>NC_141233.1:7785527-8243027 GCF_054856515.1 Filicampus tigris
CAGTCAAATTGGCACTGCTCATTTAGAGATTGAGTGCCACCTGTGTGGAGCTGCACACCTGAGAGGGCAGGCTGATCAGTGGCTCAGTGTGATTTCCTGAGTTCAGTTTTGTTTTTGTGTGACATTTTGACTCTGTGTGGGGTTGCGTTTGTTGGTTGTGACAATGGAAATGTGACCAACATTTGATTTCAAATTCTTGTTAGTCTTTTGTTGGTATCCCCATTTTGTGATTTTTTAAATATCTGAAATTTCATTTAGTTCAAATTCAAATGATCGTGTCTGATTTTTCTGGAAAATTGTCAGAAATACTATTACTATTATACTATTTAAATTAAAGTCTGTACACAGAGTTTTGTGACACTATTGTTTTTTAGTAATATCTGCGAGTTCCAGAGCAAAGCAAAAGTTGCAAAGCGGGATAAACAACCTTTATTGTACAAATACAAAGATCAAGGTCTAGCCCACTGTCACTATAAGCACAGTGAGCTTGGTGTAAATTGATTTGCTGGTCTCGTGTTTGACTTGCAAATCTCTCTCTTAATCAAGGTATTTTGCTCAGATAAACAGGGATTAGTTTGATTAACAGCGTAGCATAATCTCCTACCAGGGAACGGAAGGATAGACGACTTTCCATTGTGCTTAATTCACAGAAAATAAAAACTATTTGAATAACAGATGCATACATTTAATTTATTATCATTATTATTATTTTCATTATTATTATTATTATTATTATTACTGCAGCTCTTATAGAGTATAGAATTGTTGAGTTATTAGAATTTACTATTCGGTTACACTTTGCCATTGTTTTTCTTCGAGGCAAAATGAATGTCAGTTCTTTATACATTTGAAAAAGAAATGTAATTTTATTCACTGGATGGTCAAACAACATGCATCTTGCTTGCTTAATCAACGTTTTGCAAACATTTAAATGAAACTAGGGTTAGGGTTAGGGTTAGGGTTAGGGTTTGGTGTTAGGGTTAGGGTTAGGGTTAGGGTTAGGGTTAGGGTTAGGGATTGGGGTTAGGGTGAGGATTAGTTAGAGATACATTACAGCCACACATTCCAAAACACTGTAAATGTCAATATCACATGTCTGTCTCCTTGATAAAATCAATTTGGGGAGTCTTTTCTGGTTGTTTGTTAAAGCTTTGCATCTAAAGAAATATACATATACACATTCTCTAGGCTATTTAGAGGTTTCACTTAAACATATTTGAGAATGGATCATTACAGTGTACTGCACAAAAATACTGAAATTGGTACAAAACTGATTTTACTTTACAAACAAAAACCAAAGTTCTTGTTTGCTCATTTACTTAAAATAATAAAAATAAAATACATACCCCAAATTCCTACCTATAAAAGGGAAGTCAAGTAAAAAAAAATCTTGTAAATATGTGTTATGCGGCCCCACTTGTCTAAACAGGATTGTGATTAATATTGCATTTGTGGGCTCAGGTAATGACCAATCGTGGCTCACCTGTTTTCTGAGTTTGGTCATGTGAGCCCTTAGGCACTGTGATGTCACTTCCAGTCGGCAGCAAGTGGCAAAATGGCCGCCCCCTGAGATGGATAAAAGCGGGTGGATTTCACTGCTTAATTCATATTCTGCAAACGCAGTATTGATCAGATTGCCATGTTTAACCTTGTATGTGCATAGAACATATTTTAAAGAAAATGTTTGACTTAATTCCACTTTAAATCATAAAGTGTAGAAAAATATGACAGTTATGTTTGTGGACTACATTGTGGCATGAACATGGTTGCTATTTGTAGTGTTATCGCTTACTAATGCTCATAAATGTTAATATTCAAATTCTCTTCAGAACACCAATAGTGAACACGTTTGTGGATTACACTACGACAACTCACCATGTGTTGTTGTTTGTAGTGTTGGAGTTTTGTAATATTTATGAAAAAACATAATTTCACGAGTAAAATTCTGCTTTCTCTTTTGAATGATTTCCGGCCTAATTTTATTTACAGCTGAAAATAAAACTATGGTATCCATGTCATCTACAATATAAAACTACAGAGCTTTCTGTTTTGTTAATTTTACAGAACAAAAGCAAAAAGAATTACGTGCACATTTTTGGATACAATCGAATCACGATGGTCCAAAAAACAAATCTGTTGTTTCACTATTCAGAAAATCAGCACAAGTTTCCAACTGTGCTGATGCAGTTGCACCACAATTTTCTAATCATCCATTATAAAAGTGAATGTGAGTGGTCATCTGTCAATTTTCAAACAATAGGCCAGTGTTTTTATTTTTATACATGTTTAATATCACTATATGTTTCTCCAACTGTGAAATCATATACTCTGCTGGTTTTACTGATTACATGCCACTATTAATTTTCCATGCCACTATTGACAAAAATACCGCAAAATTAAAGTTAAAGTTAAGGTATTGAAATCAAAGTCACTGTGTAGTTAGAATATGGATATGCTGTGGTCTTGCTTCCCCAGCACATCGTTGCCGTTTCACTTTCACGGCCTTGGCTCGACTGAACGATGGCTCAGCCCCAGCTTGCATTGCCACAGTCATTTCCAACCATATGTACCTCCCCTTTTGACCTCATCTGGATTGTGCGAGCAACACATCGGAGGAGAAAATGAATCTTAAAAATGTCCCCTCGGTGCATGCTTCCCTGCAGTTTATGGTTTACAACCCTCTGGGCTTTCCGTCTCCCCCTGGCCCACCCCCCAACGGCTCCACGGCCGCAGTGGTTACAGTCAGCAGTCTTTTGTGCGTCCTTTATGTTTAAGGTATTGACTTTTGCCGTCACACAATCAAAGATGCTTTAATGTGGCTGTCGGATCGTATTTGCAGATGTGAACGTGTCTTTACAGCAGTGTATATTGGACCGTATATGCATAGTTATAGACATCCAAATTATATCCAACATGCAATTATTTATGATGCCATGTCAAACAACAAAGGTTCCAAATGATTATGCAGAATTAATATTTTTTCGTGTTTTAACTTCAACTGGTTATGCAATGAACACACTACGGCTGAATTTGCAGGTCAAAGCACCTAATTCCAATTTAATGCCCCTTCCAATTTTCTATACAGTATTACTTTTTTTATACAGTCTAATATCATTTCAGGTGACACATATCCAGTATGTTTACACTGATGGAATATGTGTAACAACTCGCATGCGCAGATGCCCAAATTGCAAATTCACAACCATCAACACGGAAGTAAACAGTGATGCATAAATAATACACATTAACGTCACATGTCATTTTGTTGACCTGACTCTTCTACCTTATTGATATAAATGAGGGTAGCTTTGGCATTACTCCACTTACTGGTCGGCAATTGTTTTCCAAATGTTTTTATGTTTTTGATTTACAGCGGATGTTTTTAAATATTTTTTGGGGTTCGTTTTTTGAGCAGCGGGTGAGTTCACTTCACCACTGGGTGTATTTCGATAATATCAAACTTGCATTAACAAGATTGTGTATTCTGTATCAGATATGAATGTTTACACTGCACTTGCATCGGCATGTATCTAATACGTATCTGGGTGTATCAAAACATCCTAGCATTGTTTATTTTTTATAAGTAGAGTGTTTTAGTCACTGAGCGCCAATATTCTCCGCCAACAAATGGATAGAACTCTGTAATAGCCGACTCACAGTGACTCTTAACTCAATAAAATATTTTTTGTTCAGTCACGGCACTTGGAGACTCTGCTCGAGATTATTGAAATCAATCAGCTTGTTACTTTAATAAGCACCGGTAAAGCATGGGGGGGATTGAGTTGGCTGGGGAGCTCAGCCTTGAAGTCTCATATGCGGATGTACGCCAATGTTGGCGTACTGCATGAGATTACAATTAAAAACACAAAACTTGGCAACAGTGGCCGCTTAAATGCATTTAGCAGTTTTCTGGAAGTCTCTTTTGCAATATTATTTGAAAGTGTGGCTTGTATTTTAACTGCATCTTAAGTCGACGTGAGAATACTTGCAAGGCCAATCAGACAAGGAGCATTTTAGTGTTGCTCCACCCACACCCTGTTTTGAGCATGAAGGTGTGTCAATAACAGACGTAAGCCCTGAGAAAATGTATCTTCTGATTTGACACTATAAAGATAAAATTGAATTTAACTGAAGTAAATGCAAGAATCTGCACAACCAGAAAGGTATACAACAGCGGCCCTTTTCTCTAATATGCACATGGAAGAATTTGACCGGAAGGGTTTTGCTAGCATCAAGATACTCACGTGGTCCTAGGGGGCGTTACCTGTTGCCCTCAGGCAACATCTTGGTGGTGTAAAGCCACAACTGGTGTAAAGCCACAATTCAAAATTCAGACCTCATCGGCTACACAATGAAGTTTGGGGGTTTTGGAAAATGCTTTTGTCACGCTGTGGTTGTACCCATCCTACAAAACCGGAGCAAATATTTGACAGTGTGTGCAAGCATGAATTAATTGCGCAAGGAGAAACTGGTGCTGCCAACCTTTTCTGTGTGATTTCTATTGTTTGCTATCATTTTTAAGATTCATGTGGGTCGTTCTTGAAAGAAAAATAGCAGGCTGGCAAATATAAATTGTTTATGAAAGCTTTCGAGGGTCCTCTCGCTGACATTTTAGTCAAGGCAAACAAAGGTTGGTTTGTCATATTGCGGAATAACAAAATCATTTGACTCAGTTGATTCCGCCTCAGAGTTAAGAGGTTTGGGTTTGAATTTCGGCCCAGGGTACTTTCTCCATGTTTGTGTGAGCCAGGATCCAGAAACATGCATGTTAAGGTAATTTAAGAGTCAGAATCGGCCATTGTTGCTTACTCTAGATGTAGGAATGCCAGAGAGTGACAAGGGGTGGCCATGACTACCCTTGGTCACCTCGAAGCTCTACCCTTGATTAGGTGCTGTGCACTTTCTGTCCATGCATATTTATTTTTTGTCAGTTTGTCACTTTGCAAAACAATGTCCAGAAATTCAGATGTCGCGAGGCCTTAGTAAAAGGAATATTTCTGCCGTATCCAATCCACATCATTTTATTTGACTTAATATTTTAAGTAACACAATAAAACATACAAAACTATTTCCAAAAACATGTTGACATATTTACTGCAAATATGGGTGCAAGGGATTCCAGTTGGTCTTTGAATGCATGAAGCTATTATTTGTGTCCAAATTCAATTTCTACAAATAACAATCAGAATGTATTTTATCATACAGTGAATGGTCAGAAACATCAGTCTCAGCCTTATTTAAACAATCATCCCATTACAAACATTAGCTACTGCTGGCATTATGCATACAAGTTTGTCTTAGGTGTGTTTTGTTACAGTATTTATTTTTTTTATTTTTTTTTACTGTAGACATCATCAAGAATTAGCCACAACTTCATGAGTTGTGTTGTTTCATCATTCGACATGTGTTTCCAATTACAAACTAGCACAGCGAGCAATCGCACAAACATAGCTACAAATGTTTTGCTCGTCTTTGTGCTCTGTAATCCATTTCCACAATCAGTCAGGTTTTATACAGTGATATTTAAACACTGGGGCTCAAAGTAAACAGTTGAGTGCCCTTCACTTATATTCTTTATTTATAAGGTTGAACTCGTTGTCTTCATGACGTGTGACCAGTTTCTATACAAATGTGTTCTTTCAGACGTCACCTGTCCTTTTGAAGGCAAAACTGTTTTGACACAAATTAAATTTAAAAAGCAAAGCTTAGACAGTCCTGAGAGAGCTTTTTGGTCAAATGCGACACGCTTGACAATCACAATCTAAAACCTTGTATTCACCATTAGCTGTAGAGAGCTGCTTTTTAATACTGAAAGGTGATTTTTAAACCATACCCTAGCGAGGATAAGCAGAGAAGACCATGGATGGAGAAACTGATTTACATGAATAGCCTACATATTGATCTTTGAAAAACTATGTATGGTGACAAAAACGACAATATGTATGTGTTTATTGCTCCATCAAAGAGGTTCAGCACTATCCAGCACTTAATCCCATTTGTATATAATCGACTGTAGACGCACCCATAGAATCATGTTCAAGAATAGAGATTTTGTCTTCATAAAAAAACATGAAATAAATACATAAAATACATAATTAAATAAATGCATAAATAAATGCATAAGTAAGTAAATAAATAAATAAATAAATAAAGTGATGATTTGCCTTCAGAACGCCCAGCGTTACCACACAGTTCCTTCGCTCACCTCGGACGAGGGCTGCGACAGTTGGTTGGTGTATCCGTTGTCGCCGAGGGTGATGGTGGTGAAAGGCGTGCTGGGCCCACACATCTCACTGGAGATGCTGTGCATCGAGCCCGGTCCGCTGGGCTCTGGGCTGGGTGAGTTAACCGGGTGGTGTGACACTGTGTCAGGGTAACACTGCACCTCCCCCGGGCAGTGGTGCCCGGGGTGGCGGTGCTCGATGGCACCTAAGGGCGTGCCAGCAGGGATCGCTGAGGGTACAAAACCCAAGTCTGCTGGTGTCTGCGCCTGGGATGAAGGCGGACCTTGGTAGTATTCATAATTCCCGCCTGGGCCATAATATTCACCAGGATAATCTGCATTCATTCAGAAGGGACATAATACATGAATTAGGTGAAAATAGACATTAAGTTGCCACATTATAGGTACACAGTCTAATAAGAACCAAAGCAATAAAAATTATAATGTTGCTCTGCTTTGGTTGACAACTTAAGAGTGGTAATAAACATCAAACAAATAATAATTGGCCACTACCTAAGGCACTAAATCTGAATAATCCACTTCCCCCCCAAAAAAAACACGCTGAATGACTATCAGAGAGGTTCTCTTTAAACAAAGTAATTATTTTCATACTTGCATACGGGCATGCACTTTGTATTTTGACACTCTTTAGAGAGGTTAAAATACTGCAATTAAATAAAATGTCTAATACATTTTGCATGGTCACCTCTCAGTAGGATGTGGAAACGTGCAAACCATATCCGCTACAATAAAAATGTTGTCAGATTACTGAAATCCTCCTGACACTGTCAATCAGAAATTAGTATAATTACTTGTGTTTTTACTAAGCCATCTTTATTATTCAACACACTCCAACTACAGACACGATATGAAATTAAATACTGCAAATCCGTAATATGAGAAATACATATAAAACATGCAACTGACAAATGAACAGGGGATGCAAGTGAACAGTCACGTGAAGTACAACGAAATAAGGATTACGATGTTATTTCAAATACAGCTCACCTCCATAGTAGGAGAAATGGCCAAGCTCCGCGGTGTCCACTCGCTCTCCCAGAGCTCGCATCCTTCTTGGGCTGCGGAAGAACATGTGTCTCCTGGCACTAAGCGCACTCAGTTGCTTCATGCGCCTCTCTTTGGACCTCCGGTTTTGGAACCACACCTTTTGAAAAATAAGGTGGCACAAAATGCATTCATAAAATATTTCAATATGCAGTTATAAATACAACTAGCAAGAAAGTCCATATTGCGCCATTGAAGGTTTATTTTTTTAAGGGTTGAAATAAGATAATCATAATAATTTTTTTTTTTAAAAGGAAAGTGAGATAGAGTTAGAATGTACTGTATGAAGGTCTTAGAAAATGTTGCATTTTCTTTCTTGTTGATGCTCAATTCACTGATGCATTAAAACAGAATTCCATTGATAATTGCGTGCGTAAAAGCCATAGTTTAACGCACAAAACCCGAATTTAAATGATTACTGTCGGGGAATTGGCTCTTTTTTTCTAGTTTTCCGCCGTATTTACCTGGATGACCCTCATGTTCAGACCGGTCTCCCGTGACAGTTGCTCTCGGATGTGTCTGGTGGGCTTCGGTGTGGCGGCGAAAGCCGCTTTCAGCGTCTCCAGCTGCTTGGCCTTGATGGTGGTCCGAGGGCCCCGTCTCTTCCCTACTGCGCCCTGCTCGTCGTTCTCATTGGTGCAAGCGTCTTTGTCCGACAAATGACCCGCTTCCGAGTCCTTGCAGTCATCCTGCTGCAGGTCTTGGGAGTCCGGAGATAAACTGGGCTCGCTACACGTCGTCACTGCCAATAAACGCAAAGGAAGCACATAGCGCACTTTAGCAACTCATTTGAAAAGCGGACTTTGTCACGTGATGCTTTTATTCAGATACAGAGTGATTTTAGGACACAAGAGAACATAATTTTAGAGAAGCAGAACACATGTACTCGCGATTTACAGACATATGAATGTAATAAAGTCAAATTGTATTTTTAAAATTGTGCCAAATAGCAGTCCGGGTGAGGTGGATGATATCTGCCCTCTGACAAAGCACAAATTAGGTTGTTAAAATCCAATAATATTGTACATACTTTTTTTGCAACCGTAAAACACGTATTATTACAATTTGGAATAACTTTTCTAAATTGTATTTTTTCTAATTTAATGACGTCACTGTGTAAATGTACCCCATTTATATGTAAATAACCTTGTGAGTTGGAAGTACGCTACAATTTGACATATCAACAAATAAGAACAAAACAAAGCCAAAGCGATTGAAAAAAAAAAGAAACCAACGTTAAAATATGGACTGAGCAAAAAATACCAGTCATCATTTATTTTATATTGAAAATTAAAACATGCAATCTCCAAATTAATTAAATCGATAATAAATTAACATGTAATGCTATAATAATAATAATAATAATAATAATAATAATAATAATATTATAATAATAATAATAATAATTCGAACCCGAGAGGTGAATGGTGTCTTTGCCGTTGCTGTTGTGGTAGTCCTCCTTGCAAACGAACTTGAACTCGTCCAGGATGTAGAGCTCCTCGCCGGTGGACAATTGCTTGTTGCACATCACACAAGTGAAACAGTTGAGGTGGAACACTTTGCTCTTGGCCCTGCGGACAAGATCACTGGGCAGAATCCCCTGGGAGCAACCTCCACACTTGGTCCCAAATCTCCTGTGGCAAGCAAGAAGACAGTAGAGCTATTCATGTGCGACACCACACTTCAGGGCGTTGGATTACTTTATTATTATTATTATTATTATTATTATTATTATTATTATTTTTAGATAATGCAAAGCCTTCAAGAATAAAAAGATGCAATGTATTGCATTCAAATGCAAAACTGAATGAAGGAAAAAATGAAAATACAAAAAAATACGCAATATTATATCAGCCACAAAAATAACGTAACATGAATGCATGCATGAAAATATTTACAATTACAATGCATGTTTTCACATGAGCTTACACACCTTGGTTTACATTATTATTATTATTATTATTATTATTATTATTATTATTATTATTATTAAATTATTGTTATTATGATTACTACTATTTCGCCCTTTATTTCGCCCTTTTCCTGCTCAGCATGTTTCTTTACCATATATAGATAGATAGATAGATAGATAGATAGATAAATAGATAGATAGATAGATAGATAGATAGATAGATAGATAGATAGATAGATAGATAGATAGATAGATAGATAGATAGATAGTCATAGAATTTTATTCAAGACTCTTACCTAAAGAAGTCATTCTTGCAGTAGAGTCTGCCCTCTCGTGAAAAACACTTTTCTGTCAAAGTGCACTTGCATTCGCAGCACTGCACACACTGAACGTGCCACGGTCGGTCCAGAACTTTGAGCAAGAACCGATCGACAATAGGTTTTTCGCAGTTGGCGCAATGAATCATCGTGCAGAGCTAATTCCAAGAAATAAATATTTATTTTTTACACCCAGTGCTTTGGGGGTGTATTCCAGTCTCCCCGTCACCTCGGCGTTCTTATCCTGGGGATCCCCGTGCATCCAAGTCAATGTGAATAATGACAAGGATTATCCAAGCGATTTAAACATGTCAGAAGAATCCACACAAGACCAACAGCTCCAAACAACAGGTCATCTGTTGAAAAAAGACTGTTCGACAACATTTCTGTCCTAAACACGAAAAGACTGCGGGCCAATCAAGATGGTCTCGGAAATAGCAAAGAGTCAACATCAACCCACGCCTGCGTGTCAATATATCCTGGATTGCGTCAAGAGTAGCGGAAAAACAACGAAGGGTTCTGTCAGTGTGTCCACCCTTGCCATTTGAGTCCCATTTTCCCTCTGTTGTAACATCAGTATAGAAAGACGCACTAATGAGCTCCCTACTTAGAGAACAGCCAACCACATGCCGGGAAATAAGCGACGTCACGAAGGCGACAGCCAATAAAAAGGCTTTTTAATTTCCACGCTTCTAAAGGCAACACCAACTATATTAAATGACATTACAGCTAAATGTTTGAGCATGCATAATATCATTGAAAACATACGCTATTTTTAAAGTCATTTAATACGTTTATTTTAGGTTAAAGTGAATACAAATTGAAATAGCAGATATCAAAAAGAGAAAATATTTTTAATAGAAAAATACAATCAAATGATAAAAATGTGGTGTTAGTGTATATTTGAGAGTTTACAATATTTTACACCTTGAGTGAAACTAACCACACACAATCATATTGGCATCTTCAATTTTTTTTGTTCTGGTCAATCTTTTCTGCGTGTATTAATCCTTCACACGCCATACATGATCACATGACGACTTTTCTCAAAAGAATGGACTGTTGAATGACATCATTAGTGCCACCACTGTGCTTTCCATACACACATGGTCATTGCATTAGTCTTCATTTGGTTTCAAAGGACAAGGCTGATTAGCAGCAATCATTTCTGGCCATATAGGCTACATTTGAGATGTTATCATACTGGGATGGTGCACTGGGATGGATCAATTTGAGTTTATGTACCCAGGCTCTGAGGCTCATTCATGATTGTGGCTCGTTTGAAGTTCTTGAGAAAGAAACATCACATTGCAAAGGAAAGTCAGCTTTGTAGTTCTCAGTCCACAGATGTAAAATATGTTTCAGTATAATATTGAATTGACTGATTTCGCAGTACAAATGGGCAGATCCGCTTGAGAAAAAGTTGAATGTCCTCAGCCAAAATCAGTGTTAAAAGCATAGTCAGTTGACAATTTTGTAGGAACATTTGAACCATGCATATTTATATTCAGTCACTTGCACCTGCACTTGAGTTCCATCCATGCACACGTCACAAACAAAACACACACACACACACACACATAAAAAAATAATACTTTGCCATATTTTCAAACATTTTGTTTATTTTCACAAGCTTTTTCAGGTGAAACAAAAACACATTGCGTGCAATATTTTACACAAAAATCCCCCACTAAATAGGTATCCAACACATGTAGTATTATAAATACTTTAGTTACTTGTTACAGTAATTGAATTTTAATTGTTATTTGGCAACCTGTGTTATTCGTACGGCAGCACCCTTTTGGTGAATTTTAATGACATTCTGAGCTGTTATGTGCGATTGGCCGGACTCCAAGTTCATTAAACAACGGTCACGTGAGTTTTAGTTCCTACTCGTTAAAGTCAGCCAATTTACAACTTGATGGTGAGATTTATAATGTGTCTTTTAAAAAAGGTACACACACTATTTACGATTATAACACAAACAGTCCTAAAACCAGTGTCGGTGGCTCATCCAGGAGGTACAAAGCAATTATCATGGTGGCATTCCAAGTGCGGGTGTGGATAAGTGTCTCCCTCTGGGTCTGGATTTTTCCAGTGCTGGTGTTGATGAGCCAACCTGCCCAGTGTGCTGATCCCCCACCTCTCCACAGCACACAAGAAGTCTTTCACAAGCAATGGAATCTGGCATGGTGCACTTTTTGTTTTGGAAGGGGCTTGGGGAGTGTGTCATTAGTGTTTGTTAATTGCTGCTAATTGGCCTTAACAATATGATGAGCCCACCCACTGGGACTGTTCATATGAATAAATAAAAATCAAAATTAATTATCAAAGGCTAATTAAAAAGAGTTCAAGATGATTCGTGAAAATGAAGAAGACACTGAGAGGACGGTAAATAAGCCACAAACTGCATGACGAATAACATTTAAAACATGTCCGGCAGTTCAGCGTGACCAGCATGCATCAGAAAGTCATGTCAATATGACACATTTCACGGTGGCAGATGGTATTGTGGAGGGATTTAAAAGAAAAATCAAAAGGTCAACTTTAACGGACACAAAATGTACACAGGTGGGGCTTCCGCAATCAAAAGCAGGACATGATGGAATCGTGTCACTAAAGGTTTTCAGTTTGAGCATGGCTCTACCCGAGTGCACAATGCAAGGTCCATAAAGGGGTGCTTGTAGGAGTTTGGTGGCGAAGAACTTTTTAAGTCCCCACCTCAACCATCCTAATACTTTTGAATATGACCTACAGTGCAAGTGTCTAGTGCAGCTCATCTGTCAATGAATTCAGGAGGTATCTAGTAAAAAAATCAAAATTCGACATATACTTTTGGTAATATTTTTGAGGCAAAAATACATTTCTCGCAATGATTATATTTTCAGTTATACTGCGAGTGTACTCGATTGCGGGCGCAGTTTGTTTGGTGTTGTGGGAACTGACCAAGTTCAGAGCAATTACTAAGATGAGCAAAGGCCTTCTTTTCGGTTGTCTTGTCTTTGCTGTTGCAAACTTTCCTGTCCTATTTTAATACTTCGAACCTTGAGCGCTGATCACCTTATACAGAATGCATCTTTCCCACACTAAATCAAACTATGATTCATACATGCTTTGTTGTCCTGGACATTATTTTACTGTTGCCTTTGTAGCATGGGCATCCATTTTGTTTTGTGGCTCTTTGCACTGGTTTCGGGTCATTTTTTTAGGGGGTTGCTCAATATACTCTGCAACCAGCCAACCAGGCTCTACAGCCTCAAACGATACAGACTGTATTCCATTACTGTAACCCTTACTCAGCACTGCACGGATGTGGATGGGTTTCAGGCACAGTGAGGCAGAGGGATCCTTCTCCCATCTGAGTGATGTGCCTGAGGGGCCGTTCTCTGAGAGGGCCCAGGGGACGGAGTGCCCTCAGCCTCTTGGTGATGATGGTGATTGATGCGGGCACAATTCAGACACCCCAGACGTTACAGCAAATTAAAAGGCTATTTTGTAAA
The DNA here is from genome assembly GCF_054856515.1 of Filicampus tigris. Lineage (NCBI taxonomy): Eukaryota > Metazoa > Chordata > Actinopteri > Syngnathiformes > Syngnathidae > Filicampus > Filicampus tigris. Next base: position 7,798,545 of record NC_141233.1, read on the forward strand.
GTTATAAAGGAGCAGAATGGCAGGGCGGGGCTGAAAGGAGGGGGTCCTTTCCCCTGTCCCTCTTGCCCCTAGCTCTGTCACACCATCAGCTTCTGTTTAGCTTCCTCAGCGTCACGAGTCCCTCAGGGATGCTGTGGCGAGCCTTTCACACTGATGGTGCGTACGCCAATGTGGCTTGTGCACAGATGGGAGTTTGTGTGCGTGATCGAGGGATATGGATCCATCCATGAGCTAAGACTGCACTCCTTTATTTTGTGAGAGAAAGTCAACAAGCCCACATTTTTGAGGATGTTTTTTCAATCAGACAAGGACTAGGATGGGCTTTGTGAGGTCCTACATGGACAACAGCAATTCATGTCTTGCCTGCAACTCCTGGTTCAACATTAGTCACTGAAACAAGACATTGATAAGTTGAACTCATTAACAACACATTTTTAAATCTTTGAAAGCAGAACAATAACTTCTGGTTCTTGGAGAATGAGACCAGATATGAGTCCAGCATTTGCATCGTGGCATGCAGGGCAAAATTATCTATATCAGTGCTAAAATTAATTAAAGTGGAAGTCAACTCAAACTTTCTTTTGAAAATATGTCGTATGCAGGCCCATTAGTTGAATCAAGGAATTCTGATTAATATTGCGTCTGTGGAATATGAGTTAAGCAGCAGAAATCTAGCCGTCTGTCAGTCATCATACCTGAGTCCTGAACAGTTGTGATGTCATTTTCAGTCGACAGAAGTGACAAAATGGCCGCCCCCCTGAGATGGCTAAAAATGGGTGGATTTTGCTGCTCGACTCATATTCCACAAACGCAATATGAAGCAGAATGCCTTGTTTCAAATAATGGGCCTGCATACAACATATTCTTGAAAAAAAAGTTTGGGTTGACCTCTGTTTTAAGCTAACCATCATTGCATGCATATGACAATCCGTCATGGAAAAAGGCTTTACATTTTTTGCATCATCCCGCCAGCTAACAAACAAGCAAATGACCTTCAAAGCACATTAAAAAGAAAATCAAAAATACAACAAAAGCATTGTTGTGTTGTTTTGCATCAGTTTTATGTTTTTGGAAAGTCACTTTGTCTCTTTGCAAATAAAGTGCCTCAAGGCAAAGCAGCAGCATTGCCTCCCTCTACGGCGTATTAGGCCCTTATCTACATGATTTACAAATCATTTATCTTCAATTTGAATTTAATTGACCTGGCTGACCTGAGGATGCACACGTTGTTGGAGGTGCGCCCTGCCTGGGAGCAGCGCGTGTGGAGAGAAGAGATATGAAGACAGACTGCGTGAGGCGAGGCGGAGCAGCCTGCAGGGTGGACAAGTCACACGGCTCAGGTCAAACCAGTGTCAAGTGGGGAGAGAGGCCAGCTGAGCTGCCTTGGCGCACACATTGTGCTCATCAATGCAGCTGCCGTCAGTTATCGGGCATACTGGCTAAAAGGGGAGGCCCGCTTGGCCCGAGGGGGGTGGGGCTCAGGAGCGTGTTCATGTTTGGGGGAATCAAAGAGTGGGGGATTGGACCCCGGAGACATATGGTTCTACTAGCAGGGGGAAAAAAAAAACCGCTTTTCCACAGAACACATGACAAATCTCTCACTAGTAGAGAGATGTCTCCCAAACAGATACAATGTTGAATTTAAAGTATAAATTCCACAAATGCATCACTAAGTGTTTATTCCATGCAAATAAGCGATTGATATTACAAACTACAAAAACAGACAGGCAACAAATTCACACAAGCTAATGACATCCAATGTGAGCGTTTTGTTTGACACAGTCAGAGAGCTATTATTTTAACAATCCAGCTTTTTATCACAGTGAATGCGCTCCGGGCCCAGCCGCAAGAGGTGAAAATCAGAGAGATCAAAACACCTTACAAAAAAATGTTTAAAATTTGTTTTAACACTCAGCGGAACATACAAACAATATGCAACAATACTCAAAGGCATATATTGTCCCTACAACATCTATCAGTGGCTACGTTTACATTACACGGATCACGATTGACATGTTCATACATCACACTTTAACAAATTATTTTAACATGCACAGATTGACCAAATATACCAGAAATAGCAGGAGAAGAAGAAGTCATAGTGTCTTCCGTGTCAACAAAACATCGCTCCGTCCATTTCTCCAATAAAAGGTTAGCGTTATTTCACATATTTTTCCCGTTTGCCTGTTATGTTGAGTTAACACTTGCTAATGGGGCTGCAAATGTACCAGACCAGTCTTGCGCCCGCCATGTCTTGTGCTCGCTCTGCTTCTATTAAGTTCCCGAAATAACAGAAACGCGTACACTGACGTCACTGACATGCGCGGTAAAGATAGTTTGTTCCGAAACTTCGGAATAAGCGTTTTCTTGCGCGCTGAACGAATCATCAATAGACACAAACCACCTCTCTCATTCAGAATGAAATCTTGATCGCAATGGGCTTGATGAGAATATTCCGAATGAGGTGTGTACATGAAGTATTTTCATTGTGATCAGGCTTTGAATCCGAATGAATGTGTCCATGTAAACGTAGCCACTGTTAGGGACTACAGTAGTAGTTGGGGACCTTCTCTGCCTCATCTTTTTTCTTTTAATGATGCTGCATCTCTTTCAGCTGACACAGGTTGTGGCATGACATATTACAACGCTAAAGCCTGCAGCGCTGCAAAAGAACGTATGGCAAAATGTAAAAGTGCTCATGGACACACACCAACATTTTGTAGAAGGTCTTTCCGGAAGACGTCCGAGACTTTTGACATTAGTATCATCATCTGTTCCCAATCTGGCTCCTGTCCACTTGTGACAACATGAGAGGGGGAGCCAACTGTATGAATCGATCCGCTCCCGCTCCCACTGAGAGGTCACAGATGACGTGTGATATGTACACTGGCGAGTCGATGGAAAATATTAGCCAAACAGATTAAGAGAGCACGAGAGAGAGGTAGACCGACGGTGTCATGCATGGTGGCATGCATTTGTGCATCTGTCATATGCATGTCCCAAGCTGCTTCTCCTCTGTGCCAGCAGCTGTCAGTCTCTGATCTCCGAGTTGTATGCAAGCAGGGGAGTCATGGATTCAACATAAGAATACAAGTGGACAGCACAAGTGCCACAGACAGACTGCGTCCCGATGCCGCCGCCCACCCTTGTCCTTTCAGCTGGGCCTTCTCATGCTCACCCTTTTATCAGCGGCAGCTCTTTGGGACTGGGCTTTCCCCAATGCACAAAACAGATGGATGTTTTACAAAGGGCCAGGCCTTTTTGCAAGCTGGTGTTCTACATGGCTGATTACACCTAAATACCAAAATCAGAATTGATACAGTGACTCGTGGTCATTTTATGCAATGAGATTTACAGAGCAGACAGAGGGGAAAATCAAACCGGTTCCTATTGTTGGCAAGTGTCAAATTATCGAAATCAAAGTACATTCTGTGAGATGCGCCATATACCAAACACCCATATATATATATATATATATATATATATATATATATATATATATATATATATATATATATATAAATATGTAGAGATTATTGTACTTCTATGAGCTGCGTTGTCATGTTAGCTGTAATCACAAATGCTGCAATATTCATAATAGGAGAGAAATTGAAAAAACGGACTATCTTGATTGTACGATAGCTTTATTGTGTGGCATATTTTAAATCAAATGTAAAATAAATAAATAATTGAATACTTAAAAAACAGCACCTATGAAAACAAAACAAAACAAGCTGTACTCCTTATCAGCAGCTGTGTCCTTCTCCGCTCTCTTTCCGGCTGCCCGACCATCCCTGTCTGGCCTCCCAGATATGCTAATTGCTATGTAAGAATATCCTGTTAGATAATTAGCATACATTACCCTGCGCTCATCTCCGGATTAATTCTTCGTGTGCATAATCGCATTTGTGCTTCTTTTCCATCCCTGTGTTATAGGTGAGACGTGGGTAAATACAATTTATGCTGATAGTACTATGTAGTGTGGCATGCATTAGTAGCTCTTAGAACTCCTCCAGGACATTTTCTGTGGACTGAGAAGACTGAATGAAGACCATTATCTGGCCAGTAATAAACTGCCCGGCAATCAGTTTAATACTAGTGTTGCAATCCAACCATGGAAGGGTTCATTGTGAATATCCATGCATCTTTGCTTTTTACTGATTGTACTGTATGTTGATTTCAGAGTGCATGTCTATCGGGCCGTTTTCATTAAGTACAAAATAACCACAATAACAATGGCTATATGTTATTGCTGCTGCGTGGTTCTCCGACAAAGTGTACAATTACTGCACTGCTGAGATAATTTTAAATCACACTTATGTCCACAAAGGATATCCAAAAGACAATTTCATATCTGATGTGGGAGTGTGTGAAGCGCACATACATTTTTATTTTACAGAGGGTTATCACCAACTACTGGTCTGGCAAATATATTACAATATTTTCCATTATTTATATATTTTTGCCATTATTAATTGCAAAAATATTGAATGCAGAGAATTGATGAATAATAACCAAATTTAGGACTAGATGCACAGTTAGTCTGTGTTCACCGACTCTTGCCTAAAGTCAACTATAAAAACCATATTGAGAATATGTGGTACGGAAAATGAATGAATGAATGGAGGGACTAAGCTCATACAAAACAAAAGCCCAGATACGATGTAAATATGATCTGGTAAGTAGAATAGGCGTAGGAGGATTTTTTAAAATGTTTTAATCGATCATCACACGCCATTAGTTGTTTTTTTTTATCCTTGCTTATATTTTGTTGAAAATGTTCAGAGTGAACCGATGATTATTTTAAACAGTATAAAATCAATGTTTGGAAAATCTGCAGGTAAATACATCTCACGATGGTACAAAATGATTTATGGAATTTTAGAAAAGACCAGTGGTGGACGCATCAGTGAATTTGAAGTCATTTGCCAGCCACAGACTCGAAAGTCTGTCATCATTAGTTGTCATTATTTCAGTCTGACCCAGTCCATCAGACCGTCACTCCATCGTAATTATTTTAAATATTTTTTATTGTTACACATTTTCATTCATTTAAAAAACAGTTTGAACCGCTTCACACAAAAGAAATAAAAATTCTTATACAATTACTGTTCCTCCTGCTGCTTCTCGTCGCCGTGGTTGTGGCGGTCCCGGTGATGGCCAAAAATCGCTTCAGTCGGCGCTTATTCCGTCCTGTTTCAGAGTTATCGGCAGTTGTCAGTTCGCCAGCGAAAACAGGAGACCATCAATGACGGACTAACGGACCTTTTGTTGGCACTGATGGACAGGTGTAAACGCCTACTTCTGGAAAAGACCTCTTCATTCCTAATATCATATTGATAATATCCATCCTGATAAAAAGTACTTTGTTTTAAAGGTTTTTTTCGTCTTAAGTTTGAGTCTGTTTTGAAACAGTAATACTATCATGTGCCATTTAATTAAAGGTTTATACATTTTTCATGGCAATTACAAAATACATTTGAATGTTTTTCTCTGGGTATTCATCCTATTTTAAACAGTCCAGGCCAAAAAATATACTCCCCCACAACACTTTAATGACTTTTTGTGTTTTCAGTTTTCTAAAAGAAAACAAAATTTTGCCTGGCTGATTGTGCAAGTTTGAATTGCTGAAAAAATTGTGGCCAATTGGCATTTGAATCATATCTCGCAAGAACCATGCATGTATTGATAGCCACCCTCCCACTTTTATATCTCATTTGAATATATTGAGTGAGGCCATCTGTAAGCCATTTATCTACATCCAAAAGCCGTTAGAAGTGCTACGTCCTCCCCTGGCCCGGCCCCCAGCCTCACGGGCACATACAAATCAACATGCATGTATGTGAACGGACTCATGTGTGAACACTTTTAGAAACCATAGCAGCAAATTCATTTTCAGAAAAAGTAAAAGCTTTATTTTCATCTAATTTCATCTTGCACTCTTCCCTCGAAGGAAGGGAAAGATTTTACGTTTGAACCACTGTTAAGCTACAGTGTTTGCAATTGTTCCCAACACTGATAACTAGTTTCATTTGTGGACTTGGCTGTTTTCACTATGTTCCTTCAGCCATTTGATGCTGGCGACTCACCTTCAGTAAAGACCTGCTGAGGCTGTCACACATTACAAGAGAAATGGGAAAATTTAACAATTCTCCTCGGCACACCTGGGTACTGGACCCAGGCCGTATATTCACACTGACAGTTCAACATTTCTGCAATGTACTGCAACTTTACTAGCAGTCAATAAACCCACAGTAAGAGGGGACCGCTTTTAAAGCTGTCACGTGTTTGAAGGATCTCATACGTGACAGCATAAAGACCCACAGGGCAGAAAGGGGAGGGCAGACATTTATGCTAATTCTGCAACGTTTATGCTTCATAGATTGTGTACATTAAATTCACACTTCTGTTTTGAGTGAGATATTAAAATGTCTCCCAACAGAGCCAGAGGCAGAACATGGTGCCTTCACTCAGTCCCTTTAGCACTTATTAGAATAGTTAGAACTAGAGTTAAGTCAGTTATTTATTTTTTACTAAATTGAACTCACTCGAATGAATTGTCTCATTTTACATTATTTAGTTGAAAAAACGTCTTCTGTAACGCAAACTTCTCTGCTATCATAATTTAATTCAAAACTGTAGACAGTGGATATTAGAGTAAGCGTCATAGGGCTGGCAAACTGTAGACAATAGCCATTGTTTCTAAAACCTAGACAGTGGTGCAACATTAAATTTTGAAAAATGCCACTTCCATCCCATTGTGTTTTTCCTTATTCCTAGCAGCAAATCTTGTACCATGACAATTCCTGAATAAAAGTTCATCTTCTTTTTCTGCTGTTTTTATCTTTCGGCCTTCGAGCTTGTAACATGCAACAAGCATGGCATCTTTCCGATTGTTTTTCTGCAGATTTTAGCACGTTCAAGTCAAAATAAATCCAAATACAGAAGACTGCATGAGATTACTAGCCTCATAGTAGTCTGCCTGCCTTTCCTTTGTAAGATGACAGTTTTACTGCAACACGTCAGGCATTTGATGATATTAGCTTGTAGCTAAACGTCATGCTTGGGAATCTCGTTGTTTTGCTGCCTGTTTTGGGGAAATGTAGGAAGTCACATCTACACACCTTTATCATTGAAGTGAAGTAACAATTTGTCAAAATGTAGAATACTTTTCAAGCAGAAAAAAATATACATGCTCTCAATTATGCGTGACTATTTTTATATGATGATGGAAGAATGAACTTCATGAATTGAATCTGCATCTTCACCCTCCGAGCTACGAGAGTGTTGTGTCCGTAGGGAAGTGGGTGGTGAGAGTCGGGGGAATGTACAGAGTGAAGTGCTAATGGAGCAGCTGATCTCACCCTGAGCGTCTGCCAGTCCCAACACTCTGTGACTCTTGACTAAGACATATGCTCATGACAAAACATGTCCGTGGCTGCAGCTTTGGCACCCCTGCTGCTCTTTATTCAAACCCTGCCACCCCCCCCAAATCACTGCAGGCGCAAGCCCACATCCCCGATTTTGAGGAAAGCAACTGAATGCATGTCACAAAAGTCCGTTTCCAGCACAGTGTTAATAAGTCGCGCATTACCATGCAAACTGTTTGTTGAAACTGCTTCATCAACACAGATGTTACCATTGCCATGTCAATAAAGCTATTTGCGGGCTGTCACATCTTACTTGTTGGCTCCCATAGGGTGTGAGCGCAAATCGCAGAGCTGGGGCAGCAGAAGGAGCGAGAGTCATTGATTCTTCCCGTGACCTCAGATAATATCATCGGACCGGTGATCAGCGCTCCAAGGTGTCTTGCCGCTCGACATCGTTTGGTTCTTCTCTCCAGAGATGCAAAGAGATGTGAAAGTGAAAGAGCACCATGCTCCTCCATCAGGAGTGGTCAGAGATCAGCATCACACCCCATTCCCTCCCCGAGGGGAGTGAGTCTCTACAATTGCCGTGTCAGGTTTGATTCACTTGCTCTTTGACATTCGCCAAGACCATTACTTGGTGCCTTTTCTGTTCAAGGATGAAGGAGATGATCAAGCAAAAGCCCGGATTCCTGCTATCCGTGCTTGTGGTCATCCCCATTGTGGGCGACAGAAAAGATATATCGCTCCGCTGAACAAAGGTTTCTTTTTTGAAGGAATGGAGGTGGGGAGATCAATTTCTCCCTTTACTCCGTGTCACAAAGAATTAATACTATTTGGGCCTTATCCTCTTAGTGGAGGTGAGGTGAACAATCATTGAATATTGTCATTTCGGCCTCACTCACTGAAGACTTGTGGCCTGTGGTTAAAAAGGTTTGTGTTATGTATTGATCATCTTCATCCACTCTGTGTGTAGACAGGAGGCGGATTAGCGCTCAAAGGCTGCTCAACTTTAAAGCAGAGTGAGGAAGGCAGGTATATGCGCAAATATGCTCGTGCTGTTAATATGACTGCACAATGAACAAAACCATGTAGAGTGGAAGGAGCCAAGTCCATGAATGGACAAAGACAAATGATTACTTTCCACTCCACACATCAGGCCTTGGCTCATCTTTGTCCACCTTGATTTGGGTGGTCAGTTTTTTCCCGCTACAAAATGGTACAACCTCAGAAAATGTCTCCTACTTCCTTTGTGCAAAATCTCACACACAGTATTTGGAACGAAACAAACACACACCATAACTAACGAGACCTTGTGTCTTGTCTTGCCAGTGAAAAGATTATAAGTAGAGCCATGTAAAGTTGGGGAGGTACTCTTCAATGGAAAAGGGCCCGAACATAATCTATTAGTCTTTTGTTTTCAATTATGTATTATTATTATTGTAAAAAATGGTATGTTTATGACTACTGTGTTGAATTCCTCAGTCACTGAACATCAAATCACATGCAGGCATGCTGTTCAGAGCAAAATAACTGTTTTGTTTAACGGTACAAATGATTACTGTCACAATCCATGTTTTTGATGACTTTGTTTTGGTTACATGTAAATAACATCTCGTGTTTTTGTCTCCACTCGTTCCGTTTTTTGGGGAAAAAACTTTTTTGCCTCATCATGCCTTACCTCCCTGCATTTTTTTTTTGTCACAACCCCACCAAGCAAGCCCATCTACGCGCCTACAAATATAATATAAAAGGCTTGTAGATCATTTTAAATTTATATTTGAGGTCTATTAATCACTTGAAGTATTTGTCCAACTGCATTGCTATTTTCCTTCCATATTTTCACGCATATCACACATATCCATATCTGCAAAAACAAAACATACTGAATAGTCTGTTGTTGCCAAGATCTTTTGGATTCATAGTTAATCCATGGATGGCAAAGTATGATCCACTAATACATCGTGTGAGCAGAATGATTGCCTTCCTCATGTAAATGGCGTCTTTCTCACAAAGCATTCAGTAATGATGGTATTAACTGCCAGCAAGTCTCAGTCAAATCTGCTTCTGGTAAAGCAAATATCATCGTGATGGAAGATATGACTCACACTGGGCTTTGCATTAGACAGGTTTTACGATCCATTACTTTCACTATTCTCATGACCGGCTACTCTGAGATATGTAAATAATGGACTAGAATAATGAGAAGTGTGTGTGTGCAGCAAAATAGTAGGCAGGGGTGGGAATCAGCCTCCAAACACCTAATTTAGACTATAAATTTCAAATACAGTTTTACCTTCATTTAAGACTACTCCAAGTTTTTTAAGCCAATGCCTCATCATTTCTTTCCCTCAACACACCAATCTTTCAATACAGTATATGAAATGTGGCTTCATTACACTTTGTAATACTAGTTTATTTCTTTATTTTCTTGTATAAATGAAAAACAAGTAACAAAAAGATTGTGGTGCCGTGTTTCCAAACCTTTATTGAGCCAAGGCCCACATTTTACAACAGAAATCACCTCCCAGCGCCCAACAACATAATTAGTGAAAGAAATGGCTAAAACTCAATATTATGGCCTCCAAATGGCCTGATTCATTTTCTAAAAAATATTTTTCATTTATTCTATTTAATGAAAATGAACAGCATGTGAAACTCTTTGAACTCAAGACCTGTTTTATGATTTTATGATGCACGCTGCTTTTTTTTTTTTTCCCCCTCATGGGGTATGCAAAGACTTTAGAAAGAAAGTAGCAAATATGAAGCACCAGTGATCTGAGAGACATACTACTGACAATGTAAAGGGTGAAGTGGGACAATTTGTCAGGACTTGTGATGAATGGAAATGCACCTCTGTCTCCATCCAGCAGCACAGCAGTATTCTCCACCGCCATGGATGACATTTCTCTCATCACTCATGCTCTATACATCTGCGGTAAATTACTCCATCAGACTTTGCTTGCACCTGTCTGTCAGACAAATGGAACAGCTGATGTATTCTAGGCAGGTGAGTGACGAGGACGAGTGTCGGGAGGAAAGAAAAAAAACATCCAGAAGCAATAGCGCGAGATGGAAGAGGATGGAAAAAGAAGAATAGGGCATGGGGCTATGGGCCGGAGACCATTTCAACTTGTATTCCCTGTGTTGGAGTCCAGTATCAGTCAATTTTAGGTTAATTCATGTTTGATACAAGTGAGAGGACAGCGAGTCAAGTAGAAATGATGGTAGTGCACAAGTGAACAAAACAAGAACCGCTGAAATGGTCTATCACCTGCTCACAATAATATGAATGGGGCCTTATAATGATATGATAATGTGATACCCTCACTCTGCGTTTGCGTATGTAGCTATGCAGGATGATGAACACAAGAAGAACCCAAAAGACGAATATCTAATGTGGATGAATATTAACCATCTTATAATATGAATATTAACATCTCACTTAAAATGTACTTTGAAAACCACTCTAAAAACAGTTGAGTTAAAAATAACACAATTTTGGGGCAAAAGTGGAACGATACACAAATTGGGTCAAATTGACCCACTTTCTTGCATTGTTTTGTACAAAACAGCCCATTTTTTTTTTGTTTTGTACGAAACTACCCATTTTGGGTGTTTTTTTTGCAAAAACAACCAAGAAAGTTGGGTCAAATTGACACAAGTTGTGGATTGGTCCATTTTTGACTCAAAATTGTGTTATTTTTAACCCAACTGTTTTTAAAGTGCACAAGTAAAGCTGACCAACATTTAAGCAACCTAGGACATAAATAACATCTGCAGAGGGCACCAACCAACTTCATAAGAGGAGACACTAATTAGCTTTTCTGTCCATGATATCATTTTTGATGTTTTGAGAGGAAAAGGCCTAATATTTGAGAATCAAAAAATTCTTATGTATACTATCTTGCTGAAGAAAAAAAAAGTTCATTCTTTGATTGTTTTTGGATTAAGATGGACTACATTCTATGCAGTACTAGGCAAGAAGAACACCTGGAAATCACCCAAAACCATTGACTTAATTTCTACCTTGTTACTGTGGCAAGAAGCAAATCTGAGGAATGAAAGTTATATTAAACACATTGTTTGGATTTTAAAATGCAGGTAAATGCTTGGCTCGGATGTGAATCATTGACAAAAGAGCTGACTGGAGGTGCACCGGGTTATGAAAGGGCAGGAAGCGGTGAAGGTAGAACAGATGGTGAGATTTGGGGTTCTTGCAGGGAGTGCATAATGTGCCATGAGGTGGCAATGTCTAAATTAATATGATTTGTTCACCTTTGATATATAAGAGGATTATAGCTAATGTTCAAACATGGAATTGTGAATAGACTTGGATGAGAAGTGACACCGAGTGGAATAGTATTAGCCGCCCCTGAAGGACTCATTGTTAACTTCTTGCCTAATCCTTATTAGGACTCGCAGGTCTAAGTGATCTGTCCGTGGCCAAAGGGACATGTGCCCCCATTGTGCTGCTGATGGTTAATCACGCCATCATGGCAGGAGGAGGGGAAAGCCAGTGAAAGAGAATGAAGGATCAGGAAAGTATATAAAGGCCCCCTGCCCTCAATGGGTGTTACTGAGTTTTGCCAAGCGCTGAGCCTCCTTCGTGGCTTCAAGGATGGAGTGCAAAACCTTACACTCAGCATGAGCGAATGAGACACAGACAATAGATTAACCATAGGTACAGATGGAATGAATGCTATACTAACGTATCAGTTGAGTTGAAATGAATTTTGACAAATTATGCAAGGCAAGATATTTTTTAAACCTACCAATTATATTTATAGTCTCTCGGCATCATTTTGCATACCATTAATGAAGCATATTCTCCTGTATGTGATATATTCTGTATCACATATTCTTGGGAATGCAATGACCTTTTTCCTTTGGGTATGTGCCTTCCGATAACCTCTGTCTCCATTCACGCTTACACGTGTCATGCCATAGTTCACCAGTCTGGTCCTGCAGCGAGGAGGAGGACACTCTCATGGTATCGTGGTAACACTATCATGTAAATTAAGCCATTTGAAGTACCTTTGTAAGATCTGTGGTTTGGCAGAGACGGCCCTTCTAGAGCACCTCTGCATTGTGCCATCACAAAGAGCAGCTGTGGCATTCCCAGTGACAGACTAAAGGTCAACATTGATACAACGAGAGGTGCAGGCATTAAAAGCAAATCAGTCGGTGCTAAAGTATAATTTTAAAAATTGACTAATGACGAGGAGAAAAGCCCTGGAAGTTTATTCGACACCCTCAAAAAATATGGCCTCATCCACATTATCTTTTTACTAACATTCACCCTTTCTCAGCCTGAATACCAAAGCATGAAATATTGTGTGTATATAAAATGGCAGTAAAAAGCAAATGTGTTAGAAAAACAAAACACTTGATTGTTGAGCAAATTGACTCTATAATGCATTATCTATGGTACACCAATAACAGAGAGCACAATAGCAGCGGCACCATCCAGTTGATAATTCCAGCGCCTGCAGAGCCGGCAATCAAAATGCTATTAAATTATGAAGTGACACACAGTGAGCTTGTCGCGAAACTCACACTTGTTTGTTTTGCCATCATTAGAAGCCGAGAGCTGGCAATTGTCAACACAAACACATCTGAGCTTCTATGCCCCCCTTGCCCCCCACCACCACACCACAGCACCCCACTCCGCTTGCCTAACGGCTCGTAAAGAGGAGACCAAGTAGAAAACCAAAAATGGAGATAATGTACTCTCCCAACAAAGTCATCACTGATTAGCAGAGGAGAGTTGAAAGAAAAATATGTTTTGCATCAAATGCTCTGTCTTTTGAGCTGTGTCTAAATATAAAGAACACGAGAGAATGAAAAATATTAGGAAATGGCATGAGCAAATATTCCAAAAGGGATATTGAAAGCGGTTTTCCGCTCATCTCCTTCACTCATATTCACCAATAATTTCAAAGTTCAGTCAATATGGTTGCCGATTGTAACAAAGCGAATGCAAAATCCATGAAATCATGATGATTGATGTGGTTACCAGTATGTTTTAACAAACATGAATCCATATTATGGGTAACAACCACAATAAGAGGCCCAAGAAGGTCAAGTTCCTCCTTTGGCTAATCAAGCTTGATCACCGGGCAATTCTGTGTCTTTACACCAAAAGTGTCCACAAACCAATCGTCTCCATCTGGGTCAATTAAAGGGGTGACTTTAACGACCTCCGAAATCTCTGCAATTGCAGTCACTTCCTGTCCGAACTGCAAATAGATGCGAAAGGTGCTGAAACTTTCCCAGATAACTCACGAGGCTGTTAGCCTTTACAGGAATGCGATGAAGATGAGAGTCTGCATTTATTGAATCACTGAATAAAAATGTCTAGATTGGCATGCCAGTTCAATCAAATAAATTACACAGCAACTAAATAAATATGATACTACTCTCAATCAAAATTGAACAGATTGATTTCTTTGTTTCATTATTTGATACAGCTTTTGTATTGTGTATATTTTTAGACACAGGACAATTATCTGCCATGTCATCCTTGAAATGTTAAAATTTAGTGGACAGTTGTGATCTGTACACTGCTACAAACGGACCAAGTAGTACAGGAAACTTCCCTCTGAGGCTACCTCAAAAATGACCTTTTTCAAACCAATCTATTTCCTGTTGTTGGCTTTTGTTCTCATGTCTATGTCAGGCTTTTGTTTGGAGTGACGCAGCACTCTGCCCCTGAGCTTTTGTTTATACTCACAAAATTGGACCTGTTAAGGAACAGAGTCTAGCGCCAATCTCACCAACAATTCATCTGCACCCTTTCCTTTACAAAAAAAAAAAGCCAATATTGTTCCCATTAAATGTGTTGTACTGTTCCTCTAAATAAATAGCATGATTGCAGTAGTTAGATGGGTAAACGCTCTGTAAGCTGCCATTAGAGGCGAGGAGCAGGGAAAGCAGACAGCAAGGCAACATGCTGTAGCCACCTCCAATTTTCCATAATAGCAGTACCATTTGCTAACAGCACCCAGATCCCGCCAAGTTTTATTTAAACAGTTTGTGGAGTTTGATGGGAAGTTATTTTGTCATTAAATTGTGCCACACGATTTAAGCCTATCAAAAATAAAGGTTTAACCTAATTTGTATTTCATGAAGTGAGCTTTTACAGCAATATATTTCCTCTGTCTAATTTGAGTGGAGCAAATAATGCTCTTTCGAACATCACATTTGGCTGGGAAGATGGACTGAGAGAGTGTGTCCCAATCAATTTCTCCTTAATTACCAGTAAGCGCTTTTCATTTCATTTGTGCTACATTACAAGTGTTAAAATGAGATGAGACCTCCATGATTACTGTTTCCACTTCATGATAAAACCAAAGTAAATGTTGAGTGTGTGACTGGCTCAGTAATATGAGCTGGACCTTAACTTATGATTCATTGTTTAATTCATGTCCATAAAAACAAAACAAAAAACGATACACTTTATTAATCCTCTTATTATCTTTGGGGTCAGTTTGACCTCATCTGATGTTTAATGTCTCTTGTTTTTTTGTTGTTGTTTTCTTTTTGCTTCATACTTCATGACTTGGGAATTTGACCGCAAGTAGCTGTATGAAAGTTAGGAAAAATATCAAGATTTTTGTCATGTTGGTCTATGTTGGTTGTGTGGTTTTTTTTTTTAAATTTTTTTTTTTATTGTCTCGTCAATGATTATTGTGTCCACCTGTGTGCATTCCACCCCCGAGTGTGAGCCAATCCGCTCTCTCCTACGGTACCTTCTGTGTCTCATCCAGGTGTTTCTCATTGATTCATCAGTATGCTTGTATTTAAGTTCCTGGTTTTCGTTCTGCCCTTGTTGGGTCATTGCCGCTGTCATGGTGTTTTGGTTCCTACGGTTTCTTTGTTACTCTGAGTTTTGGATTTTTCAGGACTTTGTTTATGGTGATTTTTGGTAATGAATATTTTGTTCATTACGCCCTGCTTCCCTGCATTTTGGTCCTCTACCCCGCACCTGTGACAATTTCACAATTGTTCTGGGGTTTTAGGATTATATTGAGTTCGCTATAACATACAGTTCTATGATCTTCTAAACATTCTTTTTGCTCTCTCTCAAATGAAAATGACTTCATGAAAGTGTTTTTATTAATGAGGTGCAGTCATAGCTATTTGACCACAAACGTGACAGAGAATGCATCTGATTAAGGCATCCTCATCTGATACACTTGCTATTGAGCCAGTCTATTGTCTCCCAACCAAAAGCAAATAATCTTTCCCAAAAATGTGAAAATAATTCTAGTCCGTCACCCCACTTGAAAAACACGGTCGACTTGTTCCAGAAGTGCTTGTCAGCAATGTCCAAGACATAAAATCATCATTTCAGCTCTTTATAACACCATGAATTATAAATATTTCATGGACATAAATTTAGAAGCAGCGCCTGCCTGTGCGGCGACAGTAAATTAGACTTGGATGTGACCCGGTCACAAGCCAACACTGGGTTGCTCATTTTGGCAGGAGTGCGCAAGTCAAAGGATGATGCAACAGCAACAGCCTTTGGGCTGCTGACAGAGGAAGGGCAATAGCTCAAGCAACCATGTCTCTCAACACATTCTGTGTTTTTCCCGTGTCATACGCTTTGAGACAGGGAAATAGATCTTGAGATTTTATGGTGGACTTCTTGTTTCTCGATAGTCGCATAACAGCTAGGCTATTTTGGATGCACAGTGAGCTGGGTGGTGAGTTTATTCAATGGGCTACTTAGATATTTAACCAACAAGCAAAGTATCTGAAATATAAACTTGGGGAGAAAATGGAATTAAAATCACTTCCTGGAGGTTTAAATTGCTGGGGGGAAAAATAGCCCAAAAAGTTTTTCAATTTGAAGGTAACCGAGGGTTAACGTCTTCTACAATGATACAGAGCTGCTTACACGCTGTTGAATCTCACAATCCACCACACTGATTTTCTTTGGATTAGATTAGCCTCATCTCTTATTTGTTGTGTGTTTTTATTTGCGCTCCTAACTCCACATATACACTGTCTAATTTGTAAGCGCTGAAGTATCATTACACTACAATTAGATATTGATTATTTCGACAATGTTGTTACAGTGTTTGTTATCAAATGAGTGCAATTTGTTTCACGGGTCTTGAGCGCCATGAAATCAGTCTGAATAACAAAATATCTATTGCAATGTAACATAAAGCGTCAATTTCTATTGTTTTGGATAGCATAATCGCTAATGTATTAATGTAATGGTAATACTACAGTGCCCATCAATTGATTCTCTCTACTGCTTATCTGTTCATGGTTGCAGGTGTATATCACAGCTGACTTGGGGAAAAAGACTGTAACAAAGCGGCCTAGAAATTAAGTTTTAGACTTACACTAATTGCAAAGAAACTTGGGAAGAAAATAAAAATCCAGCACCGTACCCAGTGTGTATATGCACGCCTATATATGCAGACCGTATCTTTACGTTACGTTGGCATTCTGCATTAAGTCTGTACTGTACGTCATACAACACACATTTGGATTCAAATGATGTATCAACAATGAAGTAGTATCTTTTTTCATAGATATACAAGTGTTTTATCATCAGGAAGAATCATTTGTACTCATCATTAATACAGGCAAACGTGTATGAACCTCAAACCTGAACCTCATTAAACCGGCAGTCATTTTTCTTACAATGTTTATATATATATATATATATATATATATATATATATATATATATATATATATATATATATATATATATATATATATTTCTATGTGTATACTCAATTATGATTGACATAAATAAGTACCCATTGTAGTCATAAACTCTATCCATTCATCTACACGATTAGCCAGAATAAAATTAAACTCTGTCTGAAAATTAACAAATACAACATTGGCCATGACAGTCAAAATGTATGGACGTTATATTTGTAGCCCTAATTACTCGTATTACACTGATTAACATAAATATGTGAGGAAAAGTATATCATAGTAGTCCACATAATTGGAGCAGCATTGCATGAAATCAAAATATCATCAAACATTACATTAGCCCATTAAGGGAAATAAGACTACTTCGAACATCAATATCCAAAATTAATTGATACCTTGGCATATTTGTCCAACAAGACAGTGATATGTTTTTAGCCATCAAATTAGTATTTACAAATGATGTTATTAGGCAGAACTTGCAGGATATACGATGATAAAACTGCAAAAGTCCATTCTTTGGTTGTACTTTCCCCTTTAGATATTTCATAGGAAACATATGTTGGTTAAATTATGTTCACATATATTTTTGCTGCAGTTGAAACAGAAAGGGACTAATGATAGTCATTTGGAAATACATTTGCTGAAAAGTGATCAATCAAGTCACGTGATTAACATATTAAAGAACGTGTTAATATTTTATGTTTAATTAAAATGAAATATTTATCACCTTTTAGGTTCCAGGTGCTGATAATCATTCTTATTTGTAGTTATGATACTCTGGCTCTCTGGCACCCTTGAAAAAAACGAGGTGTTTTAGTGTTTATAGGGAGCCTATGTTCCAAATAGAGTCTTTCTGGTTTCATTTTCGTTTATGAAATCATCAGTTAGCATGTAGGCCTACATCATTGTTTACTGTAGTAGGCTATGCTAAATTTTCCAGATTAACTTAAAGCAACACATGATTCAACATTAATTTCCCCTCATTCTATTGGGCAGTGTGTTTGAACATTAAAAATGCAAATATTAATGGCATCTGATTCCCTGAAAAAAGGTTTGAACCAGTGTGCAAACGGTTACAAAAACTGTGATGGATTCTCACCAAAATTGACGTGGACATGTGTAGGCATGTGTTAATAGTCTGAAAATATTAGAACGAAACTCGCAATTATGACGCATATACTACACAATATATTATTCCACCATAGCAGACCGGTAGTCAGTCACTTCCACAAGAAAGAAAGAATATGAAACCATAGTTGGTTAGATGTGCCTTCTAAATTTTGGCAATACTTGATGAAGCCATATGGCATTTTTATAGCACAATAGACCAAGAAACAAGTCCAAAATGAATAATAGCAAGTTAAAGCACAAAACACGTCACAGCCATTACGAAACTGGTCCAATATGGCAGTTTAGAGGGTATATTATTATCGGTTTAACCTTTTTTCAGGGAATCAAATGCCATTGATATTTGCATTTTTAATGTTCGTACAAAGGTTAGCCATATAGAATGAAGGAAAATACATTTTGAACTGTGTGTTGCTATAACAAGCTGTCAAATTGCATGTTAATATGCTAAATTAATATGCTTCTGCTGTTGTGTTAGTGAGTAAAAAAAACAAAAAACACATTTTCCTATTTTCTTGTCATATAATTACACAGCAGGAATTTGTGTTTGCACACAAGCAGCAAACATCTTTGGTTTTGGATGTGATGAGCCCAAACATATGTAAGTGCTTGTTCATGATAATCATTGTTTTCTTTCAATTTCCTGCTGCTTATGATTCTCTCCGGTGGTCACAAATAAAATATAAATAAATTTAAAAAAGAAAGGATGCAAATGCACAAGCTCTGCAAACTGTGGGCTGTTTACTCCTCTTTGCATTTCATGCATCCAAATTAAGTAACAATACAAACTTGATCTCCCGCCCTTGAGGCCCCCAAATCGGGAACGTTAGATAATGACTATGCAGAGATAAAATACGTAAGGGACAAAAAAAAGACGGAGCAAAATTGACATGAGCAGGCTATTGTTCCTCTCATGGCACAGAGAATCTTACAAAGAGAAATCATGATTTATGTCGTATAGGAGGGAAGTCGGGTTGCGCAAAGGATGGAGGTGCAAGTCAATAATGATAAATTCCTCCTTTCACAAAACCGGCCCACCTCCAGTATTCATGCCATGATTAGATTAAAAGAATTCAGTACCTCTGTGTGCCATTATCACACTTTCAACATCAGGTCTTCCGTAATTTTCACATATGTATCTTTTTCATTTTACATAGAGACTATTCTTTCTTTCTTTTAGTCTATATGGTGTGATTAGAGCTATATATTCGTGATGGATTCCAATGATCCAGTGCTTTAGGGAGCAAAGCACGTCAGCCAAGGCACAAAAGTGTGCAGCGCCTTGATCGAGTTACACTTATACCTATTTTTAATATCTTAATAGTATGCAATAGTGTTGTCGTGTTACGTGGAGTATAAAAGATTTACCAAAAGTGCCATGGTCAGGTGAAGTGATGGATCATTTGGTAAATATATTGAATGGACTACGTTCCTAGGAGCAACATTGTCTCGAAGTGGGGAAATTGACCTCAATTCTAAATTCTCGGCTAAATTTAGACACTAGAGGGCGCCAGTGCTTTAACACAGGAGCACAATTCATGCAGAGAGACAGGTTCAATGCAACATTCTTTTAATATTCAATGCAACAGATTATATATAATATCTAGGTCTGTCAATTTAGCGTGTTATTTTCTAAATCAATCCAACCCCCTTTTGACGCCGTCAATTTTTTTGATTGCGTGATTAAGGTTTCCATAGCAACCAGCGGCTGCATTGATAAAGGCTGCTGGTCACCATGATCTATACATGTATCTTGAAAAAAACAAAGCTTTAGAGTAGAGGAGGCGTTACATCTGCTTCAAAATATTGACGATGAGGATGAATTGCTCGGCAGACACATGCACGGCTGTGTCCCCCTTAGGGTCGGGCACCGAAACCCCGGATTCGAGTGGAATCACTTCCATCATTTCGGTTCACCCGGAACCGTTCAGATTTTAGAATGTCGGTGCCAAGTTTCGATTCCTAGTTAGCCGCACGGAAGAGCTACGAACAAAGTACGACTGATTAAAAAAAAAAAATGTGTGCGCGCGTGGCGCGCATCCTCGGGCCCCTGCCGCCGAAGATGCGTAGCAATAGCACGTTAGCTCGCCCCCACTCACGCTCAGGTCCTCGGCCCGCTTCGTCCCGGCCGGCAAGTGTGGGCAGCGGTGGCGGCGGTGACTCTTCACGGGGTCGGTCATTCTGCCCGGCTCATTCGGCCAATGCCTAGCCATAGAATGACGCGATGCGGCTCATGACCCAAAGACAGAATCGGCTAAGTACGTCTAATTGCAACATTGAACCAACAAGTTCAACACACAAATGCACATATTCAGCTAATATTTATCTTAGATCATACGTAGCTGCAGCACATACATAAATACTGTACCTACATACAGATACATCCTATGGTTACATAGACTGCTTAGATTAGATAGACTTTCCTTGCTTGCCCTTAAAATGCATTGTTGTATTTGTCATATATATTTTCTCTCTAAAGAAAGACAAGATTAGCCAATCAATTGGTGTTCAGTAGCATGCTTTCAGTAACAGCTGAAAGTGTATGTGTGTGTGTGTTTGAAAAGGGCTGAGGGGCTGTTTGTGTGAGTTGAATCCAATGCTTGTTTTTTCAATTGAAAGGAAAGTCAATGCAAACTTTTTTTTTTTCAAGAATACGTTCTATGCAGTTCTATTGTGGTCGACTGGTTAGCACGTCCGCCTCACAGTTCAGATGTCGTGGTTCGATCCCGGCCCCGGCCTCCCTGTGTGGAGTTTGCATGTTCTCCCAGTGCCTGCGTGGGTTTTCTCCGGGTACTCCGGTTTCCTCCCACGTTCCAAAAACATGCATGGTAAGTTGATTGGACACTCTAAATTGCCCCTAGGTGTGATTGTGAGTGCGGATGTTTGTCTCTGTGTGCCCTGCGATTGGCTGGCAACCAATCCAGGGTGTCCCCCGCCTACTGCCCAAAGACTGCTGGGATAGGCTCCAGCACGCCCGCGACCCTTGTGAGGATAAGCGGTATAGATAATGGATGGATGGATGTTCTATGCAGGCCCCCTAGTTCAAACAAGGCATTCTGATTAATATTGTGTTTGTGGAATATGAGTTAAGTTGTAAAATCCATCCATGTTTTACCATCTCAGGGGTCGACCATTTTATTACTTCTGTTGACTGAAAATGACATCGCAGATGCGCTGAGGGCTCAAATTATGACCAATCATGGCTCAGTTTCAGAAAACAGGTGAGCTGTGATTGGTTGTTACGTGAGCCCTAAGCAACTGTGATATTATTTTCAGTTGAAAGACGTGACAAAATGGCCGCCTCCAGTGATGACTAAAAACAGGTGGATTAACTCTTATTCCACAAACGCAATATTTATCAGAATTTATCAGAACTTATTGTGATATAGGAACTGGTGAAGACTTTGGATAAAAAGGGAGTATTAGCCTGAATGGTGGAATTTAAAAAAGGAATGTTTCATTGTACATTTGTAGGAAGATGATGGGGTGATGCTGACTGTATGCTGCTGAACAGGGCATATGATTTATGTACATCTCTATGATACATCTCACAGTAGACAAATACAATATTTTTTTTGCAGTTCTGACACAGTTTTACTCTTTAATTCAACAGTGACAGTAAGTGGTTCCAATTTTGTTTGCTTGACATTTCTAGCCTTAGTAATGATCTTACTCTAATTACTATTGAATTTGGCATCAATGGCAGCTTGATTCTTTATAGAATTATTGAACTGCTCATCAGTGAAATATCAGATGAAAGTAAGCGTGGCGATATCAACATGCATTAATCACCAATCATCAGTGGGGATGAGCCACTACAATGATTTTCTACCAACGAGCTTCAAAAAATGACAAAAAAAAACAAAAACGTAATGTTTCCTGAAATTGCTTTCACTGATTGGCCAATGCTTGTCAGGTAAGTCAATAGTTCAACAGTAAGTATAAACAAATAAGCATGATATGTGTATAAGCTCTGATTGATTGATTGATTGTCTTGGACAGACATTTACATGGAAACGGAGATGGAGATGGGCCTTTTGGTCCCCACACCAAGAGAGTTGTAATGTGACAGCATACACAGACTTTATCTCCTGAAGTGATGAATATCAGAACACAAAAACAGCCACACACACTCATGCCAGAAAACTATGGAGGTAGCAAATGTACAATGTGAATGGATACATCTTTGAATTTAATGGTCACTGTTCAAAGATTTAATCCGACTGGGGATCTAGAATTCGGTTAAGAGTCCCTTCTATTGTAACTTTATATGATTATTTAAATCAAAATCTACCCTGAGAACACCCATGGGCACTGTACATAAAGCTAAGCTATAAAAAACAACAACCTTAAATCATACACATGGATTAAAAAAAACGATAACATGGACACCGGGCAAAGTCACTGCATGGACAGGTTAAGATAGCAAGGGAATTGTATTGTATTTACAGGATGTAGGGCCAAGGGATAGGAGGTAGATGACGAACAAACCGGGCAGAGGAGAGAGCCTTGGGGAACACCAGGTGAAAGGTGGGGGGAAGAATGGGAATTATTTGGGTTGAATGAAATGAGAATGGTCAGACCCAGCCCCAGGTGTCTTACAGATTCTAATCGAGGTAAGACTGTCGATGAGAATGTTACGGGAGATTATTTTGAAGGTTGCGCTCAAATTGAAGAGGTTGTGGATGGTTAGCAATCCAGTCAGCTGCCAGGTGGAGGTCATTTTGTGATTTTTGACTCAATAGTTAAGGGGCTGTGGAGGGAGTGAGAAATGTAATTATTCAAATAGATTTTTGTCCAAGAGATGAGAATGAGCCCAAGGCAATTGTATCATCTTTTTTCAAGTATTTTTAGTATTGGGATTAATTGTTGCTGGTATTCGACAAAGTCGACTGATGAAGGGGCTGGCAAAGGAAAACAAAGTACAGGACGGAAATATAAATGGATATTTAAGTGCTGCAGCGACAAGGGGGGCAAACTATCTTAATTTAACTAACTGTTACAGGAAATATTGATGGATCATTTCAAATCTGTGAAACCACAAACTGAAAACGCCAGTCGCCATGCTCATTTCTGTTATATTTAATTCCACACACTGAATTGACGTAATAAATAATGCTATAGGTGAAATCATTATGTAGGAACTCTAATGTCCAAATAATATCAAATTACAGTTAGATAAACATAATTTCACGTGTAATGCATTTATGTATGGAAATAAGTTATTTATTTGATTCGCAATAAGATGGAACCTGCTTAATATGCTGAGGTGCTTAAATAAATGATTGTGTCATGAATAGGTCCCACAGCCATTTTTATCTTAGGAATGTGGAGCACACATTCTTTAGTCTTAAGCCTCCAGCAAACAAAATCGGGTGCTCGATGTTTAGGCTGAATAAATTATGATACAATTTAGATTGCATTCTTGCATGTATTTGCTATTCAGAGTCTATTGTTGTGATTTCTTTAAAAAAATATATTATGTATTAATTCAAAAGATTTCATGTAAAGTAAACACAGTATGTGTGTGGAAAGTAATAAGTAATAATAAACTATTTATGGGTGCCTTTCTGTGTACTCAAGGGCATCATGTAGATCATATATGTACCATATAAATTGGCAGTCGCAGTTTATTTATCCTCATAATATCGGGCTGGAGAAGAACAATAGAAGAGGCAGCTGACAAAAACGTCTCTTCCGAGCAGGAACATGTTGAAAATACTAATCAAACATCATTTACAACATGCTTTTATTGAGGCTCCTAAGAGAGCGGCTCATCCCGCTTCTTCGCCATGGTAACCAGGGATTCATTTCAGAGGTGTCATGCTGCATTATCATCTCACCGGTTCATCCGCTCCCCTCCGCCCTCTGGCTTGCTTGCTTTTGTCCCCCCTCTGTTCAGAGCCCTCAATCTCAAACCTGCTCAGCGCCCTGGAAGGAAAACATCTCGTATAAAGCTCCATCTCACATCATGTACACCACACACAGACTCACAACCACACACTTGCATACAGATGTCCTGTTTCACACAAAGCATCTGGTTTTCCACAACATACTGTATTTTACCACAGGACCAATATGGCCACCAAAATTGTGTTGAGTGTAAAAGAGCACGTAATCTAGATTGTTTTTGTATAAACAAATATTTTTGCAGGATAACTTTTCTTCCCATCTCTGAATAAAAATTTACATAGTGTCATTGTATTATTTCAGTATTGTATCAATTGTTTGAATTGGGCTATAGCAGCAACATGCTGTTGTACTCAATCAGTGCCAAAAAAGAGGATTAAAAAAACATGTCAAGTGTACATTGTAATTTTTGTACACAGTCCAGATAAAATATGATGAAAACATGAACATTTTCTAATCGACGTAATCGATTCAAAGAAAATATATGTGACATCAATCACTGGGATTTAAATTGCAACATCTTGTCACAAAGAACAAAACAAGAAGGTGTGCAGAAGACAAATTCTAAGATGTTCTGGTTTCAGATAGAAAGAGATTTGAGAGAATATAAATGAGGGGTGAAATTAAGCAGTGAACACAAGCATCCTTTTCTGAATTTTGATGGTGATTAAAGTTGAATTGACTTGTATAAGTATTTTATAGTTTAGAATTGTACAGAAATATTTCCAAACAAATCTGTACTGTGCACTCTTTTGTGTTTAATACTGTAGCCCAATCAAGTGCATGTCACTGCTATGAAATCATGTGCTGATCTGAGAAATCCCAGTTGGTTTTTGCTATGTTCCAGTTAGTGCAGCTGGAAATAGGTCTTCATACTCCTTTCTCTCGTCCTTTCGGTATTCAGTGGATTGGGTAATTCTATAATTCAAAAGAAAAAAAATCAATGTAAAGTGATGCTTTCTGTCAGACATGCAGAATTTTGAATATATTTTCTCGATAGTCACCAGTTAATAAGTGTCACTGAGATCACAAAAAAGCAACATGATTTGGGGTTGTAAACAGACCACAGAGGCAGACTTGAGTTCCGTGATGGAGCGATGAATCACACAAAGAGCTATGCTCAATCGTGGGGTAAGGTTGAACCTTGGCCTAACTAGTCCTACTGACGATAATAGAATAAGGTGGCAATCTCAGTTAAAAACACTGGTGTTTTTGCAACTATGGTGGAGGATTTAATTGACTAGAAGAGACCTTGTTTGTATTATTATTAGAAACCTTAACTTATCTTAATACAATAACTTTGACATTATTCCACAGTCACAGTTTTGGGTAGAATACGATGTTGGTCCATAATTGTATTCAACTATTGCGACATTTTCATGCTGCGTCTTCTCATGGAGAAACAGACAATGAACTCCGTGTTTGCTCTAAGACAGAAAAAGACATATTACGCCTAAAATGTCTTTTTCAATAAACTCGTCTGCCCCTACTTTGAGACTGTTTGAAATGCATTTACGCACACGCACAGGCACTATCGCTAAATACTACTATTGAACGAATCATTAGCCCCAATTAAACGATGTCTCATAAAATGTACCCCACAGCGCATGGAAAGTCGACTGTCTGCTCCCCCCCAGGCTGAACAGGCTGAGCGGGACGTCTATAATAGTCTACTGTAATAAGTGCCATGCTCTGGTCTCCTCTGGATTGTGAGGTGGTCTCATTTTAATTGTGAGCCACTGTGAACAACAGAAGGCCCTCATCGGACCACGTCAGTATATGCATGATACTGGAGGGTTAGTGACTTCATGGTTGCATGCGTGACTCGGTAGTAGACTGACACCTGGTGGTACAGTATGTTAATGCTTAAAGTGCCTAAAAAATCAAATGGGGAATATATATAGTGTATATATTGTCTTCAAGAGTAATGACCACCGTCAGCGGTGGAGCGGTGCTGTAGCGCCCTCTATTGACAATATTATGTAAATAAACTGATGCGTCATTATTACGATATGAGGTTTAATTTAATAACATCATCTTGTCATCTATCTACAGATCCATAACACTTTTTTTTTTTTTTACTGTTGTATTGTTATCATATTATACATCACTCTTAAGGCTGTTGCTTCAGTCCATATAGGCATTTTATTTCCTATATGTTAATACTTTTTATTACTGCTGGACATAAGTGTTTGCACTGTAATTCATTATTTAAACATCCTATTGTATTAATTTAAGCTAATATCTCATTTCCCTCTTATGTGGTGCCTACAGTACTAAATATGTATTTGTTTTTATGTGTAAATCCAAAATAAACTCCAAGGTACAATGATCATGTTCTCTTTTGGACCAATGAACATCCTCTTGCTTGCATCCATGTAATTTATGTGAATTAATGTTACTGTGTGTATACCATTTGTTGTTGTTGCGTGACTAGGGTCAGTAAGATTACTCTGGTTAAAGTCAGGCGAGAGACACACGTATTGGACAGGCATTTTATTTACAAAGAGCAGATCCAGACACACAAACAAAATACAATAATATCGGCAAATTGACAGAAAGCTAGATGATAGGAATTTGTACCGAACAGATTTCAACAAAAGCCCCTTTTCCATCAAGGTCTGCTACTGAGTTAGGGCATCAAAAATACAGAAAAATCAAGTGATCACCTTCTGGCATAAGCAATTTAGTTTATAAAAATATCACCATGGTGATCCACAGATTCACAGAGTCGACCTTGGAAAGACATATTTACAATATCCTCAAAGGAAAAGATGAACAGTGCAGAGGGAGATCCCAAAAGGCAAAGCTTGAGAAATTCAAGGTCTCTAAATTGACACCTCTTAATCTTTTTTTCATTAATCCTGTAAAGACCAGACACACAAATCAGTCAAAGGGCAGTTGAGATAATCTGTGAAACATTTTTTTTTTTATACATGTTTGTACAGCATACAAACAATCTGTTTTAATTGTAATATACAAAGGCGAAGTAATATGTCAGCCAGATGTGAATATGCCACCGTGCTCACATATGTGGAAAGCCCATTAGGTTACTGTACCTAAAATATAACCAAACAATATCACAAACATAATATAAAAGAAATGCACAGATGTTGTTAATAGGTTGATTATTTGCTTTAATTGCAAGTTACACTCTTTTCATCTATGTTTGCAAACATGTGACATTAGACTCCATACAAAAAGCAGTATTGTTATCAACTATTGCATGTATCAGTGGCTTTTGGTATGATTCCGACACAAAAGTTAAGGGCCAACATTGAACAAACACTTGGTGCCCACTTTAATCGGTACACCTGCACAACATGGATGGCTTGCATCTTCAAGCCACTGCAAAATAGACCCACAACAAGAAAATAAAAGCTATTTAATAAATAACTCTATCAAAACTCTCCAGCAGGATTTTGGATACAGCTTTTGAATTGGCTTTTATTAAACTGTGCAGGTGAACCTAATAAAGCAGCTATGAAGTGGGAAAAAAATCTCCTTAATCGAGATGTAGTTATCATAATATTTCATGTAGCTACTGTATATAACTTCTGTATAGCATAATATTGTGTGTACTTTCCAGGGATATTAGTAGTTTGTTATTGAAGTCATTTTCCCCCAAAAATTCTTTATAAAGATTTTGGTCGCTTTATGTGGATCATACATGCGGTACATCTGTGTTTCGCTGAATGGCAACATGAAGTTACCCAGTCGTACTTTAGCATTCTAACGCCGGCATAATGTTTTCATCAAGATGATTATGAAACAGTGTGACAGGTTGGAAGAGGTAGTCAAAATGGTGGTCTGGTGGCTCAGGTGACAGTGACTTAGATGTGCTCGCAGCAACGGCCGGAGATCTCACCTCATAGTTGTTGTGAAGTGGCGCCAGCATGAACATTATGACAGGCTGACAGCTTTAGTATCTAGAGTGTGCCTGCCAGTGCTGAACGAGAAGAGGAAAAGATTGGAGAGGGTGCTTTATAACCATCTTGTCAACAAAATACTTTCTGCTGTGATGGTGAAATCATGGCGACAAATGGAGTGAAAAGAACAATGTCATTTGAGGACACAAAGTGGGCATATCTCTATGTAGTTCCAGTTTCAGTTCCTGACCAGGTGTTACAATGATTTTGTTCATTAGCTACATTATGTGCATTCCTTGTATGTGGTGCTTTAGTACCACATGCAACATGATCCAATGGCAATGAAAGGGGTGACTGAGAGCAATTCAGTGATTCTCAGTGTGGTATGTGGGTTCCTTCTAGTGGTATGAGAAAGAATGCCTGCCCCCACTACAGTTTTAGTTTTATTAGTTGTACTTTTTTGGAGTGCACTTAAAGTGTGTCCTCTCTTCATATTGTGAAGCGGTGATGTATCGATGCATATACCACTTGTTTTCTGCGGATGGAAAATGGTGATGGGAAGATGAGTTGTGGGTGCCCTCTTCTGGTGAAACGTGAAATGGTGACAAGATGGCCAGCCAGACAGGGACGTTTCAGGACAGCACGCTGGTGTTTTGTGAGTCCACGGCTTGCATGGTCATCCCATCTGTACTTACTCCTCTGTCATAAACCGGGTTGTCGAAGGCGGACTCCTCTGCCATGTTGTCGTACGGCGGCGATGATGTTGGCATGCTGATAGACTTCACTTGGAGTCTGAACGACAGGTTGGGGAGGGGGCGCATATGGGGCATGATGAAATGTGCATTCGTTTGCAAAGGTCACGCAATGTTGAATACAATTGCTTACTTTGCAGCACAAACATAAATCCCGAGAACAACCACCAAGATAATTGCAGCTGGAATAAAGACAGCAAGGGTAATATTCGTTCCCTCAATGCCATAATCGGTATTGACAACTGTGGGGTCAAAACACACACGCATACGCGCACACACACACACCCACACACACACACACACACACAGAGCATTAAATTTGTACAAAATATTACAAAACTAATATTGATGCATTGTTGTTGCCCCATTTAAAAGTATAACTCACCGTCTCGCCTTTGTTCATTCACATATCGACTCGAGGAAGCTGCAAAGAGACAATTAGTCAGTGTTTGCTCCTTTTTGTTGTTGTTACACAAAGCGCATGTCACACTTGAGCACTAAACAAATCGTGTTTTTGCAGAAAGAAAATCAATAGCTCATGAAATTGTGAGCTTTAAAGCGATCGCTACCCGCCCGCTTTACCTCGACAAGCAGGTGGCGTGCTGTTCCATTGTGAAGGGTGTCCGGGGATGCAGTAAAGTGTAGGCTCGCCCTGCAGCTCATAGCCTCGGTGGCAGGAGAAGGTCAGCATCTCGCCAGCTTGGTAAAAGGCCTTTTCAGAACTTTGTGCACTGGTGGAGGGGGCACCGGGGTTCCTGCATGGTTCGTACTTTTCAGCTGAAGACAGAAACGTTTGTAAGTACGACCGTGGTGATGAGGGCGCTGTTCATATTGGTGTGTGTGTTTCCAAACAAGAGTTGAGGAGGTCAGCTCACATCGGGTTGACTTTTAGAAAAAGTTGGTGGCGGTCACTTTAAGACTTTGGTTCCCAACAAAAGTACTTCCGTTTTGGAGGACAGTTAACGTAAGTTTGTTCTAAGCAAATGTTGAGAGAGTTAGGAGTTGGACGCTTCGTTAATCTTAGCTGGATGTTCTTAATTGACTTAGAATTGCAGTTCTTAAGAAGTTTGAAGCACTGGTTGTAGGTCTTGAATGGTGTTTACAGACCACTAAAAACCAGCTGACAACTTTGACTCAGATGTAATACTTTGCGCTTTGCGAAAACATATTTACATCACTTAACAATAAATAAATAAATATAAGCAAAAGCCGGCTTTAATTTAGCGTGTGACTTACGAAGACACTTGGGCAACCGTTCGCTCCACTTGGGTTTGGCTGACTCTCGGTTGTAGCACGTAAGGAGGCTGCTGCCCGACAGAATGTAACCTTTGTTACAGAAAAACTGCACTGAAGATCCAACAGCAAAGCGGGTGCCCGTGTTCACTCGCCGACTGTGCTCCACATTTCCAGGGTCCTGACATGTCATCACTGGTGTATGGGTAAAAAAGGGAAATATTAGTAGTTATATGCTTCTATATGCCTAAGAAAAAACAATGTATGTGTGTGTTTTCCTATTGAGTAGTACATGGTGCTATAAAGAAGTTTTAAGAACCCAATGTCTTCTCATTTGGGAAAGATCTCGCTCCTTTTTTGCCAGAATAGCATATATACACTAGTATTATTTCTCAAATGTGTTCATTTTGGGACAAAATCACTGCCAACTTGCAAGAAATAATCCTGATGAAAATTGTTTGGCATCACCCTGAAAAAGAACATTGATTGATGTAACCTCAGCCTTAAATGATATATAACAGAAAATCCCTAAAATTGCTCTTCTGATGTAGATTATATTAGATCACGGGTACTTTGGCTAGCTTGTGTTGGATATAATTAGAAATGAATAGTTATTTTTCTGACAATGAAAAACAATCCCCGAACGCTAAGAGCCGACAAGTGACGTGTGGTGTCAAACAATAACTCAGCCGAAATTGTGATGCAATTCATTCCAAGATGGTGTCGGTCTGTTCTTCACCTTCCTGACATCTCGGTACATCACCGCTCCAACTGAGATCCCATTGGCACATGAGGATCTCGGAGCCCACCATCTCAAATCCAGGGTAGCACTGGTATGTGACCACGGTACCGTGGATGAGGTCAGGGTGGGATGTGCTCTTCCATCCATTGGTGATCTCTGGCAACTCGGAGCAGGTGTCATTCCTCGGCACCTCTGTGGACATTGGTGATGAAATAGGCAGTGTGCCAAGTGGGTAGTGAGTAATTGTGTGAATGCTGGGATATTGCTGTAGAGGGTACAACAAATGACATTGTAGTCTTTTCCTGCTTAATACAAATACTAACATCCCCACTCATTCTGATTAATGGTAGGACAAAATATCGTCACCGCAATGTAACCTTTTGTTGTCATTTATGATACAAATACATACATATATAGGTATACATGTACACACACGTATATACAGTATATATATATATATATATATATATATATATATATATATATATATATACATATACTGTATATACGTATACATACACACATGTATATACAGTATATATATATATATATATATATATAAATATACTGTATATACATGTGTGTGTATATATACGTATATACAGTATATATATATAATTGCATATATATATATATATATATATACATATATATACTGTATATGATACAAATACATACATACATATATATATATATTTATTTATATATACACTGTATATACTGTATATGATACAAATACACACATATATACATATACACACACGTATATACAGTATATATATATATATATATATATATATATATATATATATATATATATATATATATATATATATATATATATATATACTGTATATATGTATACATACACACATGTATATACAGTATATATATAGAAATATACTGTATATACATGTATATACATGTGTGTATACATGTGTGTATATATACGTATATACAGTATATATGTATATATGTGTGTATTTGTATCATATACACACACGTATATACAGTATATATATAAATAAATATATACATATATATATATATATATATATATATATATATATATATATATATATATGTATGTATTTGTATCATATACACACACGTATATACAGTGTATATATAAATAAATAAATAAATATATATATATACGATATACACTGTAGCCCTACTAGCCCATAGATGATTATTATTGCCCTGGCTGCAGGCGGAAGGCGATAAACGGATCACAACATTTTTGTAAAATGCCCACCTCTGGATACAATATATAATGATAATGACAAATTATATCATGGATTTGTATGCTTTTAATCCTTTCAACCAGTGAGAATCAGAAATTGGATCGATCAGCAGTATCAATAATGGCTAAATTCTGATCAATTATAATCCCTATTTTATCATGCGGCTTTATTAACAGTTGCTCTAACTTGGATAGACTTGAAAATGTAGACACTTTCCTTTCTTCACTCACATCACTCTTGGCAAAAGTACGTAAAAAATGACGTGATGTTTCATTGTTAGATTCAGGGATGGTACACACATTAACATTCTCAATTCTTTGTTAAGGAAGAGTGGTGTGGTTCTTTCAGGATGAAAAAACTCATGTTACAGCAGGGGAATACAAATGCAAGGTTTTCTGTGTGAACAAAACAAGAGTGTTTTGGGGAGCAAATGTAAACAAAGGCTTGAGATGTTTGCTGGGAGGAACGCAGCAGGCAGCTTGGCACCAGTTGATGCACAATGGCACAATAGCACATGGCAAAGAACACAAAGCATCAGGCAAAGCAGCCGACAATTAAGTGTACCCAATTATTGTGTTCCTGTTATCGAATGGAGCACACCTGTGATGAGCCAGACAAACAAGGCTACAGCAAAGAAACAAAGCAACAGGGGGAATATCAAGACCCTTTTTTGTAAATTGCTTGTAAACTAGTTGGGTTTCTTCTTGTAGATTTAAATCTTACCAAAAAAGTGGACCACAAAGCCGTTGTTGTAGCCGTAGATATTGGTGGCAGGATCAGACTGAAACTGGATGGTGACATCCGCCATGGATGTGTAGAGTTTGAAGTGAGGACGTTTGCCGCTGTATTGGCCAAGGATGTTGGCTGACAGGTCATCACCATCATAGAAGGTTAGTAGGTCATTTTTGCCCAAGTTGAGTCTACGATACACATACAAGTGGTGATTATTTCTCCATACAATTGATGAAAAGGAAATCTGTTGTCAATATGGTCCATTTTTCTCTATCAAACAAACAAAAAAAAATTTCTCAGGTAAATGAAATTGGCTTCTTTTTTTTAATACATACCCCCACATGTAAAATGGTTTCTGTACTGCAAGCATATGTGAGTTTTAGTTGTCATTTATTAGAGTAATCAGTACAGGCGGAATGCAAATTGTTTCTTTTTCATTTCTTGTCACAGAGGTTAAATGTTTACTTATAAATTGAAATGAAGGATTCACAAGTTAAATAAATGATAGGAATATTTCCAGTATTCATTGGTTAAGTTTCATGAGAAGATATTCATGATCTGTGGTTTTTTTTACTTTGTTTATTTTTTTTTTCACTTTTTTTCATGTTTGACTTTGCCATGGTCTTTTTTTGCTCAGTTGGTTTTCGTTTCCACCTGTTCTCATCGGCGATGTTCCTTGTGTCAACCAATCAGCTGCCTCCAGCCATTCATCTCTTGTTCTTCGTGTTCTTCATTGACTCATCAGATTGCTTGTATTTAGCTCCCTGGTTTCTGTTCATTGATGTCAAATGTCACATAGCTTCAGTCAATTAATTTATATATATATATTTTGTCTTGTAAGTTTAGATTTTTCCATGGAACTCAGTTGATGTAAAATAGCAGTGTGACACTCCATGTAGCACAAATACATCAGTTACTTGGAGTGCTAAATTTGATCCACATTTGCTTATAACTTTGTAGAGGACAGAATGTGTGTGTGGTTGCTGGTTGGTGATGTGAGTTGAGTGATTAACATTGACGGTGGGAAGGAAACAAATGGACTCTCCACATTTCTGTTCACAACCTCATCCACATTATTTCTCATCTCTTTCCATAACACCTTCACACACCTCTACCTAATATCAACAGGAAGCACCAAAAAAAAAAAGTGACTTTACATTTAAATACAATTACTGTCCTCCTGGCATTCAAATGCAGCTTTCAGTGAAAAGCAGTACCGCTTTTTAGAAGAACCAATCAATGATTTGCATCGACTGTATTCATGGATATGTATGCAAGGCATAAGGTCAAACTAAAAATAAATAGGAGTACATATGTGAAATATTGTGAAGCATGCTGGTGGGTACAAATGAGGAAAAAAAACAACACTCTATCAGCCAACTTGAAACACAAAACAGATGTCCAAATGATAGTAGTGCTATCAGTGTGCAAACTTAGTGAATAGGAATAAATGCATGATGCTAACTGTCTTTCATAATAGTGCAACATTCAGTTACTTCTATTCAATTGTACCAGTTGTGTCTTTGGATTCATGGAGCAGCACAGCTTGAAAACAGACCTGCCATTATATCATGACTTACTTTATTTAATCAACATTGATAAAGTAATATTGTTCCTTCTGTATTTTTTACATACTTGAGACTTTTATTCAGTTCAAACTGTGTCCTGACCACAGCCTGTGCTAAGAATGCACAATGGAACCTTATCAATCCCCAAAGGTCTCACAAAAATCACCCCAGCCCAGACAATGTGTATTTTTCATTTAACGATCTTATCTACTGTGATTGTCTTCAGCCTCAGATGTTCAAACGTATGGCAGGGGTATTTGCTTCATTCTTCTTTCTTATTCCACACGGCTCTTTGATCAGTCCTTGTCTGTTTTCTTCACATTCACCAAAACATTACACAATGCCCTGAGCATCCAAGCACCCATTCCTGGCTCAGCATTCCCGCGATGTTCATATTGATATTCCTCGAATATGCTAACCCCACACAAGAAGACCAGAGCAGGGATTCGAACCCTAAACTATACTACATACGATACAACTACAGTGCTAGCCACTACTCTCTAAACATGATTCACCTCTTAAAATAAACTTTCATTCTGAATCAAATGATCATCTTTACATAACGTTGATCTTTAAAAATCAAAATTATCAAATGGAGTATTTTATTCATCAAGGTTTGATTAAAGTGTTTTGTTTTTGAGCAGTGAATAATAAGAAGTCCTTAGTTTTTGCTTTAAAGCTGTCAGTTAAAATTGCTTGTCACAGTTACACACCAGTATTCACAACTAAGTTAAAGTTTCTTTTCAAACTTTCTTTGGAATTGTACCACAATGACAAAAATGACAAGAGTTACAATAGACCTCTAATCAAGAAACTTTCAGAGGACACAACACAAGTAACAATGGCACTGGCTTGTTATCCGCCCAAACATTTTGATAGCCCTTTTAATTGTCACATTTAGTCAGACAAAATACTGTCAACTTGGTTTTGGAGTTCCAAACAATACAATACAGGGATGGCAAAGTGCCCTTCAGCCAAGACTTACACGTCATTCAGTAGTTAACACTAGGACTACAAGAGCAGTCATTTGGACTGTTTTCAAACTTTGATGTGTTATTACTCTGTGTATATAGATATAAGATGCTCCTGGCCTCTTGACTTTTACTAATTATGTATATTACCATGGTGCAATTGTATGGTATCAAACAATATAAAAATGGTTATGAGTCAGTCAATTTGATGACTCTACGTAATCTTATGCACGGTGCGCTCGGATGGCGCTACCAGGTTTCTATAGCAACCAGCGGCTACATTGGGAAACGCTACTGGTCACCATGATCTGTAATTAAAAAAAAATATATATCTTATAGAGTAGAGGAAGGAGTTACATCTGCTTCAAAATATTGACTAGTCTGAGGATTATTTGCTTGTCTGACACACAGCAAGTCCCTGTAAAAAAGTCCCTCCCTAAAGGGGCTGTTAAATGTGATAGTCATGACGTTGTGGGTAGTACATGCCAGACAGTCAAAATAAATAGAATAATGAGCTTATGTGGTGCTTGTTGACATAATTTCCCCCGTGGCAAAAAAAGAATTCCGTGGTGCGATCGGGACGGAGTTGTTTTATGTGCCGCACTTCCGATTTACTTCCTCTTCTTCGAAGAGAAGTGCAGTAAAGTCTTTTGCTACACGCGGCTCCTTTCGGCACCAAACCAATATAGATTTTATAACATCTGACACGCGCAGTGCGAGAGCTGCACGGGACAATATAGGCACTTCAACAACTGTTTCACATTCATTTTTATGACATAATTTACATTAAAATATACTCACAACAGAATTTCAATAAACAAAATAACTTTATTAGACACTCGAGCAGCAAGTAAAATAATCATTTTCGACGATGACGTCATTGCCAGAGTGCAACAAAGCGCAATTCGTCAAAATGACTGCTCTCGTAGGTTTAATAGTTTCAAAGTCCTGGTAGTTCTAGTATTAAACACTACCAGCCACTGAACTGAACTGGCCTCACTATAGCAAGCTGGCATTCACTTGACTGATACCCATTTGGACTTGGTTCTCATGACAATTTACTATCACGCGGTGCAAAACCAATTTTCTAAAAGGCTTGCATTCTGTCTTCAATGGTGCGCGCCGTTTCACATGTTTAGCTTGAGGGGTCTTTTTGAGAAAGAAAAATCTATTTTTGAATAACAATGGCATCTGTTGAATAGTGTACATTAGCCTTTTGAATCTGACCTGCCAAGTCTAAAGAGCCCGGCATTATCCAAAAGAATCTAAATTGCTTTCACTGTCATGCTTTTAAAAGGCAATACTGTAATTATTCCCACATTTGACACCTAAATTGCTGGCTTCTATTTCAAACAAAGCTTGCACGTTGCGGTGTAGTGGTGCCGGCCTCCACATGAGGGCTCCCCAAACCTAACATGTACAATGAAAACATTTTTAATAGTTTCCCCATTGTGTAATACAGTACTGTGAAAAATTTTCTTAAACCCTTGTGCAGGTGCGGATCAGCTGCAACCTCTCATCTGCCACCATGCTAATTAGTGAGGAGCCAGCCCTCCTGTTTGGCCTAAATTAATCAGTCCTCATTATGCACGCTGCTCCTCTATCATTTCCAGCACAAGCACAGTGATGAATGATAATATGGAAAATGTTCTCATTAATGTGGGGAGGTGTGGACCAGCTTCCCCCAACCCCCCTTGCGTTTTAATAATGAGACAGCACTCATCCACAAGAGCTTCTTGTCAAGTCAACACGTGTGACAGGAGCAAACAAATTTGACAAAAAAAATTATGTAGCCTCATAATTTTTTTTCCTGTTGTACAGATAAGCAAATGCTGCTAAGGCCAAGTATCACCAACCTTGAGCGCTCTGTATGGTAATCAGTTCACCTCACATCCAACGTATTTATTTTGAGGATTTTTTTCCCCTCCCAAGGTGAAGTGGTTGACTTTGAACATTCGATATTAAGCAGTCATAATCAGAGCATTTTCCACAGAATAAAGTGGAAGCCTCTTTGAAGTTATCTGACTTGTATAAAATGTTATCTTGATCCGTGGACGAAATATGGAGACAATTATTGACATTAACAGTCATTCTATTCATTGGAAGTGAAAACTGAAGAAACTAGAAATCCAAAGGCAGCACACCTTTGGTGTGGAGTTTGCCCTGTTTGGTTTGTTTGTTTGTTTGTTTGTTTGTTTGTTTTTGGGTACTCTGACTTTCTTCCACATCACACAAAAATGCATGGTCGATTATATGAACATTCTAAATTGCCCAAAATTGTGAATGGTTGTCAGTCTTTATCTGAAATTGACTGGCAACCACTCAATGGTGTTTTGACCAACGTTAGCCTGGACAGGCTTCGACTCACCCACAACCCAAATGATGACTAGCGCTTTAGAAAATGAGTGGATGGATGGAAGTTTTAATTGTGTACGGTGTACAAATACGGCTTGTGTGCCTGCCCATTAATCAAGCGTGAAATTAAACAAAAAAGTAAATCTTGTGTTGGTTAACTATTTCCGAAAATGTGCCTGTAAGCCAGTTCTGAATTTTCACTTAGCAACACGCAGCACCCCGTCGACAAACCCATTTATTGTGTATGTGCTGCGAGGACGGAACGGCGTGTTATTTCACGGTGTGACGCACAAGGTGGGCATTTGCAGCGACGCGACACACCCTCGAATAGAAAAAAAATTCCCCAAAAACGCGGTGACAGCAGAAGGCGCATCCAAAATGGTGAGGAGCTTTAGAGTGCTAACAGCAATATACCAACCAGTGAGAAAAGCCTCACTGTTACATCCTGGTTGCCTGCTATGCAAGCACTTCCAAATATGGGCAAGCTTGCACAGGGGCACTGTTGTCCTTGCGCGCGCTGCCTTCTAACTTCTCGCTAACTTTTATTAATTTGGCGGCTCAGTGATTAATATACAATATGTATGATACTTTTACTTCATCTGGATTGGCTTTTCTCTTGAGACCCTGGGATATGTGAGAACAAGGAGCCACTAGCATAGTTGCAATGCCTAGCTCTGCCCCGAGTCATCATATTACAAAAGCCACACTTGGCTTGCAGCTGCGTTGAACAATTGCTCATTTTTTTTCAACCCCACTCAAATTAAATATTTTCTCCTGGTCCTACAAACCGAAGTTTAGTGTGATGTAGTTCTATCCTTTTTGCATTATGACCAAAGAATGTCAGAGACCCTTTTATTATGACAATCAAAAATCACACATTTGGATATGGGCTTTAATAATAAATTGATTTTAACTTGTAAAGTATTTTTCTAGCTTCAGGCTTCCATACACTGATGGCGCAGCATCTGGAACAAATGGTGGTTCATTATTTTGCTCAAGGATACAATGACAAAGATGTGGGCGAATTGGGGGTGAAACCTTCAACCTTCAGGTTAAGAGCCAACCGCTCTATTATATGAACCTATCATCTACCCCCTTTCACTTGTTCGTGTAATTATACACATGAAAGAAAGCTAAAAATAACATTTTGAAGCTATAAGATTTGTATACCTCATCAAAATGCTGTGAAGATATTTACTTTGATGTCTTATAGTTAATTTGTGACATGTTTTATTTGACAAATGTGAACATGTACATTATTGTAGGATGCAGGAATGGATAGCTAAAGTCATACAATGTGGAACACAATCTTATAAGTGCTTAAATGCACACATGACTAGCATGCCCAATAACCAACAATAGCCTGTGATAGGGATTGTCTGCGAGTCCATTTTTCTACAGCCTGCGGCAGCATTCCCGCTGGTTTGAATTTAACCTCCCTGTGCCCACGTGTGTGCAAGTGCTTCAGGCAAAAACATCATCACTTATACATTTTTTTTTTTGCCATATATGGCGTCACAAAAGGAGAATCATTCTGATGAAAAATCACTTGGTTTTTTTTTAACTTGTGGAGTGCAAGAATTTTTTTAGGATGT
This sequence comes from Filicampus tigris, assembly GCF_054856515.1. NCBI lineage: Eukaryota > Metazoa > Chordata > Actinopteri > Syngnathiformes > Syngnathidae > Filicampus > Filicampus tigris. Next base: position 7,837,710 of record NC_141233.1, read on the forward strand.
GGCCTATAAACACTGTTTGGTATTATCTCAATGAGGGGAAACTGTATCGGAGGGGACGTTAAGCGTAATAGGTGAAGGAGAAAGAACGTGCGCCCGTGCTGATGTGCACGTCTAATGTTGACATCAGTGTGCATGTGTGTTGAGTTCCAGTTGGGAGGGCTGGATAAGTGGCTCAGGGTAGTTCACTGCCAGAGCATATTCATTTCAAAGCCAACTCTGAGACACACCAGGGAAGTGAGAGCAGGAAGGCTTACTGGCTAATCTGGTCGGAGAACGAGCTGGAAGCAAGGCAGAATGCTTAATGTAGAGGATGGGGGGGAATCTAATTAGCGACTGCAACTACAGAAACACATTCCCATGTGCCTGTCATAGTGTGTCGGTGTGAGTGTGGGCGAGAGAAAGTGAAGCGGAAGAGATGTCATGTGCTTTAGTATAGAGATGCCGTACTTAATGTCTCGAGGTCAGCGTGACCTCTGAGACCTCTATGTGTGAGTTTCCACTCGTACACCTTGTTGCAGGGCCTTACACTTGAATATCGAGCATGATCCTCTTGTCCTCTTCCACGTGGATGCCCCAGATGCAGTCCTGCCCCTTGTCATAGGCCTCGGGCCAATTAGGAGACAACACCACGCCGGCCGAGTCGGTAATCTCACCGCTGCAAACGGCTGCAACACAAAGACAGATAAAGCTTTAAAAATGCATTCATACCATAGAGCAGTGTTTTTCAAACTTTTTTGAGTCAAGGCACATTAATTTCATTGAGAAAATCCCGCGGCATACCACCAGGTGAAATTGTGAAAAAAAAAGCTTATTTTAACAATATAAGTGTTATATTGTTTCTATAAGTACTTTTTAACATTGAAGAATGTTAAACAGTTATATTATAACGTTTCTAATAGGAATTAAATAAACACAAAGACAAAAGTATTTTTTAATGTTTCATATTGATACTTACTCAGTGTGAAACATAGGCCTGTTTGGATAAACATGCGTTACTAATTCGCTTGTCTCTAAAAAAGACAATTAGCTACCTGCTGCTGCTGCTGCCACCTGCTGGTATGGAAGAGTACCACAATGTAGTAAAGACATGATTACGCTGCCAGGTGCAAGACCGCACAGGCAGACAAATTAGATAATTTCCCACGGCACACCTGACAATATCTATATATATCACACCAGTGTGCTGTGGCACACAGTTTGAAAAACACTGTCATAGAGGACCAACTAATGGCAATTTAAAAAAAATGACAATGACTTCTCACTAAGAAGTGAATTTCAGATAAGCATGTATCAGATGGTACGGTTAAAAAAAAAAAAAGTGCCTACCAAAGACAGTTGATTTGAGAACGATTTATACTTTTTGATCCCTAAGTATATTTGTGGGAGTGCAGTTTTACTCCAAGGCATTAAATACATTAAAATTTGTACTACCATCTTTGCAAAGGCAGATTCTTTATTATAGGTTTTGGATCACAATAAATAATCAATGTAAATGGAAAAATCTGAATCAGACAATGGCTTCTTCACATGGGGGGAAAAAGCATTCTAGTGAACCACAGGGTGATCGTGACCCAGGGGAGTAAAAACGATTTTTTAAACTCGTTTTCTCGGGCTGAGCCTGACAGGAGAGCTGTTCAATTTTGCTGAGTTGCAAAATCAACTTGCAGCCTACATTAGCTTGCGATAAGGTTTGCATGTTGCGTGTGTAGATTGAGAAAGCACAGCTTATGGTGTTCTTTAGTGTAACAGCAATAAGCTCTGCTATCTCCTTAGGAACACATTTAGTTAACATGACAAATACACTTTTTGGAAAAAGGAGTTCCCCAATAGTCTGTGAATTAAATTGGTTTCTCCTTGATTTTTCCTTTAAGTCCTGCAACTCTGTGGCACAAAATGAAAGCTTTGGGTCATCCAGTCGATTGTGTGTAATTTAACTGCCTCAGAATGAGTCAAAAGGGTTAAATCAGATGGCTCACCCCTACAGGCTGGTTCCGTCTCATTCCACTGAGCATTTTCGGCATCCACACACTCGATGACCACGGAGCCTTGCTCCAGCGTGTAACCAGGGTCACACGAAAACTCCACCACAGCCCCGACATTATACGTGGAGTCACTGCTGCTGAAATTGCCGTACTTCACAAAAGGCTCGTAGCACATTCCTTTTGCAAAAGCTAAGGGTTGGGGGAAGAAAAAAAATCACAGTGACAACTGAGTAGAGTCTGCAACTGTTTTCATGGCAAACTGCACAATAAACTTGCCTTCATATCTGATGGCTGCGCCAGTGGAGGTCAGCGTCCCGTCTGTGGTAAACTCAACAAACAGATAACGTCCTGTGCTCAGCACTCCCTCGATGGGCAAATACTCAACCTCGTAGGAGTCATACACTGGAGGGGAGTCAATATTGTTGCCGTTCTTAATCAGCAGTCTAAAAAAGGCGAGTAAGGATGAAAAGAGATGCAAGTTACCCTTGAGTTTTAAAAGACGCACAGAAGATGTGGAGCTGTGATAACTGCAATCAGGGTGTCTACCACCTCAAAATGAGGTGAGGGATCATGTAAGGGATGATAGCAATTTATGCTGTCAATTTCTCACTTCTCCCGTATGCCGTTATATATTCGTAAGATAGAACGCGGAGGGAAAAGGACAGCATGGAAATAGGTCTCTATTTAAACGTGTGAACAAACACTCTGACCTCATAGACGAGAACTTGATATGTTTTGCTCTGGCTTTACTTTGCTTTTTTTGGTGACTACTTTTCATCTGCTACTATAGAAGGGTTTCCATGAGGATGGAATCAGTATGATAATAATAAGTTGTAAGAAGAGAAGGTACATTTTTTTTCCCATGTATTTATTTACACAGCCATATATTTGGCTATGTTGGTTATGGAAAAAAAGCGAAAATGTTATTGAGGCATGACCAGATGCCAGCGCACTTTTTGTTTCAGAGTGTGTGTGTGTGTGTGTGTGCTTTATCCACCTGTCATCATCCTCTGCCAGAGCCACCTTCTCAAAGTGAATGTGTAGCCGTTGGTCTTCAGGGGCCTCCAGGACCCAGTGGCATGTCAGGTTGTTGCTGTAGTTGCCAGGAAATCCGGGGGAAACAATGCGACCATAGGTGGCATTTTTGATCATTCCGCCACAGGATGCTGTATGAGGATGTGGGGAAAGGACCAAATGAGCCACCGTAATCACACAAAATGGACGGTTTCAGAGAAAAGTCTTTGGACAGACTGTATGGACCTCCAGCAGACTGGCCCACATCAAAAGGCTCACGGGTAGTGGAGGACTGTGTGTGAGAGATTTGTTAAAAATGGCATAAGCAGTGTCAGTATCGGTTCAGAGCAGCTGTACGCGTAAGTCTGGATTTGGTACATGAGCATTTTACCAGCAGGACAGGGAAAGTCATGCAATCGGGTTCTAATTAAGGCAGCCAGGTGCTAATTGGCGCCAGACAATAACTGTCTGTGCTGCTAATCGTATGAAAACACATTCATTTGGCCCTGGATTGTACAGTAATCAACCCAGTAGAAAACAACCAAGCCAACACCTTTTGTTAATCAGAATCATTTGTTCCCTTAAGAGAAAAGATGCTAATGAGCAGGAATTTCACAAAAAATCAATTCAGTCGTTTTAAATGAAATGTGACTGTATATAGATGGAATATACTCTAACAGAAGACTGAAATAAAGTATTTGTGTGCAAAAAAAATATTCAATTGAGGTTTCATAATGCAGCTTTTTACTTGACTATATTATCGTAGCTTGTATGCATGTAGTGGTAAATTTTTCTGACTTTGGTGCAGGAAGTGTGGCTTCAGCGATGGTGTGAATGTATGCGAATTGTCTGTCTCTATATGTGCCCTATGACTAACTGGCAACCAGTGAAGGGTGAAGTCCGTTTTTCTTTCCGAATCAGCTGGGATAGGCTCCAGCTCCCCGTGACACTGAACCAGATCAGCGATGCAAAAAAATGATCTGAGATGCACTGCATTTTTCACCGACTAAGTTTAGTCTTACCAATGCATTGGGGCTCCTTCCCACTCCAGTATGGTGTGGTGGCGTTGCGGCAGGTGAGCATTTTGAGACCTTTCAACCTGTAGCCGGTGAAACAATTGAAGTAAGCTTCTCCACCAGCATAGAGGTGCGTCACGGAAACTTCTCCACCAGCTGGCTCTTTGGGGAATGAACAGCTCAACACAAAGGCTAAAGAAAGCGAGAACACAGAAGGCAGATTTTGGATCTTGTCATATTGTGGGCCTTTGTAGTGTAGTCCAGTCATATGCATGGAATGTACTGAATAAGGCATAGAGCTGCAACATATTTAATCCGATCAAATATTAACCCTGAAAGACTAAAAATAGTTGGGCTGACTAAAAATTTATATTCAACTAAAAACAAGAATGCTATTAGGGCACTCAAATGCATAGTCAAAATATTAATAATTAAAATTTTACTTTATACAGTGAGCTCAAATATTTAGTCAAATAAGTCTATTTAAATAAGACAAATCAATCAAATGTGAGTAAATAGAACACTACTTTTAATGTGATTCCACAGACAATTCCAGCATTATACTACATACTACAATACTATAAACTAAATCCTGATAGTTGACCATCATTATGGGCTTATAATGTATAATGTGATACATATGTTGTCATAGTTGTGCTTCCATCTGGGTGAGATCAATTTCCCAAGACTGGATTGTCCCTGTTTAAAATTAATGAATAGGACAAAGCTCTCTCGTGGAAACCAAGTCTAATGGAAGCTATTAAACAACCTCTCTTCCTGTCTAATAACCACACGGTTCTACCTCATTAGGGTAGGCCTTTTAATGACAACACTACAACTTTTAAACTCCTGGAAATGTGTGAGCACCATAACAAGTAAACATAATTAGACCAACAATGGCTTCGTACAATAAAAGCTTTGTGCAGCAAGCAAAATTACGGAAATAGTTTCAACATTGCAACTTTGCACATACTTTTCATACAGCCACTTTCTGCTTAATGACCTGTCCCAAAGCCTCAATAATAGCTAGTATAATGCTGACAAAAAGAAAATATTGAAAGATAACATCTGCATAAATGCTCTCCTAAAGTTCAGATACAGTGGAACTTTTTAACTTCATGGCCATAAAGTTTCAACTCGCAATGAAGCCAGTCCATTGTAAATTACCTTCAAAAACACATTTATGTCTCCATATGAAAAATAAACAAATATCATGTGCAAAGTGTACTGTATTTCAGAGAACATGAATTAATTGACAAGAAAATTGAATTCAAATGAATATGCGTAACTTGTAAATTCTAATTAGCATGACATATGCAGGGTTGGGCAACTTAAACGATGGCTTGAGGCTGCAATTTTTCATCAGCGCTACTGGGCGGCCACAGAGTTGCCCATCCCTGGTATAAAGTCAATAGAATATATACATCAAGATTGCAATTTACTTCTTTGACGTCCTGTCCACCGTTCATCTACAAGTTTCGAATCATTTATATAGACTAACCATCAATCTTATGTTAGCATGATTTAAAATTATGTGGTATTGACAGATTTATAATGTACACTGGAGTTGGTTTCAATCCTGTCATGGTATTTACAAGCTTGCGCTGAGATGTTTTCCAATGATTTGACCAATCAAATCAGAAGTATTCAATTTGACCAATCAAATCATTGGAAAGCATCTCAGTGCAAGCATGTAAATGACAAAAGACAAATGTATCTTTTTAGAGTCCACACATATCTACAAGGAAAGCTGAATCTTGATAGGCAGCCACTTTGGAACACCGGAATCGCTTCGGTTGCCTGCATAGCGTTTTATCATTAAGATGATGATTGCTAAACTGCACAAAAGACAGTTTTCGTCTCAGACACTCATTTAAGAGATGAAAACTTTACTTTATGAGACATATAACTTGGTACTAAACATGCCCGTCTCCGAAATTAACCTCAAGGGAAAATAGCCGCAAGTGCCTAATGGCCATAAACCGCTTGTAAAACTGCCGCTATCCCTTGTTTTAATTTAATGACTTATGTTTTTTCCTTTACACAAGCCATTGCTTTCACGCCACTAATGAAACGACAACCCCCCTACCCCCCACCCCCCACCCCACCCGCAGCAAATCGGCAAGCCACAGGGACGAGGCGCACTGCCCTTGGGTCATCCATTCAATTCGTCGTTTATCACTAGCTCCAATGAACCTAGTTATTGCTATTATCTTAGAAGCATTTACATCCCTATTGAGCGTGCAGTGGAAGAGCCGTGGGCAAAACTTGTAGAGCCAATTCCAGAAGTATTAAATTTTGTGCTGCTTCCATTCTGCTAGATGCCGAGCCATAAAGTCTGATTATTTAGCTATTACAAATAATAGCTGCACTGCACGGCCTGTCTGGGGGATTAGCCGGTGGAACTGTTAGGCCAGAGGAAACAGATGTATGGTGGCTTAAGTTTTCAAGTTACTGATTGTTTTAAGAGGATGGCATTGAAGCAGATCACACTCATGAAAGGTCAGCCTTCATCTTACAAGATAACGCAATTAATCTTTGTCTGTTTAGTTGACACTATGTGCACTCTATAAACAGATTATTTCTTAAACGATGAAAAATATGATTATTTTCATCACTATTCAACCTGATTTGTTGAACGCACGTGTATGTGGGTGCATGTGTGTGTGTGTGTGTGTGTGTGTGGGGGTGTGTGTGTGTGTGTATATATATATATATATATATATATATATATATATATATATATATATATATATATATATATATATATCTCTCCAGCCATCCATCCATCCATTATCTATACCGCTTATCCTCACAAGGGTCGCGGGGCGTGCTGGAGCCTATCCCAGCTGTCTTTGGGCAGTAGGCGGGGGATACCCTGAATTGGTTGCCAGCCAATCGCAGGGCACAGAAAGACAAACATTAGCATTTCCTTGTCAGTATCTTCTCCCTGGAGTTCTTATAGCAGCCTGTGACACAATTGAGACGCTCAATAATAATAATCAACTTCTGGCTAGGCCAGTGCGGAGGGTAGAGGGTAGGCTGCAGGGGTCCTCAATCCCGGTCCTCAAGAGCCCCTATCTAGCCTGTTTTCCATCTCTCCCTGCCTGCAACACACCTGATTTAAATGATCCGCTCATAACCAAGCTTTGCACAAGCCTGGTAACGATTGTGATCATTTGTGTGGATCTCAAGTGTGTTCAGGTAGGGAGAGATGGAAAACGGGCTGGATAGGGGCTCTTGAGGACCGGGATTGAGCACCCCTGGGGTAGAGCCATGAGAGCCTCCCAAAAAACTGCAACAAACATGGAGACCATGGCTAGCAGGATGCTCAATATTTTGATATAAAATATCATTTTAATTATTAATGATCTCTTCTTATTTGTAATGTCATGTGAAAATATTGTAGTACAGGGTTGTCGAACTCATTTTTGTCATGGGCCACATCATAGTTGTGGTGTCCACAAATGTAAATGTGTGATGAAACATCAAGTTGGCGTGCATGATTTGTCCACGCATGCCAGATATAATGATGTTACAGGGCCTTGCTTTCCATCCTTTTTTTTAAAGTAAGCCTTCCAATCATGTTGGTTGACAATTCAATGCATTACATTTTGGGGCAAATCCTACTAAACCTTAGAATTATTTAACCTAAAAATACAGTTCTGATTTTCAAATGAACTCATTAGGCCAGTCCAAAAAAATCTTCCTGCCCTCTGTCATGTGCAATAATGACTCACATCAACTTCAGGCAGGGTGACACATAGTTGATACTGTGTGGGTAAAATGCTGTAGGTGTCCTTATGAAAAGATGAAGGGGAGCACAAATGCTTTAGCATTTAAATCAAGCACAATTGTGTTGTTATAGGTATTCAGATGTTATTCAAGAGATTAAAACAATGGTATTAAATGCTGTTCCTTGAGGGCCGCTGTCTTCCCTGTTTTCCATCTTTCTCTGCTGGAGCACACCTTATTCAAATGAACATGATCATTATCCTGCTTCTGCAGACCTTGCTGATTATCTGATCATTTGAATCAGGTGTGGTGCAGCAGGCAGAGATGGAAAACAGGCAGGACAGCAGCCCTCGAGGAACAGGATCGAAGACCCCTAGATTAAACAAACGGGCCAATTTATAATTATGTGGATGACTTCATGCTCATTTACTCTGATCTCATCACTCGTCAGTTAAGTGTATACTTCACTAACAATGAGTTGTGAGGAAAACCAATGCAATGGCATGTTTAATGGTCTATGAATTTGAAAACGAAAAAAAAAACTTTTTCAGTAGAGTTACATAAATTATTCTCCTTGAGCCATACTCCCCCGTGCGCAGAAGAGGGAAAAGGCGCACAGTTGTGCTCTTTTCTGACTGCGCACATTCTCTCATCGACTTAAGTTTCTCATTAACGCACCTTCATGCTAGATATGCACTCTGAGTGGATCAACCCCTGTCAAAGCTGTCATTCTGGGTGTTCTCCCATCAATTTAAGCACATTTCCTCATAAGCACATTTGCGGTTGTGGTAACTTAAGTGCACCGGGGAGGTGAAACGTCATTGTGGACTTGAAGTTCGGATGCAGTTACAATATGAATGAACTAATAGAATTGTAAAAGAAACTTCCAGAAAGCTGCCAAATGGTGAGTATATTTAGTCATTCACCTCCATGCCTTTACCAGTGCCTAATCAAATAACAGGCTAATTGATTTTAATAACCTACAACAGTAGGATCGAATTCAATCACACGGTGGGGCAAAACTCAAAGAACACTTTAAGTTCGCAGGCTGAACAGGGTAAACGTTATTAAACAGACCATAATTAAAAAAAAAAAAACATAAATATGAATGGAAACAGACAGAACAAAACAACAGAAATGAATGAACTTAAACTTAAAATACTTCAAATATATGTGTATATATTTTTTCCAAATGGCACTAAGTTATTATTTTATGTATATAAGCCTTTACAGGGAAGTCACTTACACACACACACACACACACTGAAGTCTTAGCAAAAGAATATAATTGCAATAATGTTAATAGAAGCATCCATCAGTCGCAGGCAGTTCTGATGCTGTGGCAGATATTAATTACTCAGAGTCGAGACCAACTCTACACAACTCCACCCGCCCGCTTATTCCATGCTTGTCCAATCACATTTCTCACAGCCCATTATAAAGGACAAGGTGTCGCTGAGGCTGGGTGGGGAGGCGAACACAAATTGAAATATCTGCTGTGTCTCCAGTGAGTGCACCCCCCATATAAAATCATCTCAGCACAGTTTTCGTTCATGTGACGAGATTTGATTTAAGTTTAAAGTAGAATTGCACTCATGAGAGCGCCGACCTGTGCCAAGGTTGAATGATCCTAATTTAGACCAACAAGATATTGTACCGATAAACCCACCCTCACGATTCATGCAGCTCACTGAGAAAATAAGGAATATATTGAAACAAGCCTCACAACAATAAGTGAAAACTCCTTCCTGGATGTGTACTTTTATTCAGATTTGTAGAAAGGGACATATCTCCTTGTCTCCTTGCCATTGTCAATATCTCCACTGGATGCAGTGGTTTGAAATAATGAAGTACAGTTTGTTACAGTACTCAAAGTTGAATTGAGTATTAGACGACTTTTCACTTTAACTCCCTTCATTTGTAAACTAATAACAGATACACCCTACGTACAAATATACTTGTTCTTTCAACCTGCGCAAATGACGACACGTAATGGATATAAAGCGGTGAAGTCAACCACGGTTGAGCTCTTGATTGATTGAGATGTTGAGGTCTTATAAGGAGATGTCCGTCATTATTTGACCTGGTTAGTGGTGATTACACTGATGGACGAAAACCCTCTTCCATCAGTGCTTGGTCCGTCATTTTTTTAAAAGTCTGTCACCATTCGCCATCCATCGGAAAAGCAAGCGTCCGTCGGTGACGGACTGACGAATCTTCCGTCAGTACTAACGGAATGCCTGCCTCCGTTATTTAGGAGAATTGACATATGTTGCCAGTTCCGAGCCCAAAATAACCGCAAGCTATTTATCTTAAAATCTAATCTGAAAAGGAATGTACAAACAAGGGTTAGGGTTAGCCGTTAGAATTATCGTAATCCACCACAACAACGCATTTCTGAATAATAGACGTAATTCCCTAACATCCATTCATCCATCATCTACCGCTTATCCTGTTTGATGTCAAGAGTGAGCTGGAGTCTATCCCAACTGACGTGTACACAGTTGACTGGTTACCACACAGATACAAATTCACACATATGGACAGACTAGACAACCAACCGGAAAGTGGGAGAAAGGCAGGTTTGTTTGCAAGCACAGTAAAAACGTGCAAATCCACAAAGAGAGGACCAAGCTGAGATTCAAACAGTATCCCTTCATTTAACAGCCCATTTCGATGAAATGTAGTCGGTTAAACATGAAGAAGTGATGGAGAAGACTACATAAACTGAATGAAACATATTTTATGGTATAGTAATTTGCAAAGCCATATCGCATCTGTACTGACCCCTCAATGTTATCATCAGGTCTGACCACACACAGCAACAGACCACAACCAGCAGAGATGGGCTGATTTATTTCCCATTGGTGGCAATGTTTGCACGATGCCTTTCATTTTAGAGCTGATGAAAGAGTTGCCGTAATGTGGTGGAATGAATGTTTTGTTGGCCAGCTCCACCATCAACTCAAATCGATGGGGCATGTAATTGGTGGCCACTTTGTGCGATTGCTAAGATAAACAGAAATTGTTGTGGACATGGAAGATCAATGTCGCATACACACCCATACACATGCGCACACACACGCACACACACACATTTGGCAAGCGGAAGACAAATTTATGAGCCATCATATATGCTGCCAGAGCATGCTAATGATTTATTCTAACAGGTTTTTCTTGCTCACTAGTTCTTATTTAAGCACATTTAAAGCCTCATTCTAGTAGTTTTTGTGTATACAAGCCACACTGAGATTTAGTGGTAACATTTGAAATTGATTATTACTTATTTTTCTACTGTCGATGTCACATTGAATTAACTTTCTAAAAGGTGAACGAGTATCCATCCAACATTGTCTTCTTTATGGCTGTGGAGGAAATAGCGAGGGAAAAAAAAACAACAATTGTGCTTTCAGTGAAGATTCCCATAATAATACGTTGTGAATGCTACCATCTTCTTAAAAGTAAAGTGTAAATGTACAATTTAAAAACACAATTGCTTGTTTGAATAGAGTGAGACCCACTGCATAAATCACAGCTCTGAGTTTTTGTGACGTGAAGTGAGCACTATATTTACAATTTATCAGCAATTAATTCCTTAGTCATTGTGTTCTGCAGCTCAGAAACAAAATTAAAATGGAGTCAAACGTTAAACCTTGTACCATACACAGTCTGATTGAATTTAATATTTCCTCATAGACATATTAGATCATAATCCATTGTCTCACCTTGGTAATGGAGCTGAAGGACGCCTGAGTTGTGCAGTTGGTCGCTACAGAAACGAATGGAGATCTGGTTGCTCCGACTGCGTAGCACAAGACCTCGTATTAACACTGACTCATTGGCAAGAATGAAGGCTTCTCGGCCACCCGTGTCCTCCACTGTCACTTGCTGCCCCTCTGACATACTTGTATTCAGAACCTAAAATAAACCGCAGAACATGGTTACACATACAATACGTCCTGGTTTGTTGTATCTCTGTGTTCTACAATTCAAGCATTCAAATTTGTCACAATTGTCAGAGTCACTTCTCATTGTTTTGTCTTATTTATTTCTATGGGTATATGTTTTGCTCATACACCAGACAAAATCAGTTTAGATAGCTTTACAGTGATATATCATATCGCAATTCCCTGATCTTTTAATAGTTCTTAACAAATGGCTATTTGGTGTCAGTACTACAGCACATGCATGCAATGTTATGTTTCCCAGCTTGTTGATTAATACATACATTTATGTGAAATAGGTATTATTACAAAATCGTTTTTTTTAATACAGTTTTTTACATTTATTATTAATTTATCGTCAAATGGCAGCTTTTGTTTTAGTACGTTGAATGGTAAACCATAGATAAACTAATGATACAACTTTGTAGCGCTGTCACCAGTTAATAGTGTGCTTTTCTTGTTATTTATATATATATATATATATATATATATGTATGTATGTATGTATATATGTATGTATGTAGATACATATGTATACATACATACATATATATATATATATATATGTATGTATACATATGTATCTATGTATATATGTATGTATATATATATATATATATATATATATATATATATATATATATATATATATGTATGTATGTATACATATGTATCTATGTATATATGTATGTGTATATATATATATATATATATATATATATGTGTATGTTACACGTCTTGCACGGCTTTTATATGTTCTGCCTTATGAAGTCCGTGTTTGTTTTCTGGTCAAAAACTGAAAGCTAAAATAACCTAAAAACTAAAAAAACAACAACAAAAAACAGTCGAAAAGACCCAAACTTCAATTACATTGACTTTCAAACACAACTGTGCCATCTTCCAGAAAAATTGCATGCTGGGAACGCCAAAGGAGTCATTGTAAGCTAAGGTATGCTGCCGAGCTGAAAATATGTTGCCTGCCAACTGATAGTACGCTGGAGTGTTATTGAGATAGTCTGAAAGAGCTGAGACGGTGGGCAGTGTGAGCACACCGCATAGGAGCAGCAACAACAAAATAAATGTGGTCACGTTGACAAAGTATCACTCGGGCTGATGACAATAAGCGCAGACAGGCTAATGGACTCTTGGAGACTGAGTTTGGAGGTGACTTCTTCTGGAATTATCCATGAGGTCAGACACTTTGATTGATTTGATTTTTATCACAGGCCACCATGACACCGCTCTGCAGAGCTGCTTGTCTTCAAACCTCCAAATAGGGAAAACATTCACAAAATGCCTTCTTTTTTTGTTGTTTACAAAAGAAACTCAAACTGTCACAGTGATTTATTAGCAATTCATTTTAGAACCATATAATTTACCATATTGTTTTAAAATGCTGGGAATTGATAAGGTAGCGCTTCCGATTCCACTATCACAACTGCTTATCAATCTGATTCCTTATTGATTCTCTTAAAGACGGCAATAGGTGAAGAAATTAAATATTACAAATGGCATACAACAACATTGATGCAATTAGCATTATATAATCTTAATAATTATATAATGATAATAAAAAATGTATTTCTGCATAGTGCTGTTTGATATGGTCAACGTTTGATTTGCATTTTGCATATGATTTTAGTGGTCCACGTCCAAAGTCACTGTTGTCCCACAACAACTCTTGAACTCATTCTATCTTAGCATATTTATGATGGTGGTTCGAATTGAACAACCACATTACCACCATCCTCTGGCTTGTTATTGTTGAGGGCATTGGCTGAGGTTCTTAGAGTCTGGGCTGCTAACCCACTGGCTGCTTAAATCTCTCGAGGAGTGAGATTTGAATATACTTTTGCACAGCTGGTATCTGTCGCACATATAACGTACACTGCACAGACTCCGTTTATTAAATAACCAGCGTAAGCATCCAAACTTTAGCACAACATCCTTACGCTCAGCTCTCCGGGTACGACTAATCAATTTTTCACTCAATCCAACTATTACACGAATGAAACTGGTGGATTAATCATGATTGGACGTAATAGAAAAGTGATTTGTAACGGTTTCAGACGCTACAGTATAGTAAAGCAACAGTGCTAACACAATACCCCACACTTCAAAATAACGATACAAATGATATGGGGTTATTTTGTACGGGAATGCTAATGATACTTTGCGTCAACTGTGGCAAAGTTCTACAGAGAAGATTTTTATAAAATTCTATGTAATTGAAATACAATTATAAAATTATCAGGAACAACAACTAATTAAAGTAGAACCAAAAATATATGTAGCAGGATGCTTTTCCAAAAAGATAGGTTATAAGGTCTTGTTTAAAATAATAGTAGTCTCTGAAAAAAATGGAAAAACAATATTACTATATTGGCCTCAATATGGTTATGCGTATGTATTTACCATTGGGGAATCATTTTTGAACCAGTCATCGCTAATTAACAAAACAAATTAAGGAACAAATCTTCTGAAAATTCATGAATAAAAAGAAAAAAATATATATTGTACTAAGCAACTTTGATTGAGTTGTTTATGTAAATTATTTAGATACAACCGATAATAAGTGTATCACGGCCTTTTATAGTTTTTGTATTTATTGTATTGTTTGTAAAGTGCTTTGTTACAGCTCTAGCTTTTATGAAATGCGCTATATAAATAAAATGGTATTGTATTGTATTGTATTATATAAAAACAAAAAATATATAGCTACATTAGCCATGCTGCTGTGGTTGTGTATCGCATTTTGTTTCCAGAGATTATGAGATTAATTGGCTTTGCCTTGCCAGGACTTTCTATGCATCTGATCAATGAAGGGGACACAGCTGCAATGATAATTTCTGTAACCTTTTCGCAATTGATGCTTTGACCGTCATGCCCATCAACAGCATTTACGGCGGTTAAATACCATGTAGTTTGATCAGGTCTGATACCTAGAGGCTTGAATGAACGAGTTCGTTTATTTGTATTTGCAGAAAACTACTTAGTGTAAAAGATCATCTTTAAACTTCATATTAAGTCAAATTGTTTAATTCTTGTCTGCTTCTTGTCCGTCTGAACATTTACGACGGTTAAATACCATGTAGTTCGATCAGGTCTGATATCTTGAGGCTTGAATGAACGAGTTCATTTATTTGTATTTGCAGAAAACTATTTAGTGTAAAATATCATCTTTAAACTTCATATCAAGTCAAATTGTGTAATTCTTGTCTGCTTAAGAGAAACATCCTTGATTGTTTTGCCAGTCATGTATATATATTCTATTTTACATTACATTATGGTATATTTTAACTTCTTCCTGGGGTTATTAAATGATTTGGCATCCTGCCAATTATACAAAGAGTAAAAGATAATATGAATGTGTGACCACTTGGTTTAAACAGACAAGGGAAGCTTCTGAAGGACACAGAGGGATGCAGCCAGCATCGAACATTTGGACTGAGCCCCCGAGGGCCATGTCATCTGTCACCTTCCCTGGGACCTGTCACTACAGCCGGCAACAGCTGTCCTGCCTCAATTATGACTCATTGGCCATGTCGGGAGATATCACACTGCCTTAAATTCACCGGTACTGCAGCCAAATGCCCAGAGGGACAACTCTCTCGCTCACCTGTCCATTTTCTTACTGGCTCACTGGTGTGTGAGCATGTGAATTCATATGGTCTTGCACATTTTCTTCCACACTTCTCTTCAACTGTGTTGGTTGGGTCTGGGACTCAAATACCAATCAAAATGTATTTGATGATGGATGTGATTAGTAGAAATTAAACAAATCCACCATTTCATACAATCTTCATGCAATGAGGGGGATTGGGGAAAAAGAACTCGTCATCCCTGTTTCTAAGTTTTATTAATGTTTCTGAAAAACCTTCCACCTATTGATTTTTCATATGAGTGCTTCATACACATTTGCTTTGTGCTGCAAGCCACAATTTTAATCACGAGCAAACTTGAGATACATCCCCTGCTCAAGTGAAGTGGGACAAAATAGGAGCATGACAGTCTCTCGTGAACTTTCAGGCATTTATTGAATACGGCAAACAGTCAAACACACAATCACAAAATGAAAACACTCACAATGAGCATGTAATATACATTAATACACGTCCACCCGACTGACTTCAGGCTCCTGATATCACTCACAAGGCCATGCCCCTTTTAAGGCAAACACTAATGTACTATAGTATGTCGTGACTTGTGACATGTGGGGACAACTAGTTTTTAGAAATGCCAATGTACATTGTGTATGAACATAACATGTGTACCATATAATCAATGGGTTTTTGCTCTGGCAGTAATTTAGCTGTTCCTTGTGAATCACACTCAAATACTATTTTAATGATAACTGTAACGATAACTTTAATGCATAATGCGTAATTTATGAGAATGCTCGCCACCATAGACGTTTTGTGCGAGGTAAGTGCTTGAATGCATTTTGCTTGTATAAATTGTGTTGTTTTGACTGCAACAAGCTTTTACAGATATTATATCGTTTATACAGTCTGCTATTACGGCTTTCACTTTGATTACCAGAGGTGATCCACAACTGTCTGCAATATATTAGTTAAATGATCAGCACTTTGCAACATGAAATGCATGTGCACTTAAACAACAACAAAAAAAAAACCTCAAATGGATGGCACAAACACTTCTCACTGTATCTGCTTCTTTGAAAGAAACAATATGTTCAACATGTGACATTTTAGCACATAATGTGTAATCTGTAAGTAAACACTCTATGGATTAACTTTTCACAGAGGTTGACTCATACCGATAATTTACTGTTGAAAACATCTGCTGCGGCACCATAATGAACATTTACAGTGACTCACAGGAGCCATCGCTGATGCTGAAAGGGGGAGGATGTAATCAAACTCATCCCACTATACATGTAAATTAAATGACCTTGCAGCTGGGGGGGTGGCGATGATAAATCAACAGCTTTTGGACTCACCAGCTGCGGAGACCTCATTACGATGATGAAACCTACTGACCGATACACTGAAGCGTTCATGGAGAGTACCTGCCTCATCGCTCTCTATTTTACATGCTCATTTCTCCATCATGGGGTGAATAAGCCGCCTCCAGGTGGTGTTTTGTGTATGTCTTGATAAATTCATTGGAAAAACAGGCTCATTCCAGTGCTCAGTATGTGGCAAACATTATCTCAATCGAACACTCGCCTCCATACAAACATGCCAAGGCCATTTCCTGTGTTGCTGGCTGTCTAAAACAATGACTCCTTACCAACCAGGCAAACCTGAGTGCTAATGAGAATATGCCAGAGGCTGTTGCTGCATTCATCAATAAATTGCTTGTTTTGACTCATTTCACATTTTTGCTAACATATTTATTCACCCTTGACAAAACCCCAACACCATATTTACCATAATCTCAAAGAGGCTATTCTGAAGTTTTCTTTCTTTTGGTTATTGACAAAATAGTAGTATGCATTCAGTCGTTTATATATTCTTTCTTTTCTGTTTTTTTTTTCTTATGTATCATACCTGTCTTTGGATTTTGTCATACATTTAGGAGATCGTATCTATGATTTTTGTCAATGCTTCATATTCTATCTAGGTCTGACCAACCTGAACAGGTCTAGGGAGAGTAGGTCAGGCATAGGAGTGATACATTGATTTAACAACCTTCTTGTGAAAACAGGAAGACAGAAGCCAAGCTTGCATCAATCTTGTTCATGAAATGAGCTTCTTACTTTCCAATAAACCACCCCCACTTCATTCAGTGCCTCCCAAGTCGTGACATTTGAGTTTATTTACAGCAGTGTGCACTTTTCCATAGCTATCGCGAATTATTTTTTGTATTCTCAGTCATGCTTCTTTTACTCTTTTCTATGGGTGACACTGTGTTTGAGAGAACACAACCCCTCTGCCAGGCATAGCCTTCTCCGTTTATGACAGCTTGATGGGTGCAGCGGCAATTAGTGTCACCTGAAAAGCATTCCTCTTGAGATGACTAGGCCTCATGAAAACTCATCTCAACAAAGCCCTGACACCCTAAAAAGCTCATCAAGATCAAACCAGTCTTTATGTCTCGCCTCGCTCCCGAAAGCCACAACATGAAGAAGGCATCCTTCTACCACGCTATCTCCCTCCAAAATTGATTAACGGAAGCAATCGTTACCTCTCCTGCAAAGTCTCAGCTTCTCATGGACAAATCTGCTGTGTACAATGGACTATATTCTCTCATCAAGTGATGTCGCTTGTTACCCGTCTCGGCTTGCGTACTTTTCATCTCTCTTCCAGACTTCTGACACACCCACCTTGTGTAACCTGAGAATGAACATGGACACACCAAAGATGTGTGATTCATTGACAGCTGCGGCAGGCTTTCAAAATAGGGAAACTTGTGAATGCATTCAAATCCGGGAGAAATGATAAATCACACTTTCAACTTGAAAAGACCTTATGGAGTGGATGCAGTCGGCAAGTTGGGATGTGTGGAAAGCTCTGGCTATCTACATTTTTGAAGGAAAGCATTTTTTTTTTTAAATTCTGTACCAGCATAGAAAAAAATAAAACTATTGAACAAAGCGATTGAACAAGCTGTTTAAAGACTTGCTTGCTACTGATGGGCTTTCATTTTTATTCAAAATACTTTTGAAATGTTCTCACACTTTTATACTGCATTTGCGTTTTAAAAAGCACAGTAAATGGCATAGCATGAATAAACTTGACATAGCATGTCGTTGATAATGTTTTCATATTTTCAGGTGTTTTCAAAACACACAAAAAACATTAATCAATAAATTTATATAGATGGCATAAAGGCGCCAAAAACTCTCTTTCTCCTTACATCAGGCGAACCTAAAGTTTTGGCTGGTGAATGTGTAATCTATCTTTTAGTGTTGACAGCAGGCAGGCAACGCATTGGTGATTCAAAATAAATATTAATTGGTGTCTTTGATGTGATATGATGAGGGTGCTTGTGGTCAATTAACAACAACAAAAGAAATGTCAACCAGGGTCAATGTCATGGTCAGTTTTTCTTCCTTTAGAAAAAATACACTGAATTTAAAGTAAGTGTACTCGGATCGATATGGCAATTCACCCGTATCTGTGAAGAGGCTGTATGTCAAGTGTAAGTGTTGCTTATTAAAATGACTATTGATTGGAGTCAGAAGAGCGTGGTCACTGTGGTAGCATCGACAAACAATTGTTAAACCTCAAAAAGGTTAGCTGTAAACATATGACATGGCCTAAGTCAATTGTTTTTTTTTTAAGACTACGCTGATCCACCTCGGAAAGTCATTTCTAAACGCCCACTGTATACAGAGCAGTGAGGCCGAAGTAGACTTAAATGTTAGGGCTTTGAATCGCCAGTCAACGGCATCGCAATCCACTTCTTCCTTGACAATCATGCCATGTTTTTATAGTTCAATAAAAATATTTGCAGTACAGTACAGGGTCACAGTTTTTCCGTTGAGCAGATGTGTGGTGCTCAATCCTTTGGCATGTGGATGTGACTCGCAAACTGTCATTTTTTTTCGCAATGGTCCGCTTCAATCGTGTTCTGTCATGTCGCTTGATGACAGAGTTGAATCTTTGTTACCCAATGAAAAGTATTTGGTTGTGGATATTAATCATACACTAGAGGGCAGTTTTACTTTTGATTATGCAACTATTTTTGTTCACACGCTCATAGTCGAGACAAAATAGCATTAACACTCTAAATAAATAAAGCATTTTAGAGCACCAATTATGTATTCTATGATGTTTTTTTCCCCAAATGTGTTTTCCTTTTGGATTTATTTCAATTGGCTATCGTTATGTAAAGGTGAAACTGGATGAAGAAAAAAAAAGCTTCAGTCGTATTTAATGTACTGTAACATGAGTCATATTTATTCATTAATGCACTCGTTGAAAGTGCTGAGTCAAAACAACATGCATGTTTGATGCTGATGGGCCAAGTAAAACTGGAGATTACATATTTAATTCAAAGGCCGAAAGAGCCAAGACTATTAAGGGTTGAAAGCTTTCCAGTAAAACTGATGCTGATTGAGGCATTGAAATAGCCGGACAAATAGAAAAACTGTGGCATTAGTATGGAAATGGGAAGCAAGAAAAGAACTGAAGAAGAAATAGGATTCACAGTATTGAACACAAAATCTATCCCTACCATCTTCTTGAATGCTGCTGCCTTAAGCCTGTCAGAAAATGGAAACACTCCTCCAATCATGCTTTGTGGCAGTGGGAGAAATTGCCCGTCTGGGCTCCTAACCCCTTAAATGTATCCAACTCTCTGAGCACCCACAGAATTCATTCCTCTTTTTCCTGAGAATGCAGACCTCCATGAAACAGACCTGGGAGGACTACATGTATCCAGAGATGTAAGGACCTTGAGACTGAGAAAGGTTGATACTGTAAGCAAGTAGAGGATACCATAGTAGAACAGATGTCTAGGAAAAAAGCTGACAATTTATCGATGGGATTCATGTGGTCAAATTAGACGAGCTCCAAAACAGATTTGAAGGAATTTAATACCACTTTCACACCCTTGTAAACCTCCATCTGTCCGTTAAAACTGTGTTTCAAAAGTGATGCACTGCAGAAAAGGAGTGATGTTTGGAGGATGCACAAATAATACTCCATGATATTAGTCAATTTGTAGGTTTATCATAAGTAAATGACAGAAAATTAATGACTCGGTTCATGTCTCATTTACCTAATATACATCCGTTACTTATTATGCTGTAATTATATGAATTCTTAGCAGTGTCACCATTTTCATGCTCGCTTTCAATCGTTTAAGTGATTTTAAGATTAATTAATACAGGTGTACCACAAAGATCTGTCATAAGCCTTTTTCACATGTATTCTTTATCACACTCCACACTAATCCTCAAAATGTATCTTTTTTCTATTTTTACTTTACTTTATTGCTGCTCTAGGTGATATAAGAGCAGCCTCCAAATGTGTTTGCATTTTACTCTGCAAAATAGTCATGAAGGGGTCATAAGAACAGATGGGAAAATTCATTAAATGCTGTGAGCTGCGGGAACCGAGATCCAACAGTCAGCCAGCTGACTGATAATTGTCCTGATACATGGTTCACTCATGATCCCCTGCAAGTGTCACATATAAAAGAGAGCTGACCCTCCACATTTATTCCTAAAAAAATGTATTTGATTGTCTCTGACTCATACATTGAGAGTAAACGGAATCAAAACATTTTTGCTACAGTAAAATGTTGCCCAGTCCAACTAGTAAGAATTGATGTCAGAATTATTTGGTGTTACACTGCAATCTTGCATTTGATTATAGTTTGTCTCCTGAGTTGTGCAGATACTGCCCATAGAAATGAGTGTGGGTGTGGGGTGCCTGAGTCCTCCAGAGATAGTTGAGAGAAAATGGCAAATAAACTCATCAGCAAACTGGAAGCAATCAATTTACTCGCTCCATCGACAGTTCATGGCATAGCTCTTTTCTTATTGGATACTGTGATTAAAGGGAGATTAGTATCACCAAAATGACTTCGCACAACATGATGAAAAGTGGAACTCCCGAAATGAGAGTAAAGAGCATTTAAATTGAGGTGCCTAATAGATCAATTTGTGTGTGAGGTGGTGGGGGAGGTTGGGCAGTGTGTGTGTGTGTGGGGTGGGGGGGTGCTTGGTGTCGAGTTGAGATCCATTTTATGAAATAAAGGACAAGACCCAGATGCCTTACTCGAAATTTCATCACGCAGTGAAAATGTTACTATATCAAATTGCTCTATGTTTTGGCACTAAAACTAAGGGAGCAATAACTGGAAATTTTGAAATCTGAGCCTGCCACAAGTATACCAAGAGACTCGGATTGCCTCCAGGCAGAAGGAAATGACTGTTGAGGTGAAACACATGCTTGCCTTCAATATGTCTCTTTTTGAAAAGAAATGGAGATCATGGCTTCACTTTCATCAGTAGTGTCACTGGTCTATAAAGTTCAACCTTCCTGATCAGCTCATCAGTATGGTGGATGGAAACTCCCTTCCACTGATGACTTAAAAGTAACCAATGAATATTTTGTCAAGTGCACTGAAAAATCTGTGATGGTACACAGCTGTGACATCAAATGTTGTGAAGTCTTTGCTCAGGTATGCCTGTGTGGATATGTGCAGGTAAGAGTCTCTGTGGTTCTTGGAAAAAAATACTCTCTTCAGAAAGTGTATACTCAGTCAAGACTTATCTTAGCTCTCCAGAGGCAGGGAAACAAAGCACACATATATAAAGTCTGCTGTAGTAAATTAGCCGTTTGAGGAATTGCAAATGCCAGGCAACACACACGCACACGTAAACACTGAAAATTAATTCTTATAACCTTTATAAAAAGACTTTTGTGCAAACATTCAACCTGAGACTGTCCCTGTCCTCCCACACACCCAAGCAATTTTCTGCCTGTCTATCTCCATCAACCCACACAAGACCGGCACATATTCTAAAAGCTAACACCAAATATGTCACAGCTCTTTACTGGATTAACCCATGCGCCCTTATTTCACTTGAGAGTGTTTTATATAACAAACATTACCACTTATTAAGCACATTATGAGCCATAGTAGTCTGGCATAATTTATAATATGCAACAATATCAAGCCACCTGTAAATAAAAGGGGTCACTTGCAGTGACAATGTGATAGCTATGATAATTAGATTGGGGTTTCTCTCCTCCATTAGGAGCCTTATGTAATGTAATGTTTTGTTGTCATATACAATAGTTGACTCAGATTAAAGTGCAAATATGCAAGATTAGTGGGAGTTATTAAACAGTGGCAATAGGAAGTAGGTAATGCCTTTTTAGTGCAAGATACTATGAATGCATTACAAATGTATTATTTTTATAGTTATCTATAGATTAAAAAACAGCCTGGGTAAAACCTGCTTTGCAAGACTTTTTAGAGCCGCACCAAGGATCAATTTGGCACCAACTTTCATGTCCTAGTTGAAGTCGTAAGCCGCAAACAAGACCTGCTTCAGGGAGGTCAAAAGATATTTGCACAACTCAATAACTTAACAAAAAGTCCGGTGTTGTTTCAGATGCCCGCAAGAATGACACGGGGTCTCGAGCACTGACCTGAACCTCGATGCCATATCCCAGGTAGACGGTAATCAAGTAGTTGCACTCCATTGCAGTGTCAAGATGCTGCAGGATTTCAATGTTGCCCTCAGGGTCGGTGAAATTTAGGCCGCACGGCTCTGCGGGAGACAGCGAAAAGACGGGTGATTCCCTTTTCCTTCAGTCCACTGACTCTTACTGACAGCCCACCTGTGTCTCTGTGGCCGGGTAACCCTCAAACTATCTCTGCGGATTGCTTCTCCAGCTACAGCACGGACAAGCAGGACAAATCAGATTGTCTTTGACACATGAGCAACTCTGTTATTCCTAGTGTAGAGATGAATAGCTGTGCGCAGCATGGAAAATGAACAGAAGGGATGCAGAAATTTGCCGCATAATTTTCTTCCCCTCGGAGTTGCATGTGTCAAATCATAACAGGGAGATACTCCGAACTTGAATTTCCTCTGGGGTTTAGGTTATTGTGACGTGGCTCATACTTATTTCACAGTCATTTGAACACCCTTCTGTTTTCCACAAACCAATCTATGGAAGTAGTAGTCGAAGGAATTGGGAACATACTCACCAGCTGTTTGCACTGTGGTGATGGTTGTCGTTGTGATCACGGACGTTGACGTGCCACCCCCCTCGATTTGGGATGATGAAGTTAGTTTCAGGAGGAGCTCATAGGGATTGCTTTTGTCTTTCGGTGTTTTCTTGGCATGCCCCTTCTCCATCATCACTGTGGAGGGTGCAAGGCTCGCTTTGGCAGAAAAAGCCTTCCAAGTCTGAGGTTGATCTCGCTGCAATAATAAGGAAGCAGCTGGGGTATTGCCATTATTTGGTGGCACTTGTGTTGTGAGGGAGTGTGCGGTTGGCTCGAGCTTGTCTCCTTCCTTTTTTTCTTCAGAAGACTTCTGAAGGAGAGGCATCAGAGGTCTGGGCGTTGTCGGGGAGAATGTGGTAAGCGGCGAGGTGGCAGCTGCAGTTGCGGTAGAGGCCATGTCTGAGAAGGCTGGAGCGTCCTCGTGGGGAACTACTTGAGTGATGGGGTGCACTACATCTGAGGCAGACACAGAGCCCGGTCTGGTGGGATACGCTGCCATAGAGTCTTCGCTCCTGAAAAAGTGCTGGTCTCCCTCAAAGTCCCTCAAGAGAAGGTGCTCATGAAGCATCAAGCCTTTGAGGACCGGCCGGTGGTCTGGGCTGTTCATCGGCAATGCAGTGGTGACCCAGTGAACCTCACTTTCTGTGTCTGCTGTTGAGGGGTTTGTGATGTGACCCCTGTTCAAATCTAGAGTCCTCCCCCTGCCATCACTCTCATTTGGACCTAAAAGCAAAGGCAAGAATACCAATGTTTTTTTTAAGAAATATTCAAAGAACACATTTGCATCAAGATATACGCATCAGCTTACTGTATGCAGGTTGGCAGTAGCTGTTAGTTCAGTACAACGACATCATACCAGCACCATGAATCAAGTGGGACGTGACACAGTAAACAAAGGAACACAGCGGAGGACATTATGTTTGCTCTTTCTTTTTGTCATAGCTGGTATATTACAAAGAGACAAGCTTTGTCTGGGGGAAAAAAGGGAAGTTTTGCCTTCCTCCCACTCCATTCCCATTGTCCCATAGAAGTGTCGCATGGCTGTCAACCATGTAGTGTGACATTCAAACAGCCTTTCGGTTGCCACATAACTGTGTGACATGACGGGGAAATATTTTTGTGGTTTAGTTGCTCTACATTGCTGCATGCATCCGCCATTCATCCTAACGAAAAATGGCAATCGTTTAAGTTTTTCAATGCATCACAAACGTGAGTGCTGTTGAAAGAGGAACTGGGATTCATAAAACAAAAACACACCAGTGAGTTAAAAAAATATTTTGTAATTGTCACTGTTGTATAGCTTATCCAAGTCGTTAGTTAGTGTCTGATTTTCTAACTGATTAAAATCAATAACAGCAATGTTCAGGTGTGGGATGTGGTGCCAAATCAAAGTATAAGTAGTTTTCTTCATGGACTTAAAGTGCACTGGAATTTTCCTCCCTAACAATGACATTTTTTCCATTTAATGAAACGCAGTTTGAATTAAATAAGAAAATAACAACCAATCTCCAAATGATGCAGCCAATTAATGTTTAATTAAAACACTTTGATACATAAAGGGAGTTATTTCACAGGCGAAACGTAAACAACACAAGCCTGACAGGATTATTGTTGCAGATTTGACCTACATCTGTTAAAGTGACATCTGAAATCTGTGAACAGTGCAATCACTAAGTTAAGTGGCAGTTCGTGGCACATAATTAAATTGTGTGTCCACAAGTGTCTCCTCCCCCCGACAATGTTTGTCTGAGGAGTTCTGACAAATAGATTTTGGAGTTGCCAAACCCTGCAAATATTCATGCCTTAAGAATCTTTGACAGGCACAAACCTATAATTATTGAGATATTAAAAGGTTCTAAGTTTAAATGGGTCTAATAGCCACTTGTTATTCCACACCACGCGTTATAGTGGCAGAAATTCAATCTACTTCTTTTAAAATGAAGAGCAAATATAATGTGTTTAAAGTGAAGCTGTGAGTATTACAATTTCATGTGAAAATACAATAAATAACTATGGAGGTCACTTTAGCATCAGTACAGTTTTATACACGGTCGCATTGAAATTGCATTTGCTTTTCCAGCATGGGAGATTGTTGAATGTGTCTGCAACCAAGCAAGCAAATATTTGCTCTGGAAATATGACATTATTGATCTTTTGAAGGCTCGAAAAATAAACCTTGCATTTAAATGCCACACTGGACACATGACACACGACATCTCAGAGTCGCCCGCTGCTCCTCCGCATTGAGAGGAGCGAGATGAGGTGGTTAGGATGCCTCTCGATCAGCTCAGGGGTGCCCACACTTATTCAGCCTGTGAGCTACTTATAAAATAAGTCCAAATAATCTACCTAATTTATTTATTTATTCATTTTAAAATATACTTACCGGTAAATTCGCCATACTGTATGTACAACATATACAGTACTGGAGTACTTTGCATAACTGCAGTGAGGCATGCAACAGGCCTACGACAGGCAGCTATATCAATAGCATAAAACTTGGAGCACTGGCAGTGTGTTAACGCCATGAGAGCTACCGACACAATTCGCGAGCTACTGGTAGCTCACGATCTACTGAATGGGCACCCCTGCGGCTTAGCTAACACAAAATGGACCACTAGAAAGGCTCCGATCGCCAACAGAAATTTTAATATGAGCACGGTCGTATGACAGTGGAAACATTAGTGCTGAGAGCTCAGTAGTTTTATGTTAATCATTGCATTTGATTTGGGTTTTGAAGTAGAATTGAGTCATCCAGGCTGACTGAATTGCTACATGGTTGCTTGACAATGATGAGGAGAGATGAGGTGTGTTCTATCAAGGCTTACCAGCAAGTGTAAAGGCAGATCAACTTAAACAATTGGAGTACACAGTATACGGATCACCTCATGCAAAATTACAGCAAAATCCACAACAACTATGGAAAGACACTTCAGAATTGTCATTTGCTATGATGGTTATGGTTATTGTCCTGCTTCTTATCGTTGACTCCTCTCTGAGTCAAAATCTCTGTGTAGTAAGCTGTTGACCATCCAGCTGGCTCCCAGCAGACAGAATATTGAGTGGTGTGGAAAGATGGAGTAGGGAACTAGGTTAAAGCAGAGTTTCTCACACAAAGATCAATACAAAATCAATGTGTACAGGTCGGAGACACCACTGTGGTGATTACTGTGCTACCACAATGTTCTCCAAACTCTAATTGGATGTTTGCAGTACAAGTTTTGCTCAGGAAGAGTTGAAATCTTGTGTTCTTTTTTTCTTTTACTTTGAGTTCTTTTGTAATGTCAATGTTAATACATGAAAAAGACAAATTAGTCAACCTGAAGCCATGACTTTATGTCACTTAATGATCCTAGGAGCTAAGTTGTCTTCGGCTTTATGCCCCTGGCAGGGTCACCCATGTCAAACAAGTCCTAGGTGAGGGACCAGACAAAGCATGTCTCAAAAGACCCCTGTGATGATGAGAAAAGTGAGATTTTCACTTACCCGGATGCCGTTCTGACCCGGCAGACCCAAACATATTGTGAGGGCCTGCTGGGAATGTCTCCCACCTCCGGCAGTACTTCAATCACATTCCGGGGAAGCCCGGTAACATTGAGTCTGATTGGACCATGTTTCGCGCTTCCATTGCGGAGGTGGCCGACAGGAACCGTGGCCTTAAAATGGTCGGTGCGGTGCCTGTTGTGGCAACAATCTCTGAACCCTTTGGTGGACACCAGCAAAAAACTGAGATTGTGGTCCTCAGTCGGAAAAGGGAGGAATGCCCTCTCCAGGTCAGGGATGAGATCTTGCCCCAAGTTGAGAAGTTCAAGTATGTTGGTCTTGTTCACAAGTGAGGGGAGGGATGGAGTGGGAGATCATTGCTGTGTCTGCAGTGATGCAGACTCTGAATCTGCCTGTCGTGGTGAAGAAGGTGTTCAGTAGTGGTCACGAGCTGTAGGTCACGACCGAAAGATCCTGGTTACAAGCGGACAAAATTAGTTTTCTCCGTAGGGTGTCCGAGCTCTCCATTAGAGATTGGGTAAGACGCTCGGTCATCCGGGAGGGACTCAGAGTCCCCGGTGAGGTGTTCTGGTTATGTCTCCCCAGGAGGTAGCCTTGAGGACAAAACAGGACACGCTGGAGAGACTATATCTCCCGGCTGGCCTTGGAATGCCTTGGGATTCCCATGGAAGAGCTGGAAAAAGTAGCTCAGGAGAGGGAAGTGTTGGCTACGCTGCTAAAGCTGCAGCCCTCCGTCTCGCACCCGGATGATATGAAGAAAATATATGGATGAAAACTGTACCTGCATTAAATGAAGACAAAATTGAAGCAGATACAAATTTGCGCAATTGAGAAACATTTTTGCGGAATAAACTTGAAAAGCTTGGACTTTAGATGCTTGTAAAGATGTAAATTGTCAGTAAATATAATTAATGGGCAAATTTGAAACATTCTCTTGCCAAGATTTAGTCCCAGAATATTGCCCGACCTGAGAAGAGAAATAACAAGTTTCTGATTAACTTCTCTTAACCGTCAAAAATGCTTATGCCTATCGTAAACAGCAATGCTTCAATTAGTGACATGGGTGCAAGTTTTTAGCAGTACATTGGGCCTCATATATTAACATGTGTAGTGTTTTCAGCATTTAATCTTTCTAATTGAAAATGATTAAAATGTCCATTAATCCATCTTTTTTTTTTTTTTTTATAGCGCTTGTCCTCATGAGGGTCAAGGGTGAGCTGGTGCCTCTCCCAGCTGACATTTGGGTGAGAGGTTGGGTTCACCCTGGACTGTTTACCATGCAATCACGGGGTATGTTTAGCTGGTTATTACTTTGTATTACCCATTGTCTGTAACACATCTCTTCCCCCTTTTCCACTTCTGGCCATTTTGTCCAGTGCTAGCGATTAAACTATGTCCTTCTCTCCACTATGGCAATTTTTGGGTTAAAAACACTATTAAGAGGCAATTTATAAATAGGTTTTATTATACTATTTACTGATATTGCCTAATAACTGTTTTCACTATGATTCATCTGAATACGGGTCCTGGTGTTTCTTTTTAGGTTATTAATTTATTCATTATTTATTAGTTTGCCTAAATTAACTCACCTTCTCTGTACCGAACTTAATCTTGTGACTATGTTGTGTGTCTGGTATATTGACACTGAACATTTGTTGAATATAAAATATTTTTCTATTTGATAAGCAGCACAAATTTCCATTACAATTACAGTATGACTTGCAAACTGTGATTTTGGCAAAGACTACGGAGCTTGACTGTGATTCATAAGCACAGAAGGGCCCCTCTGTCACCCAGTTCAATCCATAGATGGAACATCTCACTCTACTGCCAGCCAATTTAAATTCATTGCACTTGAAGGACTCCAATCAAGTGTAGCTGTACTGTAATATGCTGGTTTAAGCATTGGCGTGTCAGAACAAGGTGATCTTCATGGGCTCTGTCAGCTTCACAAGATGGGCGTATCGCCATCATATTTAACGATCCAGTGATCAATGACTAAAAACCCCAAAGAGATGATTGATGTTTTCTTTTGGGGAACTTTGATGAAAAATACATGTTTTTAACTGCTCATCGTCCAGAATGTGACGCCACTGAAGCTCTGCATAAGTGCCGACGGTGTTGAGGATGATGTAAACTCACAGTTGTGCGCTCATTTACTGCAGTAGAGCTGCTATGGCTAAAAGTAGATCCCTGAGCTGAAACGCTAAAGAGGTTATGTGTGTAACTGCATTAAGTCACATGACACGGCGGTTTGTTAATTAGAGCGTATTCATAAATTAAAGGTGGTGACTGCCATGACAGAATGAGATTACTGTAATAGCACTGGTTAGTGTTCACATTCAGACTCGTGACACAACGATGGAATTTACTGTCCATGGGGGAATTTAGGTGTGAAAGGAAGATTCTCATTTAGAATTCATTTTTACTTTTAGTGGGTCTCATGGGTAGATATAGGATTTAAAAAGTGTGATAAGAGTTAAGTTTTTATAAGACAGTTACGGCACAGTGGTGCCCAGGAAATGGAAAAATGAAAACGATTAGGTTTAGGTCTCTCTGATGTCTGGTGATTTGGTTAGTTGAGATTACTTTTACAAACAAAGTCTTATATTAGACAAGGAAAATATGCCATCTATCCTCGCCTTGTAATGCATGCAACAATGTACAGCTGAAGAAGGGGGGGGGGGTATATGGGGGTTAGCGGGACTCTTTCAATGATTAAAGTGAGTATAGTGAATAAATCTAAAATAAAGCTAAGCATTATTTTCTGTTCAACCTCTGCTCTTTTTAGCAACACTAGCGTCTGTGCTTCTGCACAACAACATACAGAGGGTAAACAAGGGTAAACAAACATAAATATGCTTGTTTAACCCTACTCCACTTAAGATGGTATCACCACAGCTCTATTGGGATTGAAAAAATATTGAAATCAAGGTCTTTGCATTTGACACACATAACATGTTTGGCAGGGGTAAAAATGAAGCGGCATAAGCCACAAAAATAGATTGAAAGTGCTACATTTTGTGATAACTAAACCATTTAGGGTCCTGGACTATTGCTTTTATTAGATAACACGTTGGAAGGATGATTAGCTATTAACTGAGGCCTTCCTGTTTTGTACCCATATTCCAAAAACATGTTATTGCGTTTCAAGGCTCTAAATTGCCCATAAATGTGAATGCTAGTGCAATTGGTTGTTTGTCTATATCTGCAACTGAATGGCGTCCAGTCCAGTGTGTACTTTGCCGTTTACGCAGCTATAACATTATTGGACTGTATTAAATTTAAAAAAAACAAAAAAAAAACATATGTGTACTCCTGTAATTACCTTATCACGAAAATAAAATAGTTATCTTAATTATAAGTGCCATCAATATCGGAAGGACATGATGTGACTTTGTTCGGATACATCTCTGTATCCATGACAATCTATCTGGCTGTCTTTGCCAACTGCAACGACAGAGCAGTCACCAGAGACTCCTCCTTAAAATGGCAAGAGACAAGCTTCTCTCTTCAGTTGCATATCAATGGAGTCATCAGAGAACACTCAGTGCATGGAGAGCGCATTAATAAGATGGGACAAGCCACACTTGAGGCGGGCTGCTGATTGACATCAATCTCCTTTACATCCAGGGGCTTTATTTCCTTATTTTTACACAGAGCCTCTAGACAAGCAAATCAATCGACAGCTTCCATTGGGCTCACAAGCGCATCTTTCAGAACTGGCAGCGTGACTTCCTGGATCCTCAGTGGAGGTTTGCATCAGGAAATGAAAATGTCCTCGCTTTGACATGTACTCCATACCTGTAGCATTTGTTTGGACTACAGTGATAAAGAAAGACGACAGGACATAATGAGCTGAATCTGATAAATGATTCCATTAGTCGACTTAATGAATTGATAATTTAATTAGGCTTCTGGGTGTCACAGGTGCACGGAAGTGGAAATAAATAAAGTGTCGGGAGGAAAATGTACAAAATTCAATTAAGTGAGTGCTGGCTGGGAAAACCAAACCATCATTTTATTTATTTATTTATTTATTTAATCATTTAAAATAAAGAATAACTGACTTTTAACGGAATTGCAAAGGGACGGATATTTAGAGTGTGGCTCAGCCTAGGTGACCTTGCATAATCTGATTTTAAAAG
Source organism: Filicampus tigris (assembly GCF_054856515.1). Lineage (NCBI taxonomy): Eukaryota > Metazoa > Chordata > Actinopteri > Syngnathiformes > Syngnathidae > Filicampus > Filicampus tigris. The sequence goes on from NC_141233.1 coordinate 7,868,720, forward strand.
CATCGTATTGATTCATTTTCAATATATCAGGTTGGTGATTTGTGAAAATATAAGCATAATAAGATGGACTCTTTTCCTCCTTTTGCCCTTTGACTTCATTGAGCGGGAGCGTAACGTTCCGCTGTCATTTATTGCGTTCCGGTTCAATGAGCTTCGTCCTTCAGGCTCCAAACAAACTATGTCTTAATAGAAGCTCATAAGGCCTGACCTTTTACCCGAAGCGGAACAAAAGCAGATCTACATGCCACCCCTATTTGCATGAGAGACACCGTAGAGCAACAACATGTAAATGGGCCATCCAGCATGCACGCTTTAGTAAGGAAGCTTCAATGTAGGTTTGAATGATGTTGAATTGGGAAAATTGCAATTCCATTCAATTTCTTTCACGCATATTTGGCTTATCTTTATCAAGCACAAGTGAGTCACTGAGAGTACATCGTGTTGCTTCGTGTTAGTAACCCACGTCTTCCCTAGAAGAGTCATTCTTGTAATTCAATTTACCAATGCTCCGCATCTGAGAATATACTGGGAGAAAATGTCTCTTACACACTTCATTTCCTTCCATTATTGTAATTTATCTTTTCATTTTCTTCTCATTTACTCCATGCTGGAGTCAATTAAGAAGAGAGCTTGGGGTGAAACAGGACCCACAACTTTAAAATGGATTACTGTAATGTGATACATTTAAAATGCTATATGCATATTTAACATTTTTTATGCAAAATCGGCATCATTTCTTGCATTGCTCCATTGTAGGGTATTTACGGATATAAAAAAAATCCAAGGTATGCTTTGTTGGCATCATGTATGATGCTAACATTTCAACATGTTCAGCTAACTGCAAAACACACACACACACACACACACACACACACACACACACACACACACAAACTCATTCAGTTATTTTATAAAACTATCACCGAGATGTGACATAAAATCAACCGGGTTCTCTCAGTGAAATGAATAAAATTCCTTTGTTTAAAAATACAGAGTGGGAGTGAAAGTAAGAGGGAGAGAGGGAAAAATTGACCCGCCATCTTGCGAAAGGCTTTGCTTGACAAGAAAAGGATGTAGGAAGTCATGAGCTGATGATATGATTTTCCTAATGAAAAGACCCCACATTGACAGTAATACAATATTGAATACTGTAGCTTCAGCCCTCTACATATTGGTATAACTGTTGCGACAATATTCCACACCACAGGACATTTTAAAGTACTCAAGGACTCTCTGCATCATTGCACATCTGTTGTTGTCTCATAATTACTGCACTACTGGTCACTTTAAATTGGTGCCACGATTCTCTTCATCATCTGCATAACTGTCATTGTGTTGTAATTAGTGTTCTACTGGTCACTTTATTTTTGCTTGATGACTTTCCGCATCTTTTGCAAAGCTGTCATTGTTTGGTATAACAGCACTAATGGTACCCCTACATTATGTACAGACTCGCTGTACTTATGTGTTACGTCCTAAATGTTTTTTGTTATAGTTGCTGGTTACTGCAGTACTCGTGTATACCACCAGAGATTATGTATATATTTTTACATACTTGGTTTAAAAAAAAAAGATAACTCTAAAGGCCTAGATAGACCAAACCGATGTCGGAGGTCGTGAAGCGTCGTGGCGCCTGAATGCGCCGTCTGATTGGTGTAGCGGCCACCTTCGTAGTGTCGCAACTCGTCAGTAAGCGTCTGGGGGGCGTTTACGCATGTTGAATCGGCGTCACCAGTCGTGACATTTGGTCACTCTGATTGGCTGTTAGCTAGCAAATCAGCGCTCGGAGCACCAACGGGAAGTAACAAATGCGGATAAACAGTGATAAACAAATACCGTGTCAAGAACTTTGCGTGGGAGTTCATCCTGAACGAAGAATACAGCTGAATGCCATTGTTTACGTTTTTATAATCCGCCCCCGGCCAACAGCTTTCCGGTTGGATTTTTCTAACAATGAGAAATAGTGATACTGCCGCCAATGGTATGGAAGGATATTACATCTTATGCATGCGCAAAAGGTACTTTAATGGTCAGCGTCGCTGTCTGACGTTGCAGTGTATTATTCCAGCGTGACGTGCCGACAGCTGGCCGGACGCCACGGGGGTAAGCGTCTGTCAATGTCACTCTAGGCATTAACTCTGTTAATTCTGATAAATCTGGAGCGGGGTGGTGCATTCAAATGATAAATATGTGGGTACAGACTTTCCAAAATTCAATCTTCAGCATCTGAATGTATAGTAGATGGGGAATCAGTAAAATAGATCGTTATGGGGATTGTGAATGCTGTATATGGCACCATTCATGAGCTAATTTTAGTGCTTCTATCTAACAAATCAAAAGGAAATCAGACCCAAATGAGCTGGATTATTTGCTCACACAGTTGTTCACAACGTCGGGAAGCTTGCCCCGTCCTTGCTTGTGTACAACTGAGCCTTTCGAGGATGTTCCGTATTATACTCTATAATGATACGCACTTGAGTCAAATGACCCTGTTCACCTGTGGAATGTTCCAAATGAACCAACACAACACTTTGCCTCTGTTTGAAAGACATTCCTGCAAAACATACTCTAGTACTAGTCTTCGAACTATAAACAAAGAAGACACGATGGGGTGATGAAACAGAGATGGATTTTAGGGCAGACATTTATATATGCTGACTGTTTGTAATTTTGAAATGGATTTTGTTTGTTTTGGCAGCGGGGTGTCAGAGAGCAGATCCAGGTGAGTGCCTGTGTGCACAGGTTTGAAAATATAAACCCTGTAAAACCAGAACACAAGCTGCCTAGGGAGGCACGGGGATACAAATAATAACGCTGACAGTGATGTATGACGCTGCTCCCTGTGGCACTCTGAAGCATACATGGCTTTTTTAGAGCAGAGAAGGCACCATAGTCTTGATTAAAACATGTATTTTCCCCATGCCTGGTCAAGTCAAAGGAGTCTTCTATTCTTTTTGTAGATAGATACATTGATTGATGAAACAGACTCATCCCCGTTGTTGGAATTCTGCGCCAACAGCAAAAGAAAAGATTATCTACACATTAAATATTTATGCTTATATTTGTGGAAAATGCATGATAATTAATTAATGATACTAACAATAATAATGAAGGTTCAACTCTTGAGATATAAACTGTATAAATCCCAAATTGTGGAACTAAGCTACACAGTGAAAGTCAAATGCTTTCAAAGCAAAAGAGTATTTTTGTAAGCTCTGTCTTTTTGTGTAAACAAGCCATGTGATGTATTTGTCCCTTCGGAGTCACTTGTGTAGATCAAGCTGATTCCAAAAACTGCAACTGAAGCTCATGAGGACAATAAACTGCATAGAGCTTAATCACGTACAGCCGGCAAATGCGTTTTTAACATACAAAATGAGCTATAGTACCAAATTCATCAAATTCCATCAATGGGCCAGCAAAATAACTTTACATCATGGATGGACGTGCAGATTATGCTATGCAGATGTACTGTAATTTCCCTCTGAGATAAACTAAAAGTAAAATATCAACATCAAATCGCATTCAGGAGATGAACAACACGACAGTGAGATACTCTTGTTCATCTTTTACCTTTTTTTGCATCCCAACATTCCCGCTCGAGTTCTGTATAGACAGCAGGTGGTCAAAACACCCACAACAACACTCAGTCTTGTAATCAGTGCTCAAGACTTCAAACCCAATATTCACATCTGCATTTGATACTTTCAGACAAGCAAGTGGTTTATTTCAGCATCTTTTCTCTTGATGTGTCATTCGTATTCCTGTATCACTCTTAAAAAATGGGTTACTAAACTCTGAATTGGGTGGGGGCCATTGATGGTCTGTAAAGGTACATCAATGCTGTAGCAGATTTCAAAAGGAAAACTACATTTCTTACATGACCAATCCTGACAAAAAAGCAACATTCCGGCCGTGCGCTAACATTGGCCATCCTTGCCGCACAGTCAAACACGGGCTTTGTTGTTGTTGCTCTGCCTACAGTAAAAGTTGCAAAAGTAGCACAAACTAAATTTCTTCCCTAAGTTTACGTAATGCAATTTATACATTACGATGTTAAGTTATGATAATTAAAAAGCTTATCAGCATTTATCATCTTGCTTCTGGCTGGTTCCACAAACATGACCCAAAAACTTCTGTTTTCAAAGTAATGCGGCCTGACAGCGGCAGTATCATGCATGAAGCGAGGCTGAATAATTCAATGTGTTTTTAAAAAGGACAAAAGACTAAGGGAGAGTGACAACTTGTCAGCGGGTGATAAACTGCGGAATGAATAAGCGATGAAGAAACTCTGCCATCAGATGTTGGTAACCCTGCATCATCCACACCTTAAAGCAAGTGTTTTATCGGCGAAAGAGCACACCTATGGGTGTAAACAAATCCACAGCAAAAAACAGGTGCTGCACGGGAATGAAGACATAAGAGTGAGCAAGTTCCAAATGGGGTCACAGAGATAGGTGAGGTAAAAAGGATGTTTAATGGTCACTAACCTTGGCTGCTCATGCCTTTGGCCGCTATGTGACTCACTCTGGCTCCTGTCAAAGTGAACTCTGACCATGTGTGTCCAAAATGGCAGCCACGCTGAAGGGGAGTTACACGGGCGAGTGAGAGGGTGCAAAGCATAACCAGGAGCAACCAGCAGCCACATTCTGCTATGATTTGACAGTTTATGGTCAGTGCATTTATCACAAATGTCAGCCTTTATCACTGCTCGCCTCTATCACATGTAGGGTGTGCATACAGAATGTGAGCTACGTGGCACAGGAATGGATAAAGTTGTCAAGCCTTTTTACGTTGCATCTTGATACAGTACAGCCAACACTGCATGTACGAGTGCAAACGAAAAGTACTTATAAAGGTAGGTTATGGAAGATTTACCGTTCTCAAACACCTACTAAATTCACATTTTTGGAAAGCGTGTACTGTTCCATTTCAATTCGATTCAAATATCATCCATCTACATAAAACGGTTTTACAGTTGCATGCTGCAACGCTTGTCTAGTTAAACCGAGTGGAAATGTCTTTAAAGTACAAGGACGCAAGAAATGAAAACAAATCCAATATAACTCCTTTGCTGTTGTATTAACGGCTAAAAAAGAAAAGTTCAGTGCCTGACAGGCTCAATCTTTCAATCACGCCTACACTGATTTGTTTTTCCATAAACCATTTGGGGCTTGTGATTCATATTTAATAAATGCAAATTCGCAGATAGGGAATATGTTTGTCCTGTGACCTTAGGATTGAAAGGATTTTCCATACTGGGTGTAGCTGGGGTGGGGTGGGGAGTTGAATAGTGAAAAAAGAAAGATTAAGTTGACTGTGCGTATAATCAAATCTGCAGCTCCCTTCAAAAATGAATTGTGGCTATGAAGCGCCGCTACTCTCTTGATAATGTCCTCTGCAAAACCAGAGAGGGAAACCAAATTATGACACTGACCATCTTCAAGTAATAAGTAAGGAGTCAAATCAAAGAATTGAATCATGAGCTTCTTTTCAAACTGTTTTCTGTATTGAATGAATGAAGTATATCATTATACCATACTATTATAAGTATACTGTATTGTTTTGACGAATATCAGCATCGGCCTTTTTTCAAAATCTGATGGTCAATCCATCCATCCATTATCCATTCTGCTTATCCTCACAAGGGTCACGGGCGTGCTGGAGCCTATTCCAGCTGTTTTCGGGCAGTAGGCGGGGTACACCCTAAACTGGTTGCCAGCCAATCGCAGAGACACAAAGACAAACAAACATTTGCACTCACAATCACACCTAGGGGCAATTTAGAGTGTCCAATTAACGTACCGTGCATGTTTTTGGAATGTGAGAGGAAACCAGAGTACCCACAGAAAACCCACACAGGAACGGGGAGAACATGCAAACTCCACACAGAAAGGCCGGAGCCAGAATCGACCCACGAACTGTGAGGCGGACATGCTAACCAGTCGACCCTGTTGGCAAACATGAATAATAAGAATAATATTATTAATAAATCACCATTATGTAAATCTAAAAATAGTGTTCATTAAACATATGCTTAAAGATGTTTCGACAAAGTTAAGAGTTTTGATTTTGGGGGGATTTTGACGTCAATATTTTCCTTTTTGCTGAAAATAAATGTCGGCTCCAAATATCGGTTATCGGCCTCCTAGACTAGTAATAATCAGTTATCTGCTCAGAAAAAATATATCAGTCTATCTCTATGTGTCACAATATGTTTCTTTTTTTTTTTTTGTACATACTTTGCCTTTGACACACTCTGTGTTGCAGTTCAACATGACTATTGAATGTCTCAAGCAAAAATAAGCTATTTACCGTGGAGTAACTAATTGCTTACACGAGCAAAGTTAATCGCAAAAATATGTACGTTTTTGAATTGATCTGATATAAAGGGTGGGGGGGGGATCCATGTCAGAGTGATTCAGGGTTAAGCGGTCTGTAGCTCCGTGGAAAATATAACTCTGCTCTAATCCTTTAAATCTTGGAATATACCAGCTCAGGGGACAAGGGGAAAAAACACAAGAGCCAGCATAAACGGAAAGTGAGCCGCTGTCATACATATCATTTCATTGTTAATGTTTGAGTAGTTTAGTCTCCTGTGTAAAGAGCTTTCCCATTTGGTTACTCGATATTTGTTTGACAGAATCGCATGAAATGCATGTAATTACAACCACCATTTAAATCCTCTGTTGACTTTAGTTATTAAATATGCTGGCAACATTTAAAGTCCGAAGCATTTTTTGCATGACCCCCAATTTGATTGCAATATTCATGCGTACATAAAAACATGTAGTGTTTGTATTTAATAACAAGTGATTTGCAGTCAAGTGTTTAAAAAGCCCTGAAGAGGCTCATATTTTTGTGCCTTAAATACTTAAAACATCATCTATCAACACAACAAAGCCACCAAGCATCGTCCCTCGACTCCCACGACCTGTCAGCTTGTTTCTGCAGGGAGAGTGGGGTGAGTAGGGCTTGTGGGGAGGTGATAGGGGGTTGAGTAAGCAAAGCAGCCCAACACATCAGAGCGTCAGTGCTGCAAGCACTGCCAACCACAAGGTTGAAAGGACAGCGACCTTTACGCACAGCTGTTCAGAGAGGTTGTGTAGAGTAGAACGTGATGTCAATTCAGCCAGTATGGTAGCAGCAGATAATCGTGGTTACACCCAAGATAAACAAGAGCAAAATGGCAAATGGGATAATGGATCCGATTATTATGCAATATAAAATTTGCAGTGATAAAATCAAATGGCAATTACAGCCAGTAGAGAGGAGACAACACGTAGCAAATGACTGAATTGAGACTTTTTTACTCCCTTACATTTATATCAATGTTTCAATATCACATTGGCACTTTGACATACATGTTTGAATCATCCTGTGACTAAGCACGTAAATGAATTTACTCTTTTATTAAATTCCTTCATTGTCAGACTAGTAAAAGTTAACGAATTGTATTTAATGAGTAGAAATCATTTTTAAACAGCACAGTGGCAAATCTTACAGAGACCAGGCTTGATGTGGTGGGGAAGGTTTTTTTTTATGTCCACGATATAGATAGGCTATAACGTGCACAAAATGCTAATTTGAGGCCTCTGGGGCTCCGTTGCTGGATTTCCTCTGGAGCTTCTTCTTCCCTTTCTTTTTATTGAGCATATCCTGTGACATTTGAAGGTTGTCCACCTCACACTTTCCATCCAGGACATAACATTGCTTCTCTGCCCTCAATTACTTTGTGATCATATAGATTTTCTTTTGTGAACTGTAAAATGAGAAACTCAAGAATGAAAAAAATAAAAAATAAATAAGACAATATTTTCCCTATTTTGTTTTCAGAACAGACTCTTGTGGAATACAAGGATTTCCTTTGGCATTTCCCTAAGCCAGAAGCCAACTGTTCACTGAAGTACAGTTAAGTTCTCTGCCGGCCTGCGTCCACCACACTCATTAAGTAGCATCGCTGATGGCTGACATTCTGATTCAAGCAGTGCAAATGCATGGGACACATTTTCTACTTTTGCTCTTTCCGCAATAATTAGAGTAATTATCATCCATAAGTGCTTATCATCCAAAGAGTCGTTTTTGCTATGTGACATGCTGTACAAAACAATGCAGCAGAGTCATGACCTTGCAACAGGCATGTAACACGCTCCCTCTTATCAGGTGGCACTTTGTCAGCATGTGCAGTCCAATAGCATCTGAACACAGATAAAGCAAATTATCTCTGTACATCTCATGGCTGAGGACAGAAAGTTTAGGTCATGTTGCTCTTACAGTAGGAAAATAACCGATGAGATGATTACCCTGCAACGCTATAAAGACCAGCAAAGACATTGTTTATGGCTCGCAAAAGGTCACCTGGGCCATAAACAAAATTGGTTGCAGACAGAGCACCGGGGTAATAAAATGACTGAAAGGATGACATTTCAGGCAATGAGTGACAAAAATAGGGAAATCCTAAATAAAATTGAGTGACGCACTGACATTACACAGTCTGAATATGGCACACTGGTCAATCTTTAAACTGTACTGAAGTGATTATCTTTTTGGGGAGCTATTTCAAAAGGATTCTGTGCTGCAGTGCCCTGAGTTGAAAGTACTGCTTTGTGAGTTGTCACGATATAAAAGAACTATTCAACACGGCTAATGGTAATAATGTTCACCTTTCTGCCTTGAAAGTCTTTTCTCATATAAGAATTTAGTCAGATTTCATACAGAAGTCATTTAAATTTTACCAAAAGCAGAACTGGAGGTTATTTATTCTTTTTTTAATGTTTTATTATTTACAGTATTATAGTTTTTTGGTATTATCTGTGAAGCTTTAACTAAAATTAGAAACAACTTTTTTTCTCTTGTGGCCTCCTACTTCAACAACTGCATCAGATTAAAGGTTGGAAAATCGAAATCATTTTGCGCAACATCTGAGGCATCGACTACCATGTCGTTGTAGTGCACTGCATTTTATTTTTGTAATGTAAGATTCTAGCTACAAACTTATTTAATGTTTTGTTTTTCATCATATTTAATTAGCATAGGACAAACTTGCACAATATACAACAGAGAAATCTGCCCACCATAAATCTCATCCTGTGTTATATATAATTGATAGAGTATTTACTCTGTTGTCAGACTAAGATGTATAGCTGTAATAAAAGATCCTGCAACAGTCCTTTATAGATTTCTAGAATTAAATATCAAAATGAAAGTATCGTTCTTCCTCAGGGAAAACGGGGACAATGACAGATCGATGGAGGTCATTCATAGGTCCCTCAGGTATTACTTGAGAAAGAAATAGCAACTCAGAATGGACAAAGTAGACACCGCGCTTCTTTTGCATACTGCTGATGCTGCAGCAAGATGTGCAATGGTTTTTCATTCTGTCTGTGATTGAATGCAATTGTCAAGATATGAGCAGCGGAGTCATAAAATGCACGCGTGCCAGTAAGGCAATCTCAGACAGGCATATTTGTCTTTTAAAAAAGTAATAATTTTAGACGGATGCCCTTATGCTGCACTGTAGGACTTAATCAATACAGACAAAATTAATAATGCAGCAAAAATTAATAGTTGATTGATTAGGATTGCATAACTAGAACGGTCATTTAGAATTATTTTTAGAGAGCTGCGAAACATGGGACACAAAGCATTTAGCTTTTGTTCTAAATTTCCAGTTCAGGCCAGTCCCGTATGTCTATCATTGAACATGTCAGCTAATATTTCTCTAGGAGGCTATTTGTACTCAGCTTACAAGCGTTCAAGTGTGGAGAGATACTGCTTTCAGTCCTGAAATTGCTGAAACTATAATTGATTAAACCTTTTGAGAGGGACAAAAGGACAACAAAGGAGAGTGACAGTCAAACAGACAGCAAGTGATGCTTAGAGGCGACGGCAGGGAAAACTCTGGCCATCCGGCAGAATTTTAATTACTGCACGCGGCAGCACTTCTCACAGACTAATCTCCTCCACAGTAGGATTTATGGGCACTACTGATGCTGACAAAGTGATCGCTTGAGGAGAGATAAAACATTACAAAATAAAGCATGAAACTGGATATGGGTAACACTGACTCCTGCAGCAAGGTTGTTTTAATGTTTATTACGCTTAACTGAATTGCTTATCCACATATTGCTATTATATTATATCATTGTGTGCGTGTGTGTGTGTGTGTGTGTGTGTGTGTGTGTGTGTGCGCGTGTGTGTGTGTGTGTGTGTGTGTTTTAACTACCGTATTTTGGATTAAAAGATGCACTTATCTTACTTTTCTGGCAATTCTCGAAAAACAAATGTACGTGTATTTTATCTAAAATATTGCACAGTAACAAAGATAAAATTGTTCTTTAAAATGTACTTTATAAGAGGCTCCGGTTTAATTGAAAATAAAGCGCCCGGCAAAGTGGTGACAAATGGCAGGCAATTGGCATGCTTTAAAATGGTTTTATACTGCCTGTGGGGAACATGGATGGGGGTTGAAGAGCACATCTTCATTGGGGAAGTGTTTTCATGCAACTTTCCAAGATGCCGTTATAGTAGATGTATAATGACTGACTTCATCCTGTTTTTTTGTTTTTTTCGGGGTTTTTTTTAAAGCGGGGGCGAAACAGAGCTTCATCCACCTGCCAGAAGTGGTCGAATAACTGTTGAACCGAGTTAAAACTTATTTTATTAGCAGTAATATGAAAAGAAGAAGCATTATTTTTTGAGTGGAGCTCAAAATAATGATCTAAGAGAAGAATTCATCTTGTGTGTATGTGTCTACTTATAAAGGTGCATGTGAATCCAGGGTTGAGATTCAACAAATGTTGAAATGTTATTTCATTTCTCAGTTGATAACAAATGACAAAATTCAGGCATATGCAGAGGATCTCTGTTAAATTGCACAATGTCACACTGACATGGTACTAAAACCTTGAGCAATGTTGTCAGTGTTGTTCAATATGAACCCAAACGACTAGTGTTTATCTATGATCATTCTTATCCCTAAGAAGTGCAAAACAGTTTTGCAATGTTTTTATTTTATTTTCGCTTCTCAGACAGAAATCGCTATCCCACTAGAAGTAAATTTCCTGCACAGTAAAAGTTATTGTCATCTGTAAAGAAAAAAAGAAAAGGATCCATGTGAGAAGCAGAAATGATGGATTCCCCTCCGCTGTGTAATTTCCAAGACCTGCAGTCAGGACATCCGCTTCACCCCTGTTTTCACTTCTTGACATTTCTATTATTGAGAGGCAGCAACTCTAAGATAGTCTGCCTCTGCAGCCGCACAATATCCTCTCGGACTTAATCCTGCTGGCATTTCACTAGCCTTCTCTTCGTCCTCACACACCAAAATATTTGATTTCTAATCCATTTTGGATTGGATTATGACATTGTGCCCGCTTGAAAATGGTGGTCTCACTAGTAGTTGTCATCCATGTCTTTTTTTTTTTGTAACCCTTAAATGGATTAAAAAGGGTTGCTTTGCTTGTAGGGTGTGAACAGGCACTGATAAGAAATCTGCTCGGAAACTTCCAAATCATCTACGCTAGTTGCTCTCACACTCCTTTTTTTTCCCGCGGTCACGCCCCATCAGACTTGCTTAGACGATCAAGGGCATTAATTGAATTGCAGTAGGGTTTGCCCCGCCTCTAAAGAGTCACAGCCAGTCGGCGTTGCTTTTAATTTCACACTCCAAAGTCAATTTCACAGCTCACCATTCTCATATGTTTACATGCAAAGGATCTCATCTCTGTTATTAGTGACAACTTCTGGCTATACCTCACAATGAAAACATGCCCACAACTTTACAGGGTGAGAGGAAATTTCTTGTCTATAGTCATCTTAATCGCTTTTGTATCTTATTTAAAAACCCCTTATTCTAAGGAGAACAGTCTAAATAATGTGAGGACAAGCCCTTTATTTTATAAGACGAGCAGCAGAGGAATATTGTTGAGCTGAGCAATTAAAGGAACTCACATTGTATTGCATTATCTTACACTCTACATATACATTTTATCACCTTAAACGAAAGTAGATGGGCTGAAACTAAACTCTCAACGTGTGAATAATGCCGTAACTAAGATCCGTGCTATAAATATATCCTTTTTATCCTTTTCAGCTTTCTTCAATGACTTGATTTCTGGCTACAGGGAGTTCTGCTGCCAGTTTAACAAATGGGAATGAACAGAATCATTACTGGAAAAATCCAAATATATAGTTGCGTGATCATAATAAAAGACCAAAGCCCCTCTGGTGGTGCGTCTGCCTAAGAATAGAAACAAAAACATCTGCTCACAAATCTTGTGAACTAAACAATGAAAGGAATCCAAGCACTAATAAAGTGTGCCACACTTAACCAATCCACTGCATTTTACAACCGGGGAACCTGGATTAATATTTCCTGGAACTGTGTTGTATTTGCATGTAGGAAGACCTTGTTTAGTTCCTCTTGAAAGTATTTCATTTATCATGTTGCACCAGGCCAATCATGGAAGGGAGGTTCTTCTAATTCAATTTACAATGAAAGTATGGAAAAAAAACAAGAGTAGAAGAGAAACACATACCGTATGTTTGAATGGACTACTATGTTGACAAAGACGTCTTAAAAAATGATTTTCTGGTCACCACCCAAGCCCAAGTTGTCAGCATGAACACACGATTTAGCTGTTGCACAGGAAGCAAAGACGCCATAACAGGGTTGGAAATTGCTTAAGGCAGGGGTCTTCAATCCTGTTCCTCGAGGACCGCTGTGGTGCTGTTTTCCATCTCCCCCTGCTGCAACACAGGGGGAGATGGAAAACAGCAGATAATCAGCAAGGTCTGCAGAAGCTGAATAACGATCCTGATCATTTGAATTAGGTGTGTTGCAGGAGGGAGAGACGGTGTTTCATTGGTGTTTCTTGCCTGGAGCCCTCAGGGGCTCTAGAAACACTTGCACTGCCAAGTTGCCAAGAGCACTAACAGCGATTTCATCATTCAGTGAGAGGTTTGGCGACATCCAGAAATTAGCAACTAGAAGTAGGACAGGTTGTTGTGGTTTGTGTCTTCCAAGTCAATGTCAAAAAAGTTGTTGTAAATCTTAATCAGTGAACCAGTCGGGGTTCTCACACTAAAAGTGGTCTTCTGTACTGCTGTGTGTGAGTGTGTCATTGCGCACGTGACTCAATCATTAAACTCGTATCCAATTTTAGGAGAGACCAGAGCATCGAGACTGAAGATGCATCTGTAGAAATCCAATCTGAATCACATTTCAAACTACCTCCACAGATGGTTTAGCTCAGTCTATAGTAAAAAAAAAAAAAAAACGTCTCGTGGGATTTTTGCTGTTCAGACTTCAAGCAAGCTGGATATGGCAAACGTATAGTTCGATTTGGCACTGGCGGAATGTGAAACACTTAGCATGCTCAATGCATTTTTAAAATCTGAGCAAACACTACTACAAACACTACCCAATTTCAGGAGAGACCAGAGCATCGAGACTGAAGATGCATCTGTAGAAATCCAATCTGAATCACATTTCAAACCACCTCCACAGATGGTTTAGCTCAGTCTATAGTAAAAAAAAAAAAAAAATGCAGCTCGTAGGATTCTTGCTGTTCAGACTTCAAGCAAGCTGGATATGGCAAACATATAATTCGATTTGGCACTGGCGGAATGTGAAACACTTAGCATGCTCAATGCATTTTTAAAATCTGAGCAAATACTACTATACGATGGCAAAATATATAGTAAGAATGTATTCTTATGTACTCAGTACTGCATACATTATAAAATATAATATAATGCCTTTTAGCAATCATGTTGTTTGGTCTGTGATATTTCACACACTGTTCAAACAATCCCTAGCGCTATCCATATAGACCCACTGCCTGCCACAGTCAGCTGGGTTGGACCTCATTATGCGACCTGATACAGAGTCTACTTGCTCATCTTGCTCGAGAAATTGACACTTTGGAGACAGTTTTTAATAAATACATTGCCATACAGGTACTTTAGAGATCTGCTTTGCACATGATATCGGGATTCAGTTGCTCAGACATGTCATAAAACATAAAGAAGACTGGAGGAGTTTTTTGAGTTTCGGCGAAATGTGGCGTTTTCAGCACTGCGCGCGTCAAAGGCAGAGTTGCTTGTTTGACGTGGATTTGTTTAGTGGGGTGAAGATAGCCTCTGGTTAAAGAAGCAGACGGGCGATTGGAAGTTTACCCTGAAACACTGGGTGGTAGAAATTAATGAACACTGCACATTTCTGCGGTTAGAAGAGGCAGACCTCAAGCAAATTTATGGAGCGCATGTAATCTTACGTCCTCTATGACGTTTGCCCCCGGGATGAAAATAAATGTGGGTTATACGTCAACATACCTGGAAGCAATCAGACGTAAACATCCATATTAAACGCGCAACCATTGTTGCCATGACAATAATGAATAATGACATCAAAATGAGCTTAGATGTTTATATTACGGTTGTTCGGTTTTAGGCACTCCAAGCCACTGAGGAAAACATTTGACTCCATTGTCTTTAAAAAGCCTGAAGAAGGGATTACTGTGCTTCTTGGATTGTGGCCTATTCCTAATCCCCTTTGCTTCCTTTAAAATGTCGTGCTGCTGTTCCATAATGAAACAAGGTGAAGGAAGAAGCCCATATTTTCAACAAGCCAAGACAGCAGGCGCGGGTTCATCCTGGGGGATCGTCTCACTGATTTCCCCTCAGCCCCTGCGGCCGGCTTTGCGAGCCACAAGGCAAGTTTCAAGGGCTCTCATTACTGCCACGTCCATGTAAAGCTGTTCACAGCCGCCTGAAGCTGTCTGCACAAGAACCCTAAATTGAGAGCTACAGCAAGAATGATGGATAACCTTGTCTGAGATACAGATGGCTCCTGCAGGGGGTCCCCCCTTGGGAAGATTCAGCTGGGTTTGTGACCACGTGTTGATGGGCCGGTATCTTGCTGAATAACATATGGCCGCACACACCCGTCTATAAAAAGGCCACGGACGAAACAAGTCAACGCGGAAGAAGCGTATAATCAATAAAATGAGGCTCCCGGTGCATCGAGGCAATACTCAGAGGTACAATTATTCTTTTTTTCATCACTTGTTAGAAAAAGAACACATCCACGCTCATGGCATTGTTATGTATGCGGGGTTTTGATCACGGTGCAAACTAGCACTCAGCTCCTGATGAAATACAGGCTATGCATTCAAATGCCTGCATGCCATTAAATTAAGCTCTGAAAAGTATTGTTGATCCTAAAATCTGTGTTGTACTGTACTGAGCTAACCAGAAATTTGTATAACTCAACACTAATTCAAGGTACAGTATGGACAGAACGCCGTTCAATTTTTGGGCCACTGCAACCACAATCATACATGTAGTGGAAAATTTGGACCACTCTCACGGTCTCAGTAAAAAGTAAGCTCTATTACCTTTTCAAATTTCCGATGCATCTTTTTTTATTGGGTTGCAGCTATGAAGTGTATGGTGCGTGGAGTATAACCGTTACGATAGGAGGTTGTCCATTTGTTTTTTCCGGCATGGCATGTAATATCCTTCAAAAGGTATTTTGAAGTAAGTGTATGTGTTTACATTCGGTTACAGCGTTTGGCTTACAATCTGAAATGTTAATGTGCTTCTATAGACAAATATGTGCATGCTGGTACTGTCTGGAATTGGCTGCCACCTCAGATGACTCCTCAGTGATTGGTGGCACTTCTCCAAATTGACCGCGCGGACTGAACAAGACGGCCTCCCACTCAGCGAGATGATTGGATGCAAGGAGCCCCTCCACAAATCAGATGCATACCAGAGTTTTTCAAAACAGCGCTCGTTTGCCTTTCATCATTTATCATCAGGGCTGACTGTTATTTAATTTGAGCCGTCAGTAATGGCTCCTCTCGGTTGTTTGTCGACCCTTGTAAGCGACATTAGCTTTGTTAAATATAATTGCTTGTGAGTTGTATTTATAAACTCGTGTATTGTTTTGCTGTACTCTTTTGTGTAGTTGTAGTTTGTGTAGGTCTTTAGGGGTATCTACAGTTTTGGCCTGGGGGTACCTCGGTACCAGGACAGTTTTGGCGGAAATGTATTGTCCGATTCTTTATCCTTCCATATTTGTAAGCAGCCAAGATGAAGCATGCATTATTTTCCTAAAAGGGCAGGCTTTTCTGTGATTTTTGTTATTGCTGTTGTGGGACAATTAAGAGCTCATTTGTAGCATTCAATCCATTTTGATATATTCTGTTATATCACCCGCAGATTATCAAATATGTTCCGAATGAATTGTTGCGTCAACTTTAGTCCTTTTTTCCGTCTTGAATTTTCAAAAGGAATGTTATCAGAAATGTACTAAAAAAAAGATTTGTTATTTAAGATGCATAAAACAATTGCAATGATGAACCAGCGACTTGATTCTTACATTAAGTTGTTCACTTTTGCAAGATATAAATTCTTCACCTACTGTGCAGATGGATTTATGCAGTCTAGTTAAAGTAGAACGGTTAAAAAAATGTGTTCCATTTTGACACAGTTATGATACAAATACTAACCCCCCCCCCCCCAAAAAAAAAAAACACTTATTAAATATCTTAAGATGAGAATCAAGCCGTCATTATACATGGATAAAAATCAGCCATGATCCAGATATCTGCTGATGCAACTTTGCCATAAATGGACAAATCACATCTACCTTATACTTTGTAAATGCACGCCTGACATAATCAGTATACACCGATCACGACGTAAAAAAATCCCCACCCAATCCACAGCACAGGGGTAATTTAACAACAAAAACAAGACCATTAACATAATTTAAATATGGCATTAGGGCTCCAGACTATCTCTTATTACTAGTAGCACAGTCTCCCCAAACCTGAACTTTTAGGGGTGCATGTAGAAAATGTAGGGACACACACTGTAAACCGACTTACAAATATTTCAAATAACATTCACATTTCCATTCATTTTCATTATATTACTGCTAAATGAGCTTAAGTATGGATGAGAAAGTTTATCAACAACAAAAAATATTGAAGAATAAAAAAAATGGTAAAAGACAAGAACAAATTTACTGTTCATGCACATGCACAGGTAGATGAAAAATTTACTCAAATTCGGGGGCAAAATGCTACCATTTAGGGGCAGTTTGGAGCCGTGTTTACAGTAATCCCTTGTTTGGTGGGGATTACGTTCCTGACCATTGAATGTATATGGCTTTAAAAGGCGGGGCTAGGCCTGTTGAGGAACATGGGACTCAGTGAATCAGAGTGTCGAGATTTCTGCCTGTTAACTGGCTAACCAATAGCCACTTTGTATGCTGAGTGACTCGGCGTTAGTTGTGGCCAACGGCAGGTCGTGTGAGAATATGTGTTCATGTTTATTTCGTTATTATTTCATTTGTTCAATAAAACGAATGAAAGGCACCGGCGTTTGTGTCGTCATGCCCTACAGATGGAAGGAGTACAATTCGTTTTTGCGAGCTGTAGAAGGCTATATTAAATGAGCTAACATTTTTTTCTTTACCGTAGCCGTGCAGGTGTGTTGTGCTCCACAATAGGCATATTGCACTTTAGCTTCTTTCATTAAGTGTGAAATGATCCCAAACTTTTGACATTACGTAGTTGCTGCACATGAATTGATATATCCGAATCAAAACACACCCTGGGGCCACTAGCGATAATTCAGGGTGGCCATAAATAAATCTTCATTGCGATTGGGTCGATGTACTCAAGAGGACATGCACTGTATGTCACTTTGATTGAGGGGACTCGAGGGTGGCTGGTAATAGAGTGTGCACGTTTGACGAGGGCCTTGAGGTCACGTGTCTCTGAGTCCTGCCCTTTGAATAAGCCTCGCCTTGCTGGTCCTGGCTGCCCTAGCTTACTCGTTGTTGCAGGTACGGCTAATCAGAGACATTGGCATTGGGTCCATGCAGTAAGACCTGAATAAAACATGAAGCAAAAAAAATTTAATCAAGGCGAGGGCATCTGTGGCAGTCTCTGGCTGCTGGTACGACCACTCTGGCTATTCACCACATGTGTCCTCATACTAATGACAAGCCTAAAAGGAGGCAGAGGGCAACCTCTCCTCATAATCAAAGTGTTTTTATTCATGACATGTCTATTAATTAGTTTGGAATAGTCAGCACTATGTGCTCAGGAGAATTTAAATTGGCTGAAAAGGATTTGCCCTTTCTCAGACGAGCCAATGATTTCTTGGCACGCCTTGCGCAACAGAGAGGGACAAAGAGTTGGTTGGCGGTGTAGATGAGAAGACAAGGACAGAGAAAAGGGGCAGGAGTCTTTCTGTCTGTCTGTCTGTCTGTTGTCTGTTATCTGTCTGGCCTCTCTCTTGTTCTTTCACTGGGAGCGACTCATTGATCTCATAAATCACTGGGGCCAGTGAAATTGAAACTGTCACTGGTATTGGTCCAGTTTAAAACATGTACAGTACTGTATCACACCAAGGTATGCATATACTATATTGGTTAGAGTAAAGTCACCACATTTGAGCACACAAAAAGGAATCCCAACACTCCACGCAAAGTGATAACTGTGATGTATCCTTTCAAAGATAATCATGTGCTTTTTTTCCTCATGTATTAATGGTGTTTACTGTAATTTCTCGAAAAAGACAGGCATTTTTGCACCAAAAAAATCATCCAAAATCAAGTGGTAGTATTATATACAAGTACAGTCAAAATTTCGAAAATCCGTTACTGCAGAGACATTTACCGGTACCAACAGTGTCCTTCATTCCAATATGATACGTAATGGCTAATGTTAAAAATGTATATATTATAACATAATTTCCGTTGCTCACCAAAAATGTTGATGGCCAAAATGATTAGTCCCGAAACAGGTCCGGGCGAAAAAGGAAAGGAAACGTCCATATATAAAAACAAAAATGTCTTACGCGATGTCATGTTTTGTGTAAAAGTGGGCTCCCCAGACTACGAAATGTCCTTTTTGTCACAGCGCCTTTTCACAACTCTTGAGCCTTGGACACACTTGGTGTGACATGAGCATCAAGGTGTGGCAGTGACGCCACACTGCACACAAACCTCCAGTGTTGACAGATGAAAATGGTAGCAAATAGGAGACCTTCCCTTCACACAAAAACAAAAAATGTCTGAAAACAAAAAATATCAAATTACTATGCGGATAATATTTTACTTTATGAGCGTGGATACAGCTTTTTGATAAACACTGGTACGTGGTAACTGGTAATCTTAAGAAATTATGGTATTTGGAACACTGGTTAACACATTTTTAGAAATTGTTTTGATCAGAAGTGCAAGTAAATTTACTTGATGACTCTAGCAAATCAGGTTTCTTCTTCTTCTTCTTCTACTAATAATAATAATAATATTAATAATAATAATAACAAGAATGTAATATGTAATATAATACTATATTTAGTAATATTTATTAAGAGTTAGATTCAGCAACATGTGTTTTTTTTTCTGAAACACCATGGTGATGTACGTACTGCGTAAGCTTTTATACTTGTAGGCCAAACTTAAAACCAAACAAATGAAAATGCGTCAAAACTGTGATGTGCTGGATATTTCCACTTCAAGTAGGACTCAAATGATATGTGTTCCATGGTGGATTCATTTCTGTCCTCTGTGTCTCCTCCACAGACAAAAGGCGATTAATGCCTCCTTATATCTGCTGTCGTTAGTGTAATACTCCTACTTCTCTATGACAATGCCACCTGGGCCAGTGCCATTGTTCTCATTCAAACTGTGTCAAATTAGACACAAGAACAATAGAACATTATAATTAGGAGAAAAAAAATCGACATGCAGTATTGACACTTGTCAAGACATAATCTACAGTGATATTTTGGTCACGGTAGATGACGAAACAGGAAACTAATTGTTTGCTAAATCTCATTTCATACTCCCGATGTGAAATCAGGCAGGCATGCAGTGCAACATGCAACAATGGCCTGGCTCGCTCCGTAACACCAAATTATCTTTCCCCAGTCTTAATTATTCATTAGGCAAACATAATTAATTTAAAACACTTCTCTCACAGGGGAGGTTTAAAATAAAGTCCGAGACGGACAGCGTTATGCTTAATGATTAACTAAACATAATACAGAAGTCAAGATGCTGAAAAGGTCTCAAAGTTTTAGTCAATATCATCACAATTGTTGAAACAATTTTCCGAGGCTCAAAAAGTTTATTACACTAAGTGCTTAATAAATGTTTAAGTAGTTTATTGTATGGAGACATTTTTTTTTTTTAAATGGTGCTCATATTTGCAACTCACACCCCGAAATTACTTCAAAGACAGCATATTCAAATAATTAAGAGGTTCCTGCTATATTTCCCAGCCTGCACTTGAACACCTCATTTAACAACCACTCTTACTTGGTCTTCAAGGGCTGTGGGGTTGTGACAATATCGTTGAATGCATCTCTTCTCATCCATCGCATCTCCAGGTCCCGCACATTTACCGGGAAAGAAGCCTAATTATACACAGTGAGCACAAAGACACCAACTTTGCCCTCTGTTGTCCTCTTCATCTATCCGTCCCTCCCTCGGTCTTCAGGACTCTAACGAAAGCATCTTAGCGGCACAGCGTGGGCTTTGATCTGTCTTCTGTTCGATGCTGAGCTTTCAGATGCATGGCGGGTTTGTCTTCGCTAACAATTCCGCGGGGAGCCCAAGACAAAGAGCAAACATACAAAAAAAGTGCCTTTTGAGATCCATTTGCAGTAATGACGCAGCTGTCTGTCGGCTGCATTCGCGGATTGACCCTTTTTCATGTTTCATCCTTTTGTGCCACTCCATTCCAAATAATCATTATAGTCTTCTTTCTATGAATATTTTCATCATCCTGCTAATATTGTGGATCATGGCATGCTACTCCTCTTACAAATGATGTGTTCACCTTTTATTTTATTCCCAAGCACATTTGTTTGAAGCAGGTGAGCATTTAGACTCCATTGCCATGGAAACTATGTTGTGTTTATTTTCCTAAAATAGTTGTATTTAGATGAAAAATCTTTTGGCAAACAGCTTTGGTTTACAAAAGAGTACGAAACCAGAAATAAGAAAGGATTATGTGGACTGTTTTGGTGATTATACCGAACTGTACAGTATATACTTTGTGAAAATGATATATGTATGATTTCACATGACACAATACATGTCTACAATACGACTACTAGTACCATTACTCCTATACAATATATATTCAGATAAAAATCCTTTATATTCAGTGTTTCACATCATAAATAGTCAATAGGAAATTGCTATCTTTATCATTTTGATGCTAGCCAGTTCTCTACCAGTTGTATTTTGTTCTACACAAGAAATATTGAGACAATGTTGGGCAAAAAAATTAATGGTGTGTGGCATAAAAATACAGTATCTTTTTAAAGAGCGTGCAGTGGCATATAAAGACAAATGAGTCCAAATAAGAGGAATCAATAGTGCTTTTAGAATAATTTAAATGCCTGGGATTGCCTGTCTTTAAATTTTACGATCAAATCAGTTTTTGGCGTACAAGATTGCTCCGTGAAATTGCATACTAAAGCCTTTCTCTGCATTTCATCAAGTAGTCAGTGAATACTGAAAAAGTAGAAGCTAGAAGAGTGGCCAGACATTTTACCACACCAGACAAATTGTAGTCTGTGGTATTTGGGCTTGTGTCCACATTTCATAACTGTTACAATGACTTTAATATTAATTTTTGTTAATGTTATGATTACAGTTATGGCCGTTTTTGTGTGGAGTTTTTCCTCTAATGAGGTATATTAAGAGTGAAGGATACTGTATATAGAAAAACTCGACACACACCTCGAATTGTACTCGCACTCTTAAAACACACGCTGTGTGCCGGTTAATTTAAATGTTGTTACTGTGAGTTGTCTCTCCCCCGCTGCTTGTGCACTATGTTTCGTCACTACCTTAAATGTGCATCCACACGAACAGCCGGCATTGCTGGATCCCAGCCAGGAATCGTCCCTGCAGCCTCTCAGCTGAAGCAGCTTTGTCAAACTCAGTTAGCCGCCTCCGAGGGGAAACACCTCCTTTCACAGTAATTCTCCAACTATTCACATCATGCCCCTGCCTCTCCCGCAGCCACCTCATCAATCCACATGGCAACAAAGGTAAACAGCCTCACACCTTCCAAATAGGCCTTTGCTGTTTTGTTGACACGATGTATGCGCGAACCACCCAAACCTCAGCGGCTTACAGGACACACGGTGTTTCATTTGCAGAAGGTAATTGCACTGGAGCCAAGCGGTGCAGGGATATATTTATTTATTTAATTAACTTTTTCTGCCTAAAAAAAACTTCGGTTTTTGCAAGGACTTGTGGAAGACCTGCTTTGACAGGGTCACAGCATAAACAGAAACGTTATCTGAGACATTGGCCTTGTGACTGACAGAGTCTTGATTGGAAAACCTACATATATATATATATATATATATATATATATATATATATATATATATATATATATATATATATATATATATATATATTAGTGGTGTGCCTCTCTCCAATGATAGACGACTCGATACTTGGCTGGATACATACTTGCGAAACGATATAAGGGCGGTTTATAAGTCGATTCAATTTGGTTCTATTCAATATGCTATGGTTGAGTTCAAGAGGGTAGGATGCAATGAGTTTTAACAATATGAATGAACTTGTCAGTAGGTTAGCGAAAATGTGGCATTTGCTTCAAACATCCAGTAAAAGACAATTTGATACATATCTTGATATATATATATATATATATATATATATAATATTATATATATATATATATTATATATATATATATATAAGTGTTAAGCGCTAACATTTTTTTAATGAATTAATATTTATTTTCAACAACAATTTTTACAAATCTTGGAACAGATGTGTAAATTCTTTCAAATTAATGTGGAAATTTTTTTAAAAGTTTATTTAGATTCAAATACTGTTGTAATAACTTACTTTGATCCTTGAATATGATTCTTTTCCTGTAAAATACAACTGTTGAATGATAAACCAAAGACGTACAACTAACATGGTATTGGAATTTGCTTTTGCAAAGTGCGCAAATTAGTTTGGATTTCTCCAATGAGTCGTCAAGCAACTAAAATGTAAAAGTCTGTCAGTGACTCTCCTCTAATTTTGGCTGCAAAGTGAGCAGTGGTCAGCTGCTGCAGAAAGTAAATGAAACTGAGTAATTTTTTTTTCCGCGCTATAAAATTATAAATAATCTCCATAGTTAATGATATATATATATATATATATATATATATATATATATATATATATATATATATATATATATATATACACACACACACACACACACCATCTCTTGTCTGTATGATTTTGGACACCTTGGAAGATAGATGCACAATCGTAGGTATGCTCGACCATCACAGCTAATGAGCAGTGGTCGTACATCCCACTGAGAGACTGTAGCCAAGATGAAAGATAGAGTCGGCGTGCAACCAAAGACGGGCTGCGACGGATCTCAAGCCGTGTCAGATATTCTGAGATGTCTGTTGCTACGATCCCTGACAGCGTACCAACAGATAGGAACACTGCGAAAGGATGTGAATGTCACTACGTCCGCACAATCACAGCCACTGTCAGATGCGCCAAACACAAAATAGATGGCGGGGAAACAGTCGAGACTCAAGACTATGTGGAACTCAAATACCGGAGTGATGTGTCCATGCTGGCTAAAGATAACACCAACTGTGTTTAATAACATAAGTTATGCGTGGCTTCCTATTTTGGGCCCTTTTCTCCAGCCACAGACGTGACCACGTGTTCCTATTGCTTCTTTTCTTTTGGGAGCTCTAAATTTTCAGCTTGCTGTCGCTATGACAACAACCTGCTGTGAACACACCCATCGTGAGCAAGGAATTGACAGTGTTCAGGTGCAATGTAGGTTTGATTGCAGTGTGCGAATGTTCAGTAACTTCATGTGTTTTGTTGTACTTTTATCTTAGAAGAATGCAAAAATCTAACAGTTGCTTTGGCTCTGTTTGACTTTGATCTGCTGTGTCTTGCTGGCTTTTGTGGTTGGGACATTGAAGCCTCTGTCCCAGGTTTCTCAGGAAAAAAAGCATTGTGAGTGTGATTGCATTTATGCTGATGCTTTACTGGGCCCAACACAATCTGCCAGCCCACAAGTGACCAAGAAAATGAGTCTGGTTGTAATGAAAAAACTGCAAGAAATTGAATCAGTAAGGTTTCACCAAAAAGTATCTTGTTAAATGTTTCTTTCTCTTGTCTTTCATGACAAGGTTGTGCTACTGTCTCAATGTGGTCTTTGGGCTCTTTTTTTCAGTATGTGCTGTGCATTCCCAATTTCAGCATTTGGGAAGAAATGATAACTTGTCCAAGTCTAAGATCGGTTGTTTGATTGTGAAGCATCTTAGTTCCCAAAACTGAAAGTGTGTCATAAAATGAGACAACATAGATAAACAAATACATTTTATGTATCTGTATCCTATTTATCCTGCTGATCTAAAAATAGTATACGTATTTTAAGTACTGGTAATAAAAATAATAATCTTATTATTACATATTTTTGCTTTATTTACCAGCTGCCACTGCTTCCAGTTATAGAAAACTGTTTTACGTGAAGATTGAACCGGACTTGCCATTTCTGTCATTATTCCCTCAGTCCTCACGACTCACTAGTGTCTACTCGTTGAGTTTGATTCCGTGCAACCGTCCCTGCTCTCGTTCGTGTTAACACCCACCCTACTCTAACTCTGACTGGCTTACAATGAAATGTTACTCTACCTTATGTGGTTGGCAGGTGCCCCTCACAAAGAAGAGCGGTTAAATAAATAAATAAATAATAAGATCTTGGTTTAGAGATTTCGCCGGTCTGATTAAAACAGCTTCAATGATTTAATAATTAATGTAGAGCACTTTTTTATTTGGCAGCAACGGTAACAACATTATAATCTCACCCATGAGACCAGGGGTCAAATTCATTTTTATCGTGGGCCACATTGCATTTACGGTTTCCCTTGGATGGCCGTTATGATTGTGAATTTTTTGAAACCATATAAATGTTTAATCATCTCCACATGTAGGCCTACATATACACACTGCACAACAAATTGTTTGTTAACCCATTAAGGCCTAAAGCGCCAAGTCAACAGCTCCCCAAAACCTAAGGTCGCCTTTGGAATTACCCTTGAAAACCTGAAGTTCTCCCAGAAATTCAACACTTACAAATGATTAATATCTCAGCCCCTGTAGCAGACAAAAACATAATTCAAAAGAATTAAAGAGTTTAGACATGTGGCTTTCACACAGGCAGAATTTATTATCATTTACTGTTTGAATCGAAGATGTAAAAATAACGTGTCAGTACAAGAGAAGCATTATTTTAATTAAAAAAAAATCGAGTGGTAATTACCATCCTGTATTCTGCTACAAAGACGTCAATATCGTCATTGTCTACAAACCATATCATATCACGTTTGACTGGTTCCACTGGTCGTGCACGTCGTCTATATATCACTGCCATTACTTACTTTAATCAGAGCTCCCGGCGATTGACGGCGTCCGCCATTAGCTGGCTCGAAAAAATTCCACGACATCCTCCGCGGTCTCGCGACACCGTCACATGTATATTCTGATGCATTAAGTTGGCTAAGAGACGGAGAATTGGATGACTTACGGGCTTAATGGGTTAACTAGTTTTAAAATAATAATGGTTAGTTCAGCTATTGTTTAAGTTCATGTAATAAGGGTTTGGTAACAAGAAAATGCTTGAAATATCTCAATGTTATTATGTATTACATATGACAATTTGAAATTTTGGTTCTGATTTTTGCAAGCGTCATTGAAGTTGACATGCTTGATTTGCTTTCGCGGGCCACATAAAATGATGTGGAGGGCCAGATCTGGCTGTGGGCCTTACGTTTCACTCCTGTGCATTAGACCATACAGGCGGATGCTAAGGGCGCCAGGGACTCCAGGGGGCGCCAAAACGATGGGAGAAAAAAAATCAAAAGTGTACGTATAATCACTGACATGGGGCTAAAGAGGACTCTTGCCTAGGGTGCCAAATTGGCTTGATCCATCCCTGGTTATAATGACTGAAAAAAATATTATTTAGATTACCGTTCCTGAAAAAGAAATACCGTTAGGTATGTATAATGTTACTCCATCACTGCTTACAAGTAAATAGCGCTACAACAAGCCTATCATTGCAAAGGTAGCGTAGTGGTACATGCTGCTGACTTAAAATATGGTTGGGTTGGGTCACGAAGAGCATCTGGTGTAAAAACTGTGCCAAACAAATCATACGAATGACTCGCTGTAGCGACCCCTGATGGGACAAGGCAAAAGTCACAACAACAACAAACTCATCATTATTCCCTCCATTTTATGGAAATGGAGAACACATGTGCTGCCTTTCCTCTTAAGCATGCGAGTGAACCTGTGTTGCGCTAATGGACATACAGAACAATTCCGTTTATGTCTTGATCATTTGCATAATTAATTTTATTTTACACGGTTTGTACATTATATTGTTGAAACGTTACAACAATTTACCCCATCCACTTCCCAGTTCAACCGTTATGTCTCCATTTGAAGTGTGACCTTTAAAGTTTGCTGTTAAAAGAATCACACGAGGGAGTATTAAATTGATATAAAACATTTGTCCTAGTCTCTGTTTACTGTGCCCGTGCTGCGTGAAAGGCCGTGTCCTTGGCAAGAATCAGCTCTTACTGTCACAATCCCTTTTCATCTGTTTGCCTTTATAATTCAGATGTAATCCCAGCACACACACACACACACACACACACACATACACACAGCAAGGCTTCATGAACAGAATATCCTGTACACTCGCTCCACCCGGCAAGCTGCTGAGCCATGTTTAGCTACTGATGCCTGGGTTAAATAAGTCAAACAGGGATTTGAAATATTACACAATAATTAGCACATATTTAACTTCACATTCCGAGGGTATACATTCTTTTTCCAGATGGACTGACATGAAGTGCGGTTGGTGCCCATATTGAGGAAATTAGATATTCCCCACTCTGGGGTCAGAAAATCTGCGTCTGCACAAAAATCCATTTAAACAAAATCTCTGTTTACATGAAAGCACATTGGCAGCCTGTTAAGTGAAGTCGAAAAAGCAAGCACAACTGCACATTTTGACCTCAGTTCCAAAATGTAGTGATTATAGTGAATTGTTCAAACGTACTCACAAACGTGTTGAACGATTTGTTTGAAATGAGTCATTTCATAAATTGAAATTGCACATGTAAGGTACACGCTAACTGGACGTTTAGTGCAGTTACAACAATGGTAGTATGGTTTTATATTATACAATCTAAAATAAGATAAATATTTAGGATGAATATACAGCCACGGAAAAAAATATTGTACTGTCCTTCTTTCTTCGATTTCTCTTAAAATACATTTGTTTGGACAAATATAACGATGACAGCAACAAAAATCTCATAAGAGTTTAATGTAAGAGCAGGTAGCTGTTGTTCTTTGTTTTCCTGATAATAACCAATATCACTTAAGTCAATAGCTATGGCATATTGCCGCTAAACACTGTGCATTTAAATACACATTGCTCACTCCCTGTACATTTTAGGGCATGGCTACCAAGACTTTTATTGTACGCCCTTGTACGTGCCTCCCAATTTTCTTAGCACTTGGTCAAACATATTAGGATAGGGCTCCATTAAACCTTTGTAGGGAGTTGCAATTTGATGACTTTTTGTTGATGTTTAGACCCTCAATATGAATCGTTACAGAGAATACTACTACTACTACTACTAAAAATAACAATTTCTACAGAAACAATAGGGACCTCACAGCTCAGGCCCTAATTACAAGTGGGCCTCAGGCTAAGACCCTAATGTGCAATCATACCTAAAGCTGTGGCCGGTAGTTGTAAGGTTGGGCTATGTAAATGATCTGAAAACCAAAATGTTAAATTCCTGCTGCCATGCCGTGTTGTCAGAGAATGAAGGCACACGGTTAGATGTGATTCAGAATTGATGGCATCTCTCAAAAGAAGCACAAACACCACTCTAACAACAACGATGAAGCCATTTCCAATCCCATGTGTGTAACCCGCCTCGCATTGTGGCGACTGAGGTTAATCCACAATGCAGCTGGTGTTGTGTTATTTTCCACATATACCCTTAAATGTCAGCCTTTGTTTACTTTCTAAACCGCAATGTAAACAGGGTAGGTATAGAAGCACAAGCACATTCCATATAAATGTCATGATGTCACTGGTATAGTTTGGTTCAGGGAATATTTTCACAATATCACTGTTCCATGAATTCAGTCTGCATAATCTGAGTATTTTTGTTAAAGCAGATTGCTTCAAAGCCAATTAGTTAGGTGTTTTTATACACATCACTTCTGAGAAATGTAATGTTATTATCATCATAAACACAAAAAGATCCTGCTCAGCAGTCAGCGCTTTGGTCCACCTGCGTTGCAGCTGTTCTCTTTCTCACTAATCCATTCTTTAACCATGAGTTTTTCTTCAAAGGTGTCTTGTAGCTCTGACAGATGGAAACCATGACAATGAGGCAGCTCTCAATCACTAGGAGAGGCACAGGTCTCACTTGCCACTGACAGACAATTGCCTGACCACGCAGCAATTGCTCGGAGTGGCAATGTTCGATATTTTTCAAGACGGGGGTCGATGTTAGAACCTCTAAATTATACAAAAAGCTCCCGGGGGACCTCATTTCAATACATCTCACCAAAGAGAGACTCAAAGACATTGCAGCCTGACTACTCTGTGGGTTTTGTGTGGACTAAAAGCACCAGCTGGAACATTGAACTGAAATGAATGTATGGCATGCCTACAGTGCTTTTTCCTCACAATGGCCTCTAAAACACATTCTGATAGCATTCGGTCTCCTCATTTATAGTACAAAGTAAAACCTTCATTGTTACTTAATATATTTGTGGTTGTATTTTAATTAGCTACTTCCTGGTTCACTGGAAATGACTGAAACAGGGGCCACACCGGTTTGGATTCTGTGGCAGAGAGAAGGGTTCCACCATGATTCAAAATAAAAATGCATATAAACGAGTAAAAGAAATTATAGCAGTTTGTACTTGTGTCTTTGTCCGTCCATATTTTAGGTAGCCACGTCGTGGTTCAGAAAGTTGAAGAAAAACGACTGATGTGCCGAACTGTGCTGAGCGTGTTCCTAGCGTCCTAAATGCACAGTGTTGCTTGTAGCAAGTGTGTACTGTGTATTCTTTTTTATTATTGTTATCTAAAGTTGAGTTTTGGTAGTTGAATAAATGCAAAATTTGAAAACCAATGAATAATCGTGTTTATTATTCATGATTTCAATTTCAATCAAAATCATCATGATTATTATATTTTTCAATAATGCTCTATCGTATAGCGGTACCTTGACTAAGGAGTTTAATTGATGTCCGTGACTAAGGTCATAAATCAAATGTTTAATTATGACTGACTGTCGCATTCAACCAAATCAAAAACACGCCTCTCGCATTCATACTTTTCCAATGACAAGATGTTGCGGGGATGTTGCAATACTCTCTAACAATCTCTTCCTAAAATAAGCAGTAATATCTTTATAAAGGAAAAACTTGTGTTATGTATTTGGATCGTATCAGCCTGTTGTAAAATGGGTTGTAATTTTCCTAAAGTAATGCATCACAGCAAATCTGATCCAAACTGATCTGAGAGGACAGAGTGGAGAAAGGGAAGAGGAAAAATGTTTGAATTAAAAGTTTCTTCAGACCCTGCACACTTATGTTTCTTGTTTGTCTTAACTATTTTCTATTACTCATGGCGAAACAATTCCCTTCCTTGATCTATCCGCAACACTGTTATCTTTCTCTACTACTTATAATATGTTTACTCATCCCAATGAATTCAATTACATTTTTTCCAAGGAAATTACTGCAGGGGTGGCACCACCCGCCAGAGGTCAGGACTAACTGTGAATACTAAAACTACTCCCCCAAACACATTACACAGCCTATTACCTGCTGCTTTCCGCACACTGCTGAGCCACCCCACATGCGCCTTCCCGCCGCCATAGATGAAATGCTTTCTAGATGGAATCTGGCATTGAGAAGAGGGGATGAGTGCAGGCGCTGTCCCCAAGCCTAATCGTTTCAGAGAGGCATCCCCATTGCAGCCACAAAGCACGCCAGTCCAGATTACAGAAGTGTGTTCACAGACAGGCTGAGCGCAAAAGGTGCAGAAAGCAGCCTTGGCCTGGGGGAGGGCGACCAGGTTCTCCTTTTTCTTTTTTTGCGCGATCGATTGGGTGCCAGGCCGAAGGCGGAGTCGGTAGAAAGTACGGTGGTGATGTGCTGCCTTGACAAAGTGACAGAGATCTCTTCATTTAGACCTGTTGTTATTTTGCCACAAAATAGCATTATTTGAAACGTGCATACCCTCCCTATGTGGCGAAGTCGTTTCTGAATCCATTACGCTCCGTGCAGGAGGTCCTGCTCCGCTAGGCTCTCTTTGTTTTGGGAGAGTAACATCATAAATGAAGCAGATGTGGCCTTACTTCAAATGCTCATTTTCATTCCTGCCTGTCCTCATTACAGCCGCTTGTGAGACGGAGCCTGTCCCAACTGAATATGGGCGATATAGACAAAAAAACATTCGCATTTAAATTCACACCTACGGGCAGTTTAGAGTCTTCAATTGACCCGACATGCATGTTTTTGGAATGTGGAAAGGAGTCTGAGTGCCTTGATAAAACCAACACGAGCATGGGAAAATATGCAAACTCCACACTTGCGTTGCACCGAGGACTTGCGTTGAGATTCTAACCCAAAACACCTTGACTGTGAGTCAGATGTGCTAACCACTGAGCTGCCAATTTCATTTTCTTTTTTTTTTCATTCTTATTTTTTGGAGTAACTCAGGAGATGATTACACAGAGTCAAAAGATTGGCTCTTGCAGAAACCTCTCACATAATTATCTGCAACCCATTTGAGGCCCATCCAATCTGTGAGACTGATTATACAAACAGGAAGTGAAATGCTTTTGGGGAAATGCCAGTTTCTTCTCTCTACAATGGGTTCTACACCAGCGTCAAGCCATCATTATCATCATTAGAATCGAGATATATAGATTATAGAATACACTCCAGAGTTGGTTGCGAAGCCTAAATGCCCAAAAAAGAGAGAAAATATATAATACATATAATACATGGCCCACCAGGCAGAGCCTAGGGTTGAGTATCTAGAATCAAGTAGAATCGGGACTAACATTACGGTTTTCTCACAATCATTCAGATTCTAAAATCTCGGTGTCTTTAATCTTGGAATTTTGTAGAGGTTTGGAAAATGCTAAAAACTCATTCAAAATTGAACTCCAAGCTCAATCTCCTTTAAAATTGAGCGGTGAGATCACTGAGGTTTATTTAGCTGTGAGGTACTCCTTCCACCACCAGACCCAAAAACATCCCCGCAAAAATATTCTTTGACATTTGACAAATAAACCTTCACATATTCGAGGGAGCAATACATGCGGTGAGGACTCAAATTAGGATGCATGCAACATTCTGGTGGAACGAGAGAGGCATTAGCACATGAAGAGATGAAAATGAGTCGCATTCAACCAAGCTGTGAGCTCCACCTAGGAGGCGGTGAAAGAGACGGAGGCGGGCACAGAAAGGGGCCGAGGAAGGCGTGCACTGCAGCCTTGGAGGGTGCGGAAGGGGGCATCCTGGCGTAATGACTCTCATTTGGAAGTGACAGGGCTTGGTAAAATGAAAGTAATTATGACAGTACACAGATGCTGAATAGCCCCTGATGAAGTTAATCACCAGCAATCCAACAAACAGGTGTTGCGTGATTTCTATTACCTCCCCTCAAATTACGGGCGATGCAGCTTCAAGCAAAAATCTATGCCGGAGAAGAATTATCTTGTATTATCCCCATACCTCTGCATTTGACGAACATCTTGGGATATGAGCAGCCATTAAAATGCGAGAAAAGAGAAAGTAGTCCTTTAGACTGCAATATTACAAATAATTTATTCGGTTGGTGACAAATTCTCTTGATGGATGTGAAATACCTTGATGAAATACTGTAAAGGAATATTAAGTGGAAATTTGACCTTCAAAATAACCATTTCAAAAACCATTGTATGGCTTGCCTGCTTGTGATGAAGGGAATTTAAAATAAATGCCACTACAACTCCAGATGACCCTCTTTTTGCTCTATATTATTGGTGGACCAGCGCTAACTTTTCATCTTAGGGTTAAACTATAAATTGAATTAAGTGATCAGCTAGGACCATCGATTTGTCAGTTAACAAATGCCCAATCACCACTGTTCTTTTTGTATTTAGCACAGTGATTGAAAAGTAAATTACTGTGTAGGAGGAGCCCGGGAGAAAATGGTTTCTTACCTCTCCTACAATATGGCCAAGTAATGAATAACCTTTGTCAATCTACTAATGCCTCATCCGATGTGAGGAAATGGTTTCTGCCCTTAAAGAACTAAGACAGAAGTTATTATTAGCATGTGAATTACAAGCCTCCATCTTGGAGACATTTTTCATACCTTGAGTGGAATGTCATGGAGAGCTCCGTCAACTGCTCATAACTCATTTAATGAGCTATAAGGACAGATAAAACATGCCTGACTCTCTGACTCCCAGCACACTGCTGATCATTGTTAACTGGAAGCAATGATGTCTTGGCATAAAGATAATAGGCTCGGCTGAATGTCATTAAACTTTATAAAACTCTAAAAGTGGCTTCGCATGCCTAACTCACCAAACACAATGGATGCAACAAATTAGATGTCTATTAAGATTTAACAAGATGATCATGTGAATATGCAGCTCTTCTCTAAAATACTACTATAATCCTTCTTAAAATAAATAAATAAATAAATAAAAAAAAATAAATTAAAAAAAAAAAATATATATATATATATATATATATATATATATATATAAATCTGTGTGGTTGTCTTATCTAAGACAAGCAAATTAATTGACAAAGGTGAAAATGAATGAAATTTTTGCTATAATTTTTATTTGTTTTAGTTCATTTTATAAACGTTAAATGTAGTTTTAATCAATTATAGGTTAAAAACACTATTTTTCTTTTTCATTTCATTTTATCAAGAAAATGTTTTTTAAATAATAGTTTTAGTTATTTGGTTAATTCTCGTGAACTACAATAACCTTAATGGACACATAAGTGGTGTATTGCCCGTGTCCATTTATGATACCATGCCGACAGTGTTAATCTTCACGTTAGCAACATTCTTATTGACTCCATCATTAACGTAAGTCCCAACCATGGGTGTTTATAGCCTATTTTGGGGGGCTCAAGCACCCCTATTGAATCCCAGCCCCTCCTAAATATTTGAGATATTAAATACATACCTATCTATTTATGTATGTTTTTTATATATTTATGTCCTTTTATAACAAGCTAGAAAGGTATACAACCCTGCAGTATTTGGTTCTAAGCACCTGACCAGTATATATGAAGCGTTTCCCTACTTTCAACAACTCAATACCAACACGATTTGATAATAATGTATTGAACACACTATTATCTTTAGTGTTCTTTTTTTTTTTTTTTTGACGTTTATTTTTTATTTGACTATTTATATTGTTAGGTAGGGGTTAGCTGATATTTTTTAAAGCTGGGAAATGTTTCAAGTGGTCAAAAACAGCACCACTGTCCTCTGTTGGAAATGAGAGAAAGCTGGCTGTTCTGTCATGTGCGTGTGTTAGTATACAAAAGCCAATGTGTTACTGATCAGCTAAGTGACTGGATGCCCATTCACCTCATAACTCCTATTTAGACACAGAGAGAGGGTGGAAAAAAGGGAGAAATTTAATATATAAACCCAAGGTCCATTTTTTTATTCTTATCTTTTGTTGTCGTCTTTAGCACTAATTTTTAGGGAGGCCTACCCCTCAAAAAATGCATACTGTAAATGTTCATTCAACGTTTTTTGTGAATGTTGGATTAAATAGTGTTATAATGTTAATTTAATTTTAATGACTGCTTGGAAATATAACAAGTCGTAGCTCATTGAAAAAATACAATTTAATGCTATATACACACAATTGAGGTTAGCATGTTGATGAAGGCCCTCACTTCGCTCCTTTGCAAAATAAATTGCTTGCCCCTGGTGCCAAATGCAATTCTGTCTGTGTTTAGTAATAAACCTATCAATTTGTATTAATAATTGCAATAGTATGAGTCAGACTCCAAGTGAGCATATGTCACACTTTGCAAAAAGTTTCAAACGAATTATTCTGCATGTAACGTTGTCACAGAGAGGCTCACTTATCAAGCTCATTAAGTTATCTAGGCAACGCTTGGGCAAAGCAATAAAGGAAAAAAACTGTTTTAAATGACTATCCTCTTCTTTCTGCATTGACAATAAAATCTGATGTCACAATTTTGAACAAAAAGAAGCAAAGCGAATGAATCAACAAAGGAATATGATTTGAAAGCATTGTTGTTTGCTGTGGAAATAGTGGCATATACAATCCAATAGCATAAACAGGTGGAAATCAGTCATATAAATTTATCCAGTGCCACCACATAGAAGACAGAAATAAAGCCTGAACAACGACAGTATTATCAACAATAGAATACAACTTGGATGAGAATAGAAAATAGAAAGGCAACCTTATGTTACAGTCTTGCATCACAACTACTGTACCAGGCTATTACAAAGATGCATTTGTTACTAAAAAGATCAACTCCAATTCACAGCTTCTGAAATTCTACCCGCTAATGTGCGCAAGTCAAACTGGCAATTGAATGTATTGTGTGTTTTACTCAATGCAGTGAATGGCTGCTCGGGGTCCCTTCGAGGTAACAAATGGCGTCAAGTTGACGACAACAACTGGCAGCAGCACAAGCTTGAGCATGCACACAATTTTACCTTCTTAAAACATCGAAACCTATGTGATTAAAAATTGAAAAACTATGAGCGAACTTCTGCTGGCTAAGCAGCAAATTCACTAATGGAAGCTGTAAAATTTTATTTTTGCTCTAAAAATAGTCGCATCCTGCATTTTGCTTCTCCCTGGAGTTTTGAGCACTGAACACACAGTGCAGGTATGTTCCCGGGGCTGAAAAGACTCAATTATTCCTACGTCTTCTTCAGCGACCAGTGCACGCTCTGCATTAGTGTTTACTCAATCAAACATTTCAAAAATATAAAATGTCTGCTAAGGGCAATAACACAAATGATTGGATTTGCACATTACTTATGTAGAAACTCTAGTAGCAGGATAGAGCATATTTCCTCCACCTGATATTCAATCAGTAGGTGTTTTGTTTTGTTTTGTTGATACTGTAATATATTGTGGCAGGCGCTGCACTCGAATTGCACCTCATTTTAGATGGGCTGAGATAGGGCGAATGAAATAGGCAACGCAATATGAATTCATTTTCACAGTTTCTTACATTTAGTTTTAGACTCATTTTCCTTTTCCCATTTTCAGCCAGAGCCATGAAAGGCTGCACCTAAACAGGGTGTCCAAAAGCAACACTAAAATGGTCATAATCTCAGATGCACAATCTAATGACATCCATTGCAGGAGTCTGCTTTTGCAAATATAACAGACACGGTCAGGGTCGTTAATTTAACAATATGTTTAATATTATTTTAGCCTGCTGCGGTGTAGAGGTGTTTCTAATATCCCATTCTAAATTTGTAAACCACAATTTTAAGGTTAAGGTACAGAAAAGCCATCAGTATCATTCTTATGTGATCTGCCTCGGTTTAACAATATTTCATCATTTTCTGACGAAGTGATGGCATTCATGTTGCATAGATTTGAAAGTCACACCCCACCCATGCATGCAGCAGAAGTTGAGAAGGAGTCATTCTAACACAGAGCTGCATGTAAGGATGGAGGCGAGGGCAGATGCACAATACAAAAATAATTAGGACAAGGCCACTGTGCGTGAATCCATCGCCACTTCCCACAAGCGCTCAACTGTGTCAAACAGCTTGGTCAATAATCTTCAGCAATTCCTGAGGATTAGAGTCTTATTACTGAACACCGTCTGTCACACAGACCTTAGCGGCCAAATAAGTCACTCTTTGGCTTGGTTTTTTTTTTTTCCTCTTTTTTTTTTTTCTCTCTTTTTTTTTTTTTTAACTCCAATCAAGTCATACACACCCCTATGTCGAATTGATCACATTGCAAGGTTGAACACAAAAGCCTGTTTCATTGATTTGTGGCCAATTAAAATGAGTCTCTTGGTGTGTTATGCTTTATTAAAGAGTGTCGACGTGGCTTGATGGACAGGAAGTAACTGTGCATTTCACACCGAGGCTGTATGAAGAGCAATTTGTGATTAGTAATACTTTGCTTGCAATGGAGCCCGTGAAAGAGGTTTTTTTATTCATTTCCTGCACACTTTAGGAGTTTGTCATCCTTTAACAATCAGTTTGCCTGACGGTGCTACTGATTTATTATGCGTATAGGTTTAAAAGCAGAGTGCAGAAAGTCGAATGGATCTGCTGTACGTTGGATTATATTGTTCTATTCAGTTTGGCCCCATTGCTTTAGTCTGTACAGCTGATGAATCGATATCCATTCTTGATGAGCCATTAGTGGATGAACTTAAAACACAGGTTTAGCTTCCCCCTCTGTATAATTTGATTTAATTTACTCAGATCCTTGCTTAGTTCTGTTATTTAATACATATTCACGATGAGCCATTAAGTTTGTAGAATAAGTCAGTGGATGACTTTAAAATACAGGTTTACCTTCCAATTTTGTCTGTAATTTGGTTTCATTTGCACAGCTTGGTTGACACAATTTTCTAAAGCAAAAATGTTTTTTCGCTTTTCATTGTCATATAAAAAGCATAATTATACATTACAGATGCCACCGCTTGCTCCGTTGTAGACCTCGGCACCTTGAACGCGGGCTTTGTTTTTGTTTGACACACGGACAACAACCGAAAGAAAGTGCACGCAAGTTCTTACCTCGCCCGTGGCTCGTGGCCACGGCAGCTGCGAGAAGCCACATCGCCAGCATGCTCGTCAACGTGCAAGCTCGTCTTGCACAATTCATCTCTTCTTAAGTCGAGGTCGCGCGGCTACAAAAAAACGTCCTTGTGTCGGAGGAACCGGGGGGGGGGGGGGGGAGCAGGGTAGGAAGGGAGAGCAAACCGAGAGATTTGAACGTCCGTAAAAAAAAATGCAAAGTTGAATCCGTGACGCTTTTTTTTTTTTTGCCGCTTCACTTCGCTGAAATCGCCTGGAGACGACGGGCGATAATAATCAAGTGAAACGCGGAGGTCCTGGTTTAATTCGGACGCTCAGTAAGCGGATTGTGGCTGTGAGAGCTGGCGGCACATTGGACGAAGACAGCAGAGCGAGTCGTCAGCACTGAGGACAGCTCCTACTCCTAGCGTCAGAAGACGGAACAACCTCCGTGGAATTTGGGAGGTGCGCGGGGGAGGGGGGGGGGGGCGTTGAACGTGCATTTGTGTCAAATAGCAGAGAGGAGACATGATATAGCAGTTCAGTTCCATTTAGGTTTTAGCGAGGCAGACAACTTGACATTCATTGTCAATTACAAGGTTTTTTGTTTTTCTTTCATTCAGCACTTTTCACGTAGATGACTCATAAAGTGCTTCATGGGTAAAAATATAGAAACATTTTCAAGTTAAAACAAGAAAATAACAAGTAAATAAAATACGTAAATGTTACCTTGAGCTTAACGAAATTATGTACACTATGTCTAAATGCGTATGTATGAGTACGAGGGTTAAATGATTTACAGTATATATGTGTATGAG
The DNA here is from genome assembly GCF_054856515.1 of Filicampus tigris. Classification (NCBI taxonomy): domain Eukaryota; kingdom Metazoa; phylum Chordata; class Actinopteri; order Syngnathiformes; family Syngnathidae; genus Filicampus; species Filicampus tigris. Next base: position 7,906,506 of record NC_141233.1, read on the forward strand.
TGTATGCATATGCATGTATTTGCGTATAGTATGTGCAGTATGTACTGTATAAGTAGCCTACATATGTTTGTATATACAGTATATACAGCTCCCTCCACAATTATTGACACCCCAAGATGTTATCTATAGCTTCTACTAAATTCATTTTTGTCTGAATATATCTTTTTCTTTCAGATATTTCAGAAACCCTTTTTTTTTATTTCTTTACTTTTAAATGTGTTTTCTCTGAGTAGACCGGCCCACTCCCAATTTCTCACGAAGATGCTACATTGTGGATGGATATTAATGTTTCTTGGTCCGTACTCTGATTCAGAAAACTTCATTTGTCTCCAGGGGCCAATTAAGAGAGCAGAGAGTGGTTCAGTTATTTACACAAGTTTGTAACATGAATAAGTATCAAATGTATTGGAAAAACAATCAATACATTCCAGAGTTGGCAGTGGTTCCTATACAAATTACAAAAGAATAAGGTGATACCAGAGGTTTAGGTAAGTCTCATATATGCAAGTCACAAGTCGTAACCTTCAAGTCTCAAGTAATTTCAAGCATGTCAAGTAGACTCATTTCTTGGTTCAAGCAAGTCGTAAGTCAAGACATCTTGTTCAGTCACAACATACTGTATATCAGAGTGTGAATAAAATAGTTTTTTCACTGATCATAACACAAAAAGTACATTATCTCTAAAAATTAAATGAGCATTTCGATGTCTGAATATGAAACGAACAACAACTTAAGAGTATGCGATTATTTTTATTTTTTTTATAATGGTATAGTTTCATTACTCTCTCCATAGTGTCTAAATTACTGCGTTATTGTCTTCTCAAGTACATGAATAACCAACATCATCTTTAGTTGTTATTCTGACCAACTATTGGTGAACTGAATGGTCAAGCTAACCTATACCTTAGCTTCACAGTTCACACAGTTATCTTATCTGTATCCGACAGATGAACATAAAAGTCATCAATGTTGTGTCTCTTATCTTGGATTTTCAAAACTTACATTGTACATGTGGGCGGCACGGTGGTCGACTGGTTAGCACATCCGCCTCACAGTTCAGAGGTCGTGGGTTCGATCCCGGCTCCGGCCTCCCTGTGTGGAGTTTGCATGTTCTCCCCGTGCCTGCGTGGGTTTTCTCCGGGCACTCCGGTTTCCTCCCACATTCCAAAAACATGCATGGTAAGTTGATTGGATACTCTAAATTGCCTCTAGGTGTGATTGTGAGTGCGGATGTTTGTTTCTGTGTGCCCTGCGATTGGCTGGCAACCAGTTCAGGGTGTCCCCTGCCTACTGCCCGAAGACAGCTGGGATAGGCTCCAGCACGCCCCGCGACCCTTGTGAGGAGAAGCGGTACAGATAATGGATGGATGGATGGACATTGTACATGTTGCTATTGCCTGTTTCACTTTATCCTCAAAAAGATAATCCTTGATTCCAAATGTATTGTTTTTCGGTGCTTTCTTGGTGACGCACGCTCAACGACTCAGCTTCAGCCTTTTTTGTGGCCTGGGTATAGAGTTCAAACAACATCCAGGTGATCTTTTGCCAACTTCAAAACTGGAGCAATGCGTTTTTGGAGAGCAGTGACTTCCTGCGTGATGCGCTCCAGTCCTTCACCTTTGTTAGCGTGTGCCAAATATTTCTTTGTGTTTTTAGCCAACACTTGAGGATTTTCCTGCACCTAACTGAGAAATTTACACTGTGCTCTTGCAGTCATCTTAAAAGGACGGCGACTTCTAGGGGGAGTCGTAACAAAAGCCAAACTTTCTCCATTTGTCTTCCAATGGACTGTTCATCATCATCAGTGCTTTTGGAGAGCCGTTACAACCCTTTCCAGTTTCATGCAAGTTAGCAATGCTTAATTGTAGGCATTCTGAGAGCTCTTTTGTACGAGGCATAGGTCACATCGGCCAATGCTTCTTGAGAATAGAAAATTCCAAACTGGTGTGTGCATGTTTTTGATAGGGCAATGCAGCTTTAACCACCCGCAAGCTCAACACATTGATTGGTCTCTAGGTTGGATGACTCATGACTCCAATTAGCTCTTGGAGAAGTTATTAGCGCAGGGGTTGACATGTTTTTGCAAAATGCACTGTGAATGTTTGAATGGTTTGTCCGATAAAAACACAAAATCATGTAATTGTTTGCGTTGTATTAGTTTAAGCTTTTGTTTTGACTTAGATGAAGATCCGATCATATTTTATGACGAATTTATGTAGGAATCCATGCGGTGATCTCAATGGCTTGACATACTGTACATAATGTGGAGAGAAATATTGAATTATACTGTACTGGAATTTAAAGCAGTTGTTTTTGTTGTCATTTTTTTCAATATGAATTCCTTACAATGAACCCCGTAAAATAATAAGACATGATTGTTTTCCTTTTAAAACATCATTTGGATCATCAATCATGTTTTCAGTAATATTTTACATGGTTCCCATAAGAGGCGGCACAGTGGTCGATTGGTTAGCACATCCGCCTCACAGTTCAGAGGTTGTGGGTTCGATCCCGGCGCCGGACTCCCTGTGTGGAGTTTGCATGTTCTCCCCGTGCCTGCGTGGGTTTTCTCCGGGTTCTCCGGTTCCCTCCCACATTCCAAAAACATGCACGGTAAGTTGATTGGACACTCTAAAGATTGCCCCTAGGTGTGGTTGTTTGTTTGTCTCTGCGTGCCCTGCGATTGGCTGGCAACCAATTCAGGGTGTCTCCCGCCTACTGCCCGACGACTACTGGGATAGGCTCCAGCCCGCCCGCGACCCTTGTGAGGATAAGCGGTATAGATAATGGATGGATGGATGGTTCCCATAAGGCTTAACTGTGGGCCCAAAAGCTGTGATATGGTGTTTTCTTCGAGTTGCACTGAAACCACCACAATTACAAACCCTTTTAAATTGTTTTTCCCTCAGTAAGGTGGAAAGTAAGCAAACCAAGCAAGTCCCTGTTGTACATTGAGTCTTTTTGACTTTTGAACCTCCCAGTCAAGCCAGGGCAAGTTACACAATGGATTTTCCTGAAAAATCAATGTTACTAACAGTGTGACAAAAGTCGTCAAGTGCTACTTTGTGAAGGACTCGTCGGCTTGTATAATAAAGTAACCAGACAGCATTCATCACTTCAGGCCAAGGCCCAGTTTTTGTTGGGTGGCCAACTCTAAAGATAAAAACGTAGCGTATAGATCATCCAAGAGGCACAACATTTCATGGCAAAGGGCTCTTTGATTAATGTATCCATCAAATACATGTGTGTTTTCTTTATCATTAGTTTCCATACATGGTGTACATTAGTATTTGACAATACACAAAACTAGTTGTATTATTATCATCACAGTTTGCAGCAGTGTAGAAGTGCACCTCATCACAATGAGGGATGTTTCTAATTTTGCTCCTCTCGCGTAGCTAAAAATGTCACCGAAATACTAATACATCCTCTAATCTGACAGCGCCAATTAAAACTCAGTATTATTATATTTGTAAAGGCAGAACTTAAGATCTAATGTAGGGTCCACTCAGTGCATTGCTGTGCTACATTGAAAATAAGCTCAATATAGTCAGTCGGTCAGTTAATGAATACTATTATCAAAGCACGAACCTTTATCATCGCACGCATGTCATATCACCTACAAAAATAATTCATCGGAGCTACCGTACCAGTGGACACAAACCAGACCTGAATTTCTCAAGCACATTCTGTGTTTTGACACTTGAACAGTACATCATGCTCTGGTGATATACGTTCTTAAAACCAAAACAAAAGGAAATTATGAGACAAGAGCAGACAGTGAGAATAAGGATGCAAACAAAGGCACCAGAGAGAATTTATTGAAGATACCGAAATAGTCTCTGCAAGCAGATGCCATTTTAAAAATAGAGGACTCTTTAGAACAAATCATGTATCAAGTAGATGAGTAAAAAGCACACCTGCTCTTTTGAGTTTTTCCACCATAAACCTATCTAATGGATGAATGCCACACTATAAGATTGCACTTCTCAAGTTACAGCTGCCACCAATTAACACCAGTCTATTTCCCAAAAACAATGTGTCATTGCATGCCAGGGTCTTTTCAACTGCCACTCCTCTATGACGACACATCTTCCTTTCCTATTCTGTCCCCAGAAACACCTAATATTGCAACTTTGCCTTGAATGAAACACATTGAAGCCTTAAAGCAGCTTTAAGGTCTAGTTGGCAGCCAGATGGTCGCGGGCGAGCTTTCATTCTGCTAATGGGTCGGGGGGGTGAGCAGTTAATGAAAATCAGACCCTTGAAATGAAATGACCAATGTCCCAAGGTAATGAGGCACACTGCGGCAGTGAGCCTTTACACGCATTAAGGTAATTTCATATGGCAGGATTATGTAAAAACATCTAATGATGCTGATTAAGTAGCGAAGGACTGACTGATTATTACATGCTCAGCTAACAAATACACTGACTACTGACTCAGAGCAGTGACTGTGATATTCAGATGGACTACTGGCGTGATCGCTTGCCAAATGCTATCAATGGGTCTCGTCCCACACAGCACGGCAAGCTCCAAATTACAGCCTGTGGTAATGTTCCGCAATATCACAGTCAAAAGACTCACAAATGAATACAGGGCTAATCATAATGCATTACCTTGAGAGTGGAGCATTGTGCCCTCTTTTAGCCTGCAATCAAAATCATTGTCCTAAAATCAGCTCATTCATCTCAACTGTAACACCTACATGAGACTACATCTGCCTTATACCAGAAGTAACCATGAAGGATTATTGTTTGTTTGATAATGAATTTGAACACTTGAACATAGTATACGAATACATTGGCAGCCTAGAGACAAATCGACAAAGAGAAAGCCCTTTGCATCAACAGAACTCAAGACCACTGCGGAAGAAGTACTTTCCCTAATGTAAATGAGTGTGAAAACCACTGGTGACAGTCAAGGAAAGGAAATCCAGATTACATTTTGCTAGAAAGTCCAACGTTCTGGAATCCGAATCTTTGGACAAGTAAAACTAAGGTCAACTATTTCCATTATGGGATGAGAAATGTGCAGTGAAGCAAATGTACAACTCATAATCCCAATCGTCTGTCAAACACGGTACAGACGGCGTTATGGCATGAGTGGTGAATTTAACTGACAATGGAATGACCTCTCTGGGATTTATTTATGACATGACTGCTGACGAAAGTAACAAGATGAATTGTGAGGTGCATTGGGTGAAGTATACTGTTGGCTATTCGGTTGACAGTCAGCCAAATGTCAAACAAAGCATAAAACCAAACCAAATCAACTCAAACAGTAAGTTAAGTGTATGGTTTGCATGAAAGACTATTTTGAGCTCCATCTGGTTCATAATTAGGTCAAATATTTAGTAATCTTGTAGTAAAAGTCCCAACTTTTAACAGGAAGAACAACTACAAACCATAAAACATTACTCATTTTATAGCAAAGGCCAGTTGCACCCTGATACCAGAGGCATAGAAACATTTTCTAATTCACTGCCTCCTTCCCTCCTTTCCCCCCTTCAACCGTTGCTGCTTAGTTAGGCTTTCAACTTAAGACAGAAAAAAGTGAGGCGGCATTCAAAGTTTTGAAAATTCAAACTCTCCCTTTAATGCAATACAATGAATCCTGATTTGGACTCACTGAAGAAACAAGTGAAGGTGGGAAGACCGACAAACAAGCAGTAAGTCAGTAAGGCGGGTTTCAGCACGGACAAGCCGACAGTTAAACAGGGCATATTGAGAGAGTTCAATTAAACGAGCATGCAGGATTTCTGAAATGTGAAAAGTAGCCAGAATATTTGTACAAACGTCACATAGGAAAGCCTGAGAGATTTGGTGAGGCAGACATGCAAACCATGCCTGCCTGGCGTGACGTCCTAAATAGTAGTTTTCATATTTTGTGAAAGCAATTAAATTAAAGATGAAAATCTTCACTTCAATGACATCTTGGTTGACTTCAGTTCAATTCTGGTTATGTCGAAGCACAAAATCACCCCCAAAAAATAAGATAAACGATGACAGTGAGTGACATTTACAGAGGCCTGATCACCCTAAACAGAATATTAAAATAACATGTTTGCTAGGTAGTGGCTAGAACGTGAATTTGCAATTTTGTCTTCAGCCGCTGTTTGGTTTTGAGTGCAGACAAAGAACCAAACAAAGAAAGAAACAATTTTGACGAGAGTGAACACTTGTGTGTTTGGTGTTTTAGAGTCAACATCATCACCGGCACGACACTTATTTTGATTCAACTCAGTCCAAAGCAACATGAAATGTTCTTGCACCAAAATAGATCAGAGAAAATTATATTTGATTGTTTTCATTATTCTCTTGACTATGGCTACAGTAATGGATCAAGGATGATGTTTCCAGGCAGGATTCATATACAGTGTTGGTGTTTTATTTATATACTCCATATTTCTGTTGAAGAGAGGCGGTCTCATAAAAGAATATAAATAAAATAAGAGTTGTCAAGAGTCGACTCATTCTGCTGACTCTGCTGATTTTTTTTTGCCTTCTCCTGAACTAGAAAATCCTCTAGGCTTGTAGATATTTAATAGACAATATTGAAAAATAAGACAATAGAACATAATGGAAGGTAATCAAATTTTGAATTGGATGTGCTATTATATTTTATTGTTAGGTTTGCGTGTGTGGGGGGGGGCGGGTGGTGTGGGTTTTTTTTTCTCTTTAGAATGCATTTTGATTGAATGCATGCGAGTCAATACAAATGTATAACAAAGGAAAGAAGCTAATTGAGATTGAATAGGTAATCATAGTGGGCAGTCAAGAATATGTTCCAAAATCACTAAATATGCAATATGGATGTGTCAAAAGAATGGCAGCAATAATAGCCTGAATCTGTTATTTTGGTGTTTCTTTGCACGGAAGATGCTCCCCCTCATCAGTCATGCGTGCGAAGGCCTCATAAATATTGTTTGTGCAAATGTGCAAATTGGCAATACAGTTCTTTGACTGAGCGAAAAAAATCCATGTTTACTGATGAGAATCAAGAACCACTCTTTAATTAAGTGTTGTTTTTATTTCTTACCTGCCTCACGCTGGCCATTACTGTAATAAACCAATTTCCACCTTGATGTCAAGTGCTTTCTTTTGCCATTACTGTAACACACCTGTCAACTTATACGTTTTCCCTGTATTTTATGTTTTTTGATCATTTCAAATTGTGTACGCCGTATAACAATTTTTGTAAGGGATTTTTTTTTTTTTTTTTAAAACATGTTTTTTTTTGTTAGACCGATCTCGTCTTGCCCATTTCGGCTCTCATCCGGACCGTCTCGGTCACTGGTAGCAGACGACAACGTTATTTGGTAAATAAAATAAAGTTGTTTACACAAATTATCTGTGTTCTTATTCTACATAGTCTGTCTTGCTGTGAGAAAATGGGTGCCGCATTGTGTTTGTAAGGTTTATTATCGCTTAACAAGGGGAATTGCAATCATTAATAAGGGGAGCAATTGGCTGAGGTTGACAGGTATGCTGTAATGATCCCATTCCCACCTGAATGGGAAATATTTTCTTTTACTTTAAATCGGGCTTTATGAATAAGTACATGTTGTGTTTCTTCCTTCTGTTGGTGGCCTGTTAATTGCACTTCCTTATTAGCAAGTAAAATAATGGTGGGTGGGGGGAGAATCCTCTGCGCAGGTTGGCTGCACACAAGGCAGCTTCTTGCCCGCATCCCTTTTCCGGGGAAGAAAAAGAATTGTGCATGAGGCTCCGCTTGACCTTTGACCTCAACCATTTCACATCTGCTTGGTGGTTTTTGTAAGCGTTGACAGGAATGACCGCTCAGGAGACAGAATGCAGGGAGAGACATCTTTTTGTGCTTTTTCTTATTTCTGCGTAAACATTTTTGTTGTTCGGGCCGAGGCTGCGACCCAGAAGACTATGCAGCATTTCCGCCCCCCGCTCCCATCATTACTCCTATCTGACGGCTCGGGAGCAGCACCAGTCCCACTCATGCAGAGTCTTGCCAATCGATTCAGCAGCCTATGGTAATGAGCCCAAAAGGATTCCTATGCTCCACGCTGTCACTTTGATGACTCCAAAATTAATACTGTGCAGGAAATGCTCAACACCTGCTGTAATAGCTTTCAAGATAGAAGGAATATGTCAACAGTTATACTGGTACAGGAAAATTAGTGAAACCCTTCTTGTCAAATGTAATTAGAACCATAGAGGTGCAGATGCGCCACAATGAATTCTTTGTTGCTTTATTTAATATTTAGCCACTGAGGGGTGTTATCATGAGGCATGTGCCTGTTTTTATAAATGTGTAGAGGAAGGAAATTGTGATCCATGCATTTACACATTAGTTTCAAACAAACCGTGCACACACACATTAACGCGCATAAACGTTTTGACAGAGGATTTGACATGTTGTCCCACACTTGAACATACGCATCGCCGTTCACACTCCCTATCGCACCGTGCACCCCTCCCTCTCCTTGACCTTCTCTTTTCATTAGCCGGAGCGTGTCCGCGCCTCTGAGCATGCTGATAGTGCACTGCTCCAAGGCTGCATTTATCATGATGATAAAGCACTCTCAGGCAACAGCCCAGCATCTCAAGGCTAGCGGAAGCAATGCCTGACAAGTGACAAGTCACACAAACCGCCCACTTTCTTCATCCTCCCCCAGCCTATACTGTACGCCGTCCTCAGGTTGGTCACAGGTTGTCGATTTATGTCACATGACCCCCTAATGAGGAAGGTGCGGGTGATTGTGACAATCTGCTACACATCTGCTGTTAAGCAGTATAGCATAAAGGGCTCTGAATTTGTAGATGCCGCAGCCGCGTCTGAGCGGGAAAATAGGCATATCCTGATTTTCATGCTGACGCAAGCTTTGGTGCACTTATTTGGGAATTGGGTTCATATCCTGCACCATACATACCGAGGGCATTTCCTGTACCTGACAATTTTGGTGGCTAAAAGTAGACTAAAGTTTACGCCTGCTAGAAGCATATGTAAGAATTGGCGCACGTATTGTAACGCGAGCTTTGAGCGAGCTTCAGATAAGCAGCTGCCGAAGTACAGTAGAAAAAGGGGAGCAACAATGGCTCCATCACTCACAAGGCCACGCCCCTATAAGACACACATGGACAGTGCAGGTGTTGGTGGCTTGGCATGGCTTGGCCCAGCATACAGTGACTAATAAAAGAGCATGTTAAAAGTGTTTTATTAGACTTTTACACAGTACTATTCTATGTCACTTAAAGCACAATAATTTTGGGGGGAGTGACTGTATTTCATCTGCGTTGTGTCTGTTTGATAATACCACATGTTATTTTTACATGAAATTGGAATATCTCGTAAGGAGAAAAGCACACCCTTTAAATTGAATGAAATTAAGAAAACATTTAATTTCAGTCCAAACAGAACTGAAAATGGGCAGCTGAGATACTACAAGTACTCGCTTTTAATTAAAAACGTTCAGGTCATTTATGTTCAGCTCCTTTAGGGGGGACAAAGTTCTGTTGATTAAATTAAGTTGAGTTTAGTTTCATGGGTTGTCTGAATGAGTGAGTGTGTAGAGAAGATGAGGGATTGGGACAAAATGGCCAACTTAAGTGGGGAAAGTCTGGTTGTGCATCTGCAGAAGGTATGATTTGCAAATCTGTCTGAGGATGGTATTGGAAGCTAGATCATATTTTGGATGCAGTAATGGCTTTTATATTGAAGGATTTGCAGCTCCATGAATAGACAAAGTGCTTCGTCCAAGCACGCACCACAGATCAAGTCATTCAGGGCATCATGCATATCCAACAGATGTATTATAAGACGTGATTTTTCAGAGTATACTTTCATCATATTTCATTCATATTCCTCCTACTTTCTCTCACTTCCTTTTCTGCACCATGGAGTCTTCTGTCCATCCATCTGTTTTGATACTGGTTATGCTGTTCAGCATCACAGGCAGCTGGTGGCAAAATGGCACAGTAGGTCACCAGTAGTCAGACACGAATGCATGATTGGGTGTGGAAGGAAGTGCCCATTTCAAAGCTGGCAACTTTACATCATCGACTTCCATTGGTCGTCAAACAAGCCAGATGTGTTTACTCCCTTAACGGCGCCAACGCTCACTTCTACCAGCGCACGCCTACAAAAATACCGAAAGGATGAAAATTCCACTGATGCGCACAGACTGCGCTTTGCGCTAGACTTGCACTGTGCACAGAACACGGACTTTACTTTTTGATAGGCACTTCCAAATATGGAAATGCTTACCACCAGGGGCAACGTCATCTTTTCATGCTGCCTTGCAACCCTTATACACTGAGCAAGTGCAGTGTGAAAAGGGCTGTACACTTAATAAACAACCATGCATGACATCAGTATGTCACCAAACCACAATTGCTTTTTTTTTTTATTTTACGTTTAATTTTTTTCAACAGATATTGTATTCCAAAAGATATGTGTTTTTTTTAAGTGTTTCATTTATTTCCTAAATGAGTATGACAGTGTTCAAATGTGACATAACACACTGACGGTACAGTTAATGATGGTGAAATGTTGACCCCGGAACAGATCCTTTTTATTTCCATTTTTCACCCCTTGGGAAAAATGATTTCAAAACAGATTGGAGGTCAACCGCCCGCTCTGAATAAATTGTGTAATTCTAGCATCGGCTATTTTACTCCAGAGAGCAGAACTCAAACTGACATCGCACATCAACAAGCTGTTGGACTCATTGTATCAGAAGGAGTGGTACCAATGGCCCTTTCTTCAAGTGCTACTCAATCAGTAATGCTCCCAGTGGACCACTACATGCTCTCACCTTCATGTGAAATACTTATATCTAGCTAATGCTAATTGTGCTATTGCCTACATAGCATGTGTTTCCTCGGGTCGGGTAATATCCAGCATGGGATACTTCTGCATGTTCACAATTAACCATTAAATCCAGCTAAATTAATATTGTTTTTATTTTGAATTGGTTTAAAAAAGCTTTTTACCTGTTTTCATGACAATTATGTTCATACACTTAAATGGTGTAATGTGATTTTCCCCAGTGTAGGATTCATATAAGTTTACCTTATGCTATGTTGATTATTAATACCACCACAAAGGCTTCTAGTTGTAGTACTACAATATTAGCAATTCCACTAACAGGAGACAATGGTCCAATTAGACACATTTGTTTTTCCTCTGTTGTTTTCTTGCTAATCTCTTACGAGTTCCAGGTTTAATTTAATGTGATGTGATTAAGCGACTATTACATAAAAGAACATTTGACTGGAATTCTGTACTTAATTGCTGATGGAAATTAAAAGGCTCAAAAGGCAATATTACATACTTTATTGCTGCAGGGTTTAATTTTATTTCCGTACGTCTGCACATTCATTATTCTGTGAAGCTTCAGAGTGACACTGATTGAACCACGACAAGATGCAAGAGCAATTTATCCAAGCTTGTCAACTTTACGCTGCGCTGTTGTACTGAAGTTTCATTTTATATATCGTGCTCTTTTATCAACATGAACCTGCTTTTTTTCCCCTTTCTTTCTTTTTTGCATCTGTAATTCTGTACTTCATGATTTGACAATGACACATTGGTTTGTCTTTGATCATATGGTTCCATTTTTAGGAGATAATCAAGCTTATAGTTTCCATTTTTAGCCAGAGGAGGAAACATTGTGACATACAGACACTTCAAGCTTTTTTGCTTGCATGATCCAAATTCACACGTAAATATAATGAATAAATGTTCAAGTGAGAAGAAGAGACTCTGCAACCATCCATGTCCATCCATACTAATTGTTGTAAAATGAAACTAATTGCCTAAAATCAGAGCTTAGCTGATGGTCAGAAGATATTAGATGACTTGGTTGGTATATTCTTTTACCCTCAAATGTCATGGAGCATGGACGATCATTCTATTATTAGACTCTATTTGCAGAAGGGGTTTCCATTGATCATTCCAGATTGATTCAATTGTGATCGTGAACCACCTAGCATAGATCCTGTTTTGATATGCACGTTGCAGCGCCATGAGCTCGTTTTAGGCTGCATGGTTTATGTGACTCCCAGGTAGCACAATTCGGATTTGCATATTGAAAACGTGGATAGAAAAAATATATGGAATCACAAAGCTTCAGACCTGAATCAAGCCTATTTCAGTGTGGATAAAAATCTGACACCAATGTTAGCCAACTCAACTGCAGAATAAATGGACAGATTGTATATACAGTACACCATCGATGTTATGTTGATGTCATCAAAAGACACCCATTGGTGAGTTTTTTTTCCATCTACCTCCGTTCAAATGAATTTATCAAGCACACGCTGTGAATGTAACCTAGCAAATACACTGAATGTTAAATATGGATCTTTAAATGTGTTGATCATTAAATAAGTTAAATCAGAGTCAGTGGAGGGCATTGTGGAGGTTATCCTTGTGTACCAGATGTAGGATTCAAAGCAACCTGAATATAGTTAATAGCTCTACTGGAATAATACCAAGAATAATGACACAAAGAAAAAAAACTTAAAGCAGAGATTTAGGTAATGACAATTCTGTAATGGATATCAGATCAATGCAGACTTTGATAGACAGTTATAGTTGATGAACTAGATTTAGAGTGACACTGATTAAAAATATTTGTATCAACAAAAAAAGTACTTATTATTACTTATTCATATACAGAATACATTTTAAGGAGTTGTAGAAGTTGTATCCCTTTTATTATTACTGTCAGAAATGAAACAATCACAAAGATGTGCAAGGAAAATATTCACAATATACGTAGCATTAGAAGCTAAATGAATAAAACTCATGAAACAGTATGCACAATAAAAAACAAAAATAAGCATGTCAACAATATTTTTTGCTTTATTTTTCAGAATCACCAGTAATTAGTAAGTTGAAGGGCTCCCTTTTCAAAGTCAGCACAATTGCACAGTGCCACGAATGCCAGCAGATCCTGATTTTCATATCAGTGCAAGGCGTGCTTTTGACAATTTGGCAGACCAGTCTCCGCCAAGCCTGGCAAGCTGGTGCAGCAGAAGAGTGTCTTTGGTGTGCATGGCAGAGTGACAATTTGGTGGCAGAAAACCTTAGCGGCGCTGGGGGACCAATGATTGAAGTCAGCTGTGACCATTCCCACAGAGGCGCAACCTTCCCCCTCTCAAATCCGCTGGCCCTGCATTTGTCTGCAAAAATTACCAACATAGGGTCTAACCCGCCTCTGCAAAGAGATATAACAGGCGATGTACAGGATTTATCACAATAATGGAGCCCCTAGTCGGCACAGATCAAGGCCATTTCAGTGGAATAAAATTACTCAGTTCAGCACTTCTCTCAGCCTCGCATAACACATCCTAGCAACACAAAGATGATCCTTTGCTTTTTTTTCCTCACAAGGTTGTTTCTGTATTCCAGATCATATCTCCCCGTAGATGCTTAAAGCTCACCTTTGTCAGGCTGCCTCTCTATCGATCACTGAATCAAAGACAACAATGTTTCTCATCAGCAGCTCCACAGAAACAATTGAGCGCAAGAAATGTTTGCGTGTCCTTTAGTTGCATGATTTGTAACATTGTTTATGGAACATTCTGATTATGGTTTGTTGGCTCTAGAGTAAACACAAATCAGGTGACAAGCGCGTCTCCTGAGCAGTAAGACAAAATATAAAAAGGGTTGGTGCTGATGAATTATTGAATATTTTATCTGCTGCGCACATCTGCTTTCACAGTGAATCTACCCAATCTATTACAAAACAATTCAGAAAATACTCATTAAAACAATATTGACACATTTTTTTCCAAAACAGTGCTTGAAAAGTCAATGTGACCTGTAAACATTTGAAGATTGACTTCTTTGGTAGGTCTGCTTTGCTGATTTCTACAGAGGTTTAATCTCAGATATGCAATTTCTACACATTCTTCAGTTATTGTTATTGTCTAAACATAACACCCTTCTACACTATTACTGAGCTAAGATCACTTTTAAGTTGATACAAGTCTACCTCTGCTTTTATATATATATATATATATATATATATATATATATATATATATATATATGGATGGATGGAATTGTCAACAGTTCCAAAGATGAATTATTTGGCACAAAGCTTTAGTACAGATTTTTTTGTTTGATTTGGATTTTACCTTCCAGCACAAGAAAGGCTCATTCAACCAAATTTTCAAACTCGGGGAAAAAAGTCTTCAACAGCCTCAGTATATGTTTTTTAATGGACCAAGCTGAGCCCACACAATAGATGCCCTTGCAATAAAGAGCAGAAAATTCGAGCACATTTTGTCTCCTTTTGCAAAAGATCAAAAACTGTTATAAAGAGATACATTTCTTTGATTGACTTCTGCAGAAGAATGAGATTTTCTGACTGCACTCTTATTCTCTATATAGTACCTTAGAACAATACAGAGTTTGAAAAAAAAAAAAAAGGCACCAGGATACCTCCAGGAGGCAGAGGCCAAGTGACCGGAAATGAAACTGAATATGAGAATTATACAGTAGATATGGCCCAAAAGGGTTAGGTATTTTTTCAGTGTCCTTAAATAAATAAATATTAATCCATCAGGATGTAGGATAAGGCCAATAAATAGTTCTAAAAAAAAGATAGCAAGATTGCCTGGTGGTGGAGTATAGCCACTTGCCATAGGGCCTGACTGGGAACCAATCATTCATCCTCAGGTTCAAAGTTGAAGTGTGTGAGGTTTCAGATTGAATTTGGGTGAATGACTAACGGAGTAGGCTACAGCGCACCATCCACTTTATCGTCAAAAGAGCATCTTTGCCACGGAGATATGAGATTCTCAGCGGCAGGTTTGCAAACGAAAAGTCAAGCGTCCTCGATGCCAGATCACCACCAGTCTTTGACGGTATCACACAACACGGGGTAACAGCTTGTTCTGTGATCAAGACAAATCATAATCCGCATTGAAAGCCGACATGTGTCTCTTAGGTCAAATTCAGGCTGAATTCATGAAGACCAGGCTACGTATACCATGAACCGCTGTTGGGTCCCCCTTCCAAGCGGTTTACCTCATGTTACCTCTTCTTTTCAACTGACACTCCACACATTCAAACTACGGTGATAGAGACCAAAACTGAAATCATCACTCAAGACATTTACCCCATTTTTGCAATTGCTCTGCTTTGGTTAAAAAGACACATAAGGGGTTGTTATTAGGTGTACCATCAGCGGCCATTTGCCACCTGGAAAAATGTGACACCTTTCTTTTGCTTTGCTTGTGCCTTCCTCCCACAATACTGCTTTTCTGTTGCTTTCTTACTAATGGTGATTGACCTGTGGCAGTTTTGACCTTGTGCGAAGACCTCGACTGGAGAGAGATGATGACTGTTGTTTGCTAAGGAAAACTGCTTACAGGCATGCGCTGCCCTTTCCTGACCTCACTCGAACCACAACTCCTCATTTTAAAAGTGATAGATATTTGCGTGTATAGACTTTTACCTTGCTCAATACTAAAAGTTAAGGTAAAAGTCGATGTTGTTGTCGCTAAACTATTACACAGTTAATAATGATAATGTTTCTTGCAGGCTAACACTTGCAAATACAATTGTTGATGAACAATTGCTGAACAAGACTGTTTTTCGTTTTAAATGACGTGACCACCCAAACTAAACTGGAATTGGCTCCGGCTAACCCGCCACTCTAATGAAAATAAGCGGGATAGAATATGGATAAATGCATAGTTTTCAATCTGGGTAAAAATGATGTTCAATGTTCTCTCAGTGCTTGTGGGGTTTTCTGCTTTTGATTGAAATATTTTCTTGACAGTGAAGGTGATATACAGTCCAATTATTTTAACGAATGGTAAAATCTTGAAGCATAAAAGATGAGCAGGTTTTGCATGCACCATTAAAGACGACAAACTGAAAAGCTGACATCCATACATATGGCGCACAGGATTATAAGGCATGCTGTCAATTTTTTTATATAATTAAAGGATGTTGTTAAGTGTGCCTTATAGTCCGAAAAATACGGCAGTTAGCCAATATATAAATGACTAGGGGTTACAGCCCTGTTGCCCAGGCATGCGCAAAGCCTGAGAACACAAGTCTGGTCTGGATATACATACATATAAAAGCAGGAGCCCTGACAGTTTTAATGCCATTTGTAAAAAGCAAAAATCACCTGCAATAAACAGTGGCATTTGGAGCTGGAGGCTTTAACATTGGGTGGCAATGCAGGATGCAACCAGGAGTTGAGGGGTGAGTTGTATGCAGTGAAAGTCAGGTGGAATAAAGTGACCTGGAGGCAAAAGCAGAGGAGAGTGATAATAAGAATCCATGTGACTGGCACAAAGTGATGGGCTTACCTGGCTATGAATATTTCAGACAGCACTGAGGTATGTTATTACAACTCAGCAGGACAACTCACAGCAGGGGCCAAGACATGTGCCATCACAAGATAGGACGGAGTACGGGCACACATACAAAGTATTCAGTTTCTTCCAGCGATCAAAAGGAACCCTTGAAATTGTTCTTTTTTTTTTAAAAGAGAAAAATATTGAAGTCGCTAATCAAACAATGTTCTAATGCGAAAACTCAATGAAATTGACATATAGATTTAGATATATTACTGGAAGTGGAATTCGGAGATGGGTGAAAGAAATCCATGTGCCATGCTTTACTTCAGGCAGAACACATGTCCAATGTTTGGTTTACATATTGGCTGCAAACTACTACAGCAAATCAATTTTACTGGGCTTGCTTCCAATACAGAGTCCATTTTGATATATACACTACACGAGTTTAACAGCAGCTCTGTTTCAGGCTACCATCTATTGTAAATGAGACTGTCACCACCAACAATGATGGAGGAGACGCCTCAAACACACTCTAATTATGACGCACAATAGTGAAAAAGGTTGCTGGCAATGTCAGAAACAACCAGGAATAACGTATAACTTAAACTAATACTACTTTAGGCAAACATAAATATTTAATATAGTCAGATTTAAACAGCTCATTGGTATATTTTCTTTGGATCATAGTGGGTCAATATATCAGGTCCAGCAGAAGCCGCTACAAAGTGTGGCTCACATCAACTTGAGACTAACGTAAAGCTACAAGCATCGAACAGTCAGCTTTATGCATTAATCATCAGCCCTTAGTAATTTATCAGAAAAGGCATGTATTAACCTGCAAGTAACCAGGCGTGCATCATTAATATTCAGCAGAATGTGCTGTTTGGTTGAGGGTGTCCAAAAATACACGCGGTGTGTTAAATGTGTGACATGTAATTAACAGCCGACCCACTTGCGACCCTCTGGTCTAAACAGTCTCGGTTCTTGTGAACAATTTGGAAATCATTCATTCCCTAAATCCCATCTACTCAAAATGTGTAAGTATGTGCATATGTATGTAGGCTATGTATTTTTAGTAATGTAAGAGCTCTGTAATGTAGCTCTTCCTCTGGACATCTGGAGACGTATGTCATCCTTGGAGCCTCCTCATGGTGGGACATTCCCAGAACACCTCGCCAGGCAGGCGTCTATGAGACATCCGATCCTATCCAGCAAGGTCACCATATCTGGCTCCTCTGGATGTGGAAGAGCGGTGGCTCTAGCTCGAGCTTCTCACCCTATCTTGAAGGGAATGTCCAGACACCATGCGTCATTTGAAGAGACCCCTTCAAAGCCTCAGCTCTGCCTAGAATTCATGCCCATTTATCTTATGAACAAACTTGATGATGAAGGGAAGTCATGACGGAGTCCATTCTGCTCGGTGGAGAGATGAAACACCTTCTAAGAAAACCAGAACAGCCCAGTTGTGATTAATTCACCGTCCTGAGAAAGAAATTATTTAAAAGCATTAGGTTATTCACAGGCATACGTACTAAGCTTGCAGAGCTGCGCATTGGTCGACGGAAGCGCTAATGGAAGCGCGTTTAAAATGATAGACGGACCGACCGATAGGCGAGTACTATTTGGTCCAGCCGGACAAAATGGCGGATGAACAGATGACGGAAGGGTACCCCAGCTGTAGACGGAAGGAGATAAACGGACCCTGAATTTTTCGTAAAATACCCAGCTCTGGTAGTTGATACACACACATGAAATACATTCATCCAATCATCATGAAAATTATACTTTTTAATTAGCTTTTTTGTAATGTTATTTTGAAGTAAATTATCTCCATGTTGTTGACCCATGGTACATAATTAACCTATATATGTATCCCCGTTACCATTTATACAACAGAATAAGACATGGCGCACACACACTGAGTCAGTACACTTGTGATTAAACTGAGGTGTGATATTCAATTTAATATTTGTGCTTTAGACAATTTTTGCTTTTGGGTGTACCGTGAGATTTTTCTAAAGTAAAATACATGGCTTGGCTCAATAAAGGTTGGGAAACTCTGGTCAACTCTGATTATGAGTTTCACCTGCTCTGTCCTATTTTTGCTCCGCCCTAATCACTCTCAACCAATCATTTACTGGCTTGCCCTTGTGTTCTACACAGCTGTGCCTAATTTCTTTAATACATCTGGGTATATAGCCTCTTTCAGTTTCAGCATCATTTTGTGAATGCATTGTACTGTGTTCCCTTGAGTTTCTGTTATCTCTTCTTATTGTCTGTTCTGAGGTTTTTTTTTTGTGTTTGTTTTAGTATAAATATTTTTGCTTTCAGGTATAAAAAAAAAAAGATTTGTTTTGGCTCCGTTTAGCTTGACAAGGCTGTTGTTGTGATAGCCAGAACCCAGCAGCATCTGCATTGCATTATGCATCACATTTGTAACCAAGAGCGTTACATACTTTTTGAGCATCAGCCATTTGAGAAAGCCAAAGAGAAGTTGTAATATGAACAGAGTTTTGGTTAAGTTGATGAATATGAATGGACTGGCGAACAGAGTTTTACCTTTTTAGTTCGGCCAAGAAAGTTGTAGTCTAAAAAGTTGAATGGTATTTAATCCTTTGGGAGTGGGGAAAATTCAAAAGCAGCTATAATGTGGGTTTTTTTTTAGAGCCCCTCTCAATCTGTTTGACTGTTTTGCAGAAGATGCAAAGAAAAATAGCGAATCGTTTAAATGCACTTTATGCTTGTGTTTAAGTAATATTTTCATGTTTAAATGAATAACTTTGCATTTTAATGAAAACTTTGCATCTTGTTTTGGTAGTAATTCATCCTCTGGAGGATGTGAACACCTGAATATTATTTGCTCAAGGATAAAAGATGGGACATCTTTACCATTTGCCAAGTGATTCAAATGAGTTATCTTCAATCTACAATTCCTAAAAAAGATCGCTCAGTTTGAGTATGTGATGCATTTTTGTTCAGCTTGGTCACACACATGCCAAGCAACACTACCGACCTGATAAATCGGCAAATATCTTCAAGGGTATGCGGCTGGTGCTGTTGCTATTTGTATTTTCATACTACATCTTAAAGAATTATTTATGTGTCTGGAAAGGTGAAAGTCAATATTTCTCCCTGTGAATTAAATTATTAACCTTACTTCATAGGGAAATGATGGTGAGGCACATGCCAGAGCAAAAGAAGTTTTAATGACTCTCACCTGCCTAGTGCAGATACCATTCACATTCAGTTAGCTTTTGAATTAATACTATTAGCTTTCTATCATGCTGATGGGCACAAAACTAATTTGCTTAAGACTGGGGGACAGAGATTCCCTGCAGAGGATGTTCCCTGAGAAGAATAAGGCGTGAAAAATAGCCAAGCAGGTGTATAATAAACCTTTTGTGGAGTGTTCAAGCAGAGCAGGTTTTAACACCTGCCAGAATGTCAATTTGGAGGGTCTACAGGAGGCCAAACGTAGCGGGTGTGGGATTGTGTACATAATGAAGGAGACATGCAAAATACACATGCTGTATTTTGTTTTTCTTTATCTGTTATGATGGTCATTGATTTTCAGTTCCCACTAACAATAATTGACCTGTGTTTGACTGGACACCATTCTGTCATATCCCCCCTCAGTCAGCTGCCTACTGTGACCCTTAATAGAATAAAAGGTACAATTTAATTTTAAAAAATGGCATGATGGATAGATTTTTTATTGTTGTTTATTATTTGGAGTAAGAAAATATAAATTGTCATTTGTCAGATTTATAAATTGGAAAAAGAGTGTGTTGCTCGGTGACACTGGCGGAGTTGGGGGTAGGGCGCCTCTTCCCTTGAAATATGCTTGGACCCCCCCAAGTGCCAGATCACTTTTGGGTATTTTCCGATTTTTTTTTTTTCTTTTCTTCTCCATATTTCTCCTTGTCCCCCATAGGGAACTTATATTACATTTTTTAACAGCGTTAAAGAATTTGACGGGTTTGTAATTTTTCTTTGTTGTTGAGATATTCTTGCCCTCCCCATAGTCCCTCAAAAAAAAAGAATCCTAGCTCCGCCAGTGGTAGGTGAGCATAAATGTTGTGCTTAGGGGTGATGCAAGTTGTTGAATAACCTTTGTATTGTATTTGTATTTATTCATCGTGATTTGAGACTCTTCATCATATGAGTATGTAGTGTATTACATTTTTTGCCTCAGTCAAATATTACCGGTAAAAGAGTAACAATTTGTAAAGCTCTCTCTTCTTCTGAAAATTGACACCTAAAACCTTCCAAGGTTTTCACATGTGCTCAATCCAAAACTCTTCATCAGCAGCAATCTGAATCAGATGGTTTTCACACAGAGCAATTACTTGTCAGCACTCATTTCTTGCCCAGAGAAGAAGCTGAAGGTCATCCATCAATCAAGCTGAAGTGGATAAATGGAGACCTTTTGTGGAGTGAAATCCAGTGAGGGTGACAAGAGTGAGTGTAAGTGATTGGTGTCTGAACCGAAAAAGATATTGCTATGCAAGTGCTCCACAACAGTACGATAAGTCTTCATCATTCATTGCGCACACTCCACTATGAAACATTATTAGACAAATTAAACAAGTGAACAGTGATGGTATGGACTGTGAACAGAAATCCAGACATTGTTGCTCATGACAAATGTGGCAATGACTTGCTGGTGATATCTACTGTGTAAATCCGTGTGTCATACTTCAATTTTCAGGTTCAGTGGATTTCCTCTGTCAAGACAAATCTGATTTATCTGGTTCCTGTTTCCTCCGGCTCTGAGGGGGCAGCTTGCATTCACCTTATGTCAACGAAAGTTGAGGTCAACATAATGGCAAGATAATTGTTATGCCTTGATTAATAGAAGAGTATTTATTTTGTATAGTTCTTAAACGCTTAAAGGAAATGCAACCATTTTCCCGGTTTAGTCATGTATCAATTCCTCTATGTACTCTGCTTAAGATAGGCTCATTTGACACTCAAAAATTCAAGTGGAAATCATTTGAGCACCACCTATGCATGAAGAGCTGCTGGAGCTCAATGATGGGCTGCTTCAGTTCGCCGTGCGTTGCCAAAAAGAGATGCGGTAGGCATACATGAATAATATGGAAGTGCAGGGGAGATTATTCTTCAGCAGTGCCATCAGCTCAGAGCCCCGTTGGAGGTGAGGAGAAAGTATACACGACTTGAGCAAGGGAGGAAAAGAAGCCCAAAAAAATGAAGCAAAATTATTCCCAACATTAAATCAGCTTTGGAGTTTTTGCTTGCTGACTTTCATTTTTCAGTTTAGAGTGGCACGCCATTGCATTGTTTATTTTATCAGAAAAAAAAGGATAGGTTTTTCAACGCTCCAATTCAGATGCCACCCTGCATGCCTTTTTGATTGGTGAATAGTTGTTTTCCCTGTCATCGCTTGAAAAGGTTTAGGAGAATTGCATTGCACCGCACCAGTACACTTTACTGTAAATGAACAGTTTATTTTGAGCTCAAAATAAATAAATAAATAAAAAATAAATATACAATCATGCTGTCCTAGAGTTGCAGATTCCCCAAGGGTGGAACTGAATGACCTGCCAAATCTAATTTCTCAGTGTGTCTATTTACCAGAGTAGCTCTCATGGAGAGGGAAATGCATTGTGTCAGCGTCTGGTGGCTGGCTCGGTTATGGAGGTTCAGTGACCCATTGTTTCGTGGAGTGATTTGCACAATATAGTAGAGGAGATATAGCAGAAAACATAAAATTACGTGACGGGATACTTAGAAATTAGATATTTGACTGCAGGACTGAACCAACTGCCTCCACAGTTTGTACCCAATAAAAGGTAATGAGGTGTGCTGATGGAACTCCAGAACTCTGCACCATAAAGTGGACACAAAAACTTGACTATGTACTGAAGTCTTATGCAAATGATTCAGTGTTTCTGGTGAGGAGGATTCGAGTGTACCGTGCATCTCAGTGCAAAGTGGAATACAAAACACCAGAATCGGGGGGGTTAATTAAGATAGGAAAGGTTCAAATGACTAGCACATCAATTCTGCACGCATGATATAATGATATTGATTTTTGTTTCCGGGTGAGCAGATTCAGTGATTCTACACCAAATGAATTATGTCATCCTTTCATGGTACATTGCAAATAATAAAAATACTTGTCGCTAATTTGTAATGCTATGGAAATGAATAAAGTGACACCGCAGCTCTCAAGAAGGGATTTAGGATAGTCACTATTGAGGTTTGAGATATTGTATCGGATACTTCTGAAGGCTGCCGATACCAGCCACCAATACTTAAGGCAAAAAAAAAAAAAATCTGACATGAAATAAATCCTCTCATCGGTGGCTGTCCCTGCACTGTGAGAGTTTGACACATCGGCGAATTAAATAGAGGTCTTGTGAACAATTATCTGTCAATGTATTCATTGAAATGTTATGTCTCAAAAGTACTAGTGGTTTTGGTAGTTGATACTCTATATCGGGGAATACTCAAGATTGAATACTAGTTCTGGTATTGGTCTGAAAAATGGTGGTATCAAACAGGGTATCTATCTGTATATCCATTTACTTCAAATGACGTTCTTGTGAATTATGTGGTTTCTACATGTCAGTTCACAACAGTGAGTATTTTTTGTGGGGGAAGCCATGTGTATGCGTCTTCAATCGGTACATTTGCTTTTAGCTGACTGAACCACATCAGAGGGAAAAAATAGAATTGGGTGAATCACATAGTGTAAACACAGCCTTGAAGACATGCGTGTCACACATTTTCATGTCCTTCTTCCTGAGGTCAGCTAGATGAAGGAATGCCCTTTGTCTCTTTAGAGGTTTTGTAGCATATTTTAATAAGCATTGGCTAAGTAATTATCCGTCTCAAAGTATTCCTAGGATAATCCTTATTCAGTTCTAAATTTTAGGTGTTGAGTCACCCGTTGTATGCCTCGGAGGAAATGTCCCTCGGGTGTGGTCATAAGAAGCTGTTGTTGCTGTCTTGCATGGCTGATGAACGACTGTCCTGCATACCAATCGGTCAATCACTTTCCCAGAGGCAAAAAAGCTCGTTATGTTAACCTCCTCCTCTGTTTGGACCTATCCTCTGTGCATCACAATGTCTTGACATCGCTCCCTCCCGATGATTATGGAATTCCACGGACTGAGTGGACCTAACAAGAGATTTTGCCGACAGGCAAGTGATTGACTGACCTTATTGTCACCACCCGGGAACACACCCTCCAAGGCATAATATTTGATGGGCTGTACACCAACAACTCAGAAATGAAGAAGCCTTTTGGCTTGTATTACATTTGTCATTTACTGAACAAAGATAAAGAGTCTACTCCAGAGCATTAGTCATTAGTGGTTGAAACAAATCTGGTAGATTTACTAAGCCTTGTTCCAAGACTCAGATTCTGCCGTGTTGTATCATGGATCATATTTACACTCGGATAGCAGATTAGGACTCGGGGGGATGAACAAGAGGCTGAGGTCACTTGACCAAACACAACCTGTAAAGACCTGTGGGAAGAAGCCAGCAGCCGTATATCATGTCAGAGGCCATTCATCAGCCGGGATGCTCAATTTTATGGCAGCCACTTTGAGCGTTTTCAGCCAGTCCCTTGAGGGAAAAGCCAGAGACGAAGCTTCCCTCAGATCCACTTTACTGCTCATAAGATGGACACTTGGGTCGTCACATTCACAAGCCCAGACATGTACAACAGTAATTGTGATTGTAAAATTTAATTGCTTTTGGGTTTCAATCTAATCATATTCGCAATGTGTCACTGGCTACATGCCAGTGTGACTGAGCCCAGTATTGAAAAAAAAATCATTTTATGGTGCAATCAAAAGGTGTCTGGCATTGTAAAAATATAGCAATGTTCCACAATATCCATCCATCCATCCTCTGTATGGCTTCTTACACTAGGGTTGAGGGTGAGCTGGCGTCTACCCCAGCTGACCTTCGGCGAGAGGCGGGGTACACCCTGAATTGGTTGCCAGCCAATCACAAGACACCGTTCCACAATAACTGGAGCATTTTTGCCAAATAGAAGCAAGAGAAAGTGTTAAAACGTAAAACATTGATTTAACTTCACAGATTTTAGTGTGACATTAAAAGTATTAGATTCCACACATTCTGTCCAACTGTCTTTTTCTACCACAAAGTCAACAAGAAGTGAGAGTGGGTTGTATTTTTTTTTTTTTTTCATTAGTGTAGTCTTGGGTTCTCATACCACCGTTAAAACAGAAAAACAACACTTATAAAAACAATTTAAAAAAAAAAAAAGAAAAGCTCACCATGTGATGAGTAAGACCATCCACTGTGGCAACGTTTTGTTACTGACATGCTTGGTCACACTTCAATGCTAAGAGATTGTGAATGTCAGTATCTCATCACTCAGACCGGCGTGCACTGTAAGATGGAGACTCCAAAAAGAAACAGAGAATGTCAGCATCCTCAACGGTAGCTGTCTGACTCCTTCAATGTCCAACTGTCAATCTCTGCCTAATGCTTAAGGAACTACTTTAACACTTTTTTTGATATCCACTCAGCATTTGAGCATTTGCTGCCAGTTGGTGATTGGTTCTTCTCTTTGAATAACTGGTTGGGTTTTCCCCAACTAGCTGCAGCTTCACATACAGGAGCTTTAAAAATACAACTTTGGAAAGAGAAATATTGGAAATTGGTGTAATGTCGGGTTTCCCAAACATTTTCTTCGTACCCTTTTCCAGGCCAATAAATAATGATACAGAACACATTTCATTTATCACATCAACATGAATTTAAAAAGTAATTTGCCAAGAAAGTGTTGAGGATTAACAAAAAATAGCTTACAATACATTACATACTTACCTAAATAGCTATCTACCTATTATTTACATATGAATTTTGGATCTTGGCACTAAATTGTGAATTAGGAAATCCTGTGTACTGTATTATACTGGAGTTTTGGAGTGACTCCAAACATGCCATCTGCTCTGTGAGACATGCCTGTAAATTCTGCAGTAAAACGCGTTGTTAACTCCTGCTATCTTTGCATTTATGGCTGTGGTACTTGCTAGCTGTGGAATTTTGGTGGCAAAGACCACCAAGCTGCCAAGGTTGGCTCCGGCTCAGGAACATGCCCCTAATGTCTGTAGTTTTAGACTGTAGTAAAATATTTTTGTCAGAAAAAAATTTGTTTAGAAATCATTTTTTTTCATCTTTTCAACAATGAAAATTAAGATGTTTTTAACCACAAAGAAAGCTGTTTGGGCTATTTGTAACAGTCACCTTTTAGCATCTCTGGGACCAGGAGCCGGCTCCTGTGCCGAACATGCAGAATTAAGCACAACTGGATGTTTGGCAACAGCCTTCAGCAACAGCAGGACTCCCGAATTGGAATTGGGATCTGGAGAGTCAAGCATCATTAGAAATACAGCTAGACTGCAGCAGTGGAGTGCAGGAAATAATGGATGTCAGTGAACACACAAAGTCAGATGAAACTAGAGTTTTAGTACCTGGCATCGAGCAACTACATAACATAATAACAGTAATCAGTTTTGGTTAAAGCTCATACGAGCTTGTTTTTGTTATAATTAAATAGGACTCTCTGCACTGCATTTATTATAATTACTTACTGCCTCCATACACCAGCACAACGGTTTTGAGGGGGCGGGGGGAGTATTCCACTAAAATGATATTTTGTAGTACCTCTATTTTCGGCGAGTCCAAATTATTTGCTAAATTAGCATTCAAGTGATAAATTGACAAAGTGCAGTCCACCCTTTAATTACTTCCCGAAAAAGGAAGCTCATAAAAATCTGACGTTGAGTTTGCATTCAGCAGTTGTTTGTGTTGAGTTGCTGGAACTAACCATATGCATTCCGCAAAGACCTCTGACAAAACGTGAATGAAGAACTCTAAGACAAATCTTTGGACGGACTAAACCGATGTCAACATATAAGGTCTGGACACACAGGATCATTGGATAATTTTCATTTAATTCAACTGTTAATTAAAAATAAAAATGTTTTTCTTCCTTAGATCAAGCATGACTTTGTCAAAGAAGGAAAAAGTTGATTTTGACATTTACTCAGTTTGAATTAACCGACTCAACAACAATAATGAGAGAATGTACCAAAATTCAAGGCATTGTGGATTTCTTGCATGGAGTTCACAAAAATGTTGTGAAACTCGTCAACATTAGAATTGAAAATGATGGAAATCGTATTGAAGATGTTCTTTGAATAAAAGGTTGTATTCATATTGTGGATGTTGTTTGAAGTTATATGTTTACATGTGTCCGGACTTTACGGCCACCCTGTGTAATATAATATTCTCCTAGATTATCATCCAAACAAAACACACATGTCAAATATGGAGGAGGCAGCGGTAATGGTACCCGGTGCCAACCTGTAATAAACTTGGATTGGATTAAGAATCCACTCTCATAAACTCGCTCTTGTGATCATTTTGTAGGATTTGCTCTGATATTGGTAGAAAGTAAAAGTTTACTTGAAAAACGTAATGAACACAATTTCATAACAATTATTACCAGCTACATGATGCAGTGCATGATGTTCAAACAAAGTTAATGAGGATGTGCATTTGAAAATTGTCACGGATCATTGAAACATACTAAGCAAAAAAAAAAAAAAAAAACAACTTCTTTTTTGCTGCACACATCTTAATAAATCAAAACGAACAACATTTGGCAAAGGAAAAAGCCCAAAGTGTGTTTCCAACCCAATTTCTAACCACACAGTTAATGAAGTCACATTTCAGCGACCGCTTTATTTGTGAACCAGGTCAGGTGACTCATCTTTTTAATACTTGCACCACTGAAAGGAGCTTAGAGGAAAAGCCATTTACACTCCCCCACAATTCCCCCAATTGTGGACCACTCTCTTAGATCTTAAGTCTTCACGTTTAACAAACGGAAACATGAAGCAGTGACAAAAGCGGTAACAATCTTTTCACAGGGACACACTGCAGCAGCCAACATGAAGCATAACCTGAAGTCTTTTGCAACCTTGGCTCATTGTGACGCTAAAGCAATGATTTCAACAAAGACATTTTCCCTGGGCCACGCATTTCAGCTATTTGTTTTCAAGATTCACACTGTGGTTCAGTGGGTGCAGAAAGTCTAAATATAAAACATATCAAAGATTTTCCACAGCTGAAGGTGTGATTTACTTTTATGGTAGCTTCTACACAGAGGGAGGAAAATGATTGTATTGTTCCCCAGGCTCTGCGAAGGCCTAAGCAAAATGTAAACAATGTTTGAGGCTAGCTTTTTGAGCCTCGTTACAAGGGCTTGCTACTGTGCAGTGTTCATTAGAGTGGAAATGATATGTGCAAACAAAGAGAGGCACCCAAGCAGTGTGCTCGGCAGCGGGTTTTTTTTTTGTTTTTTTTTTCCGATCTCAGAATTGCAAATGAATGCAGCCTCCTCACCTGTTCCCCGCAGACGGCATCTCAGTGCCTCCAATCATTGTCTTATTGGCGGCAGGTATCCATCAAAACATGAGCCACCCTCATATTAAAGGGGAATAACTGCTTAAACAAATTCTCCCCTTTTACTACACCCCCACTAATCCTTCCCGCCTCCAACCAAGGTCAGAATATGGAGATGCTTGGCAAATAGAGCTGTTTTGCAACAACTTGCATGCTGTTATATTTGAAAATCGGACTCGTTTTGGCCGCTCTCCAGCTTCTTTGTAATTCTAAAAGGTGCATATTTGTCCACAGTGGCGCAGGGTCTTATTGGAGGAGACAAGTCATTTCCATTCATGTCAGAGAAGGACACAGCTGCATGTAAATTACACGTGACATGTAAAGCATGTGCGGGAACTGAAAAGCGAAAGCCGTATTATGTAAAATAAAGCCGTGAGGCACCACTGTTCATGCAATAGAGAAGTATGAGTGGACAAACCTAAAAACAGTGGATATAAAAAGTATTTACTTCACAGTAGGAATAGTGTTCTCTTTCATGTTTGCAAAAAACACAACTTTTCAAATAGTGGACAAAAAGTTCAACCTTCATTTCACTGAACCTGCATTTTCTCACGTGTTTTGGAGAATTCAAGTGTGGTTTTACAAAATTTACCCAGGCTTAGATGCACTTATTTGTCAGGCCTCCATCTTGACACCCCATAGTCCAGTTATGTGAAGAAAATGGGAGATTGCTGTCACGTGTTTGCTAGAAATTGCTGCAGTTCCTTCAATGTGGCTGTCGGCCTCTCGGCTGCTTTTTTTACCTTTTTTTTTTCCCCCATATATTCATCCGTTTTGGAGGTGCATCTAGTTGTTGCTCAAGTCACTGTTGTTCCATTTTTAATGGCTTGGAAATTATTTTGTACCCACTCCTGACTGACACCTTTGAACAATGAGATCCCTTTGATGCTGTGGAAGCTCTCTGCGGACAATGGCTTGTGCTGAAAGATGTGACTAAAAAAATGTCTGGAAAATTCTGCCAGAACATCTTAACATTATTTGGCATTAATCAGAGGCGCTTTATATAATGTCATTTGTTTGATGACTCCTGTTTAATATGAGTTCGAATGTGATTGCTTAATTCTGAACACAGCCACATTCCCTGTCATGTTGTACTGTATATTTCAGTTGTTTCGTTTTACTTAGGTAAAAGCTTTGAATTCTTTCTCAATTGTGATGTCCAAGTTAGAGGTCATATTAATGATGGAAAAAGTTTTTAAGCGATTTATCTTGGTATCTTTTTTCATTTCACCCAAAAAAAAAACAAAATAAAAGGATTTGAGCAGGGGTGTGTAGATTTACAGTATATATATTATACCATAAGAGAGGTTTGTTCCATAAACACAAACTTGCTCAGCTTTGTCGGGCTAATGACTTCCTGCTCCAGCGGTTTGGGAAAGTGTTAGGGAGCAAAATAAGTAAAATCAGAAGCCAAATTTAATCTGCCACTAAATGGAAAGCCTTTAAGCAGCCACCCAGAGGGTGCACACAAGCGAGGTGAAATTGCATCAAAAGCTCTCGGGCAGAGTGAAGGACAGGTTGTGTGTTGGAATGGGGATTATAGATTGGTTGGATAAATAGATTTTTTTCCCCCAGCAAAACATACTGAGCGTGACTATCCAGCAAGGTGGTGATTCTAGAAACCATCAATCTATTTCAGTCTACGCACTGTAAACTGTATAAGGATAGAGATAGATGGGGAGGAGGAACTCTTAATTTGCCTCCAGCTTGGTTAGCACGGTGGAGCTGTGCGGTATACATATTAAAATGTTCAGTGATAACATGAGCAACAACAACAGTCTGCATTCCCTGCAGCTCAGCTTCATTCATTTCCATGAATTGTTTGTTTCCTCTAGTCTCATGAGAAAAGCCAATGGGAGAAGATACTCAGGGGTCGCAGCTAAATTTAACTAAACGCATTCGCGACTTGTTTAGTTAAACTCATTTCTGGCCTATTCTTCCACTCTTTCATGACGGGGTGAATCAAAATGGCATGACACCTAAATGACAGGGAGCTGTCTGATTTTGTAATAGCTCATTTTATTTCCGAGAAAAAGCTCATTTGAAAAACGATGATACATTCCAAAAATGAAACCAGACCAGACTGCTCAAGCAGTATATGTAATGGCAGCTATAAATGTTTTCACTTACACTTATTTGGGATTACCAACATCAAAGTTGTCTGTTTCTATATTAATATGCACGTGCATCCCAAAGAGGGAAGAAAATTCAAAAATAAGACATGAAATGCAGATTAATTTTTTTCTGGGAAGCTGTGCTAATAGCAACTCGCATGACATTTTCTTGCCGTCCGCATGCATCGGTGTAAACTTCCTTGGACATAATTTCAATTCATAAACTCACTATCATCATAAGGCCCAAAAAAGAAATATCCATTGTCTAAACAATCGCGCCTATGTAGTTCTACCAAATGTAATATGAAATCTGACTTTTTAAGTAGCCTCTATTTTAAGGTATTATGTGGTAACAAGATACTGCATAGTTCACTATAGTTTTACTCCTGCAAAATGAATTAAAAAAAAGTCAACATCAATCCTTGACATATTAAATACTGTAGATGCAAGCTCAGAATGACTCTAACCATATTATTTAGTTTTAAGGGCTTCACAATGGTCAACATAAATAAACAAATTACGGCGAAAAAAAAACCTGTCACACTTTATTTTTATATCACATGAACAAAAATACTCTGCAGGTGTTAACGTTGATGTCACCAAATATGAGGTTGGTAAGATTCTAAACTTCAACAATTCAACAGCTACGCTTGTCTTTATAACTAATCCCTTTACCGTACATTTAAATCTTTCATTTGGCTTCATAACAAGTAGCAATTTGCGCTTTTAATGTGGACCACAACTTACTGTAGTTCAAATGTGACAATAGTCTGCATGTTTTCACATTCAAGAAATGTATGTAGAATGCAAATTAATTATATATAAATTCCTTAATATACCATATGAAGGTGGCATGATTAACTTGAAACCAGTCCAGGGTGTACCTCACATCTTGCCCCAAAGTCAACAGGGATTGGCTCCTACTCAACCGAGCGCTCATTACAGACAAATACTATAGAAAATGGGTGGATAGAACATCATTATCTCCATTAAATACTTCTTATTTTAAAGTTTTTCTAAACGATTTACTCCACTTATATTACACTATGGAACATTAAATCTCTGAATAAATACAAAAACAATTTGAGTACAACAACTGCTTGGTTATTTTTTTAAAGTAGAAATCATTGTGTTTTGTTTCATCTGTGCAATCACGGTTGCTCATTTGGCAACAATTATTGAATTAGTTTTCAAATACCCTGACATTAGATGTATATTGTAATTTATGGTAATGAATTTAAAGAGGACGAAATTCTTCCCATTGAGCTTGTCCCCATTAATAGGAAGAGAGATAAGAAGAGTCTTAGAAGTTGGTCGGAGTTTCTTGGAGAAGTCCATCCAGAGCAGGCTTATCTAAATCCTCTTGGCAGGGCTGAATAGACAGGAAGTGCAGAGGAATGCTTAAATTTGCCTGAAGAGCAGCCCTTTAAAATACAGAAGTGGCAAGAACCCTTTTCCCCCAAAATACCTCCGCTTCACTTAACTTTCTCAAGCATCACATAAAAGGTAAGCAGACATAAGCCTCGGAAGCAAACGTGCTTTCACGAGGAAGAACAAATATGACAGAATCCTCAAATTAAACTAGCCCAAATTGTTTTTCTCTGTAGGATTGCTTCCCTCCTGTGTGTTTGGTTTCACTTGAGAGCACAAGGTGACCTGACGTTGCGTTAGGACATGCTCTCGCCCAGCGTGCACTCGCCGTAGCACGGCCTCAGCACCTGCCTGTCTGTGTTTGAGTCCACCTCGTCCTCTTCGTCAGATTTGCCAGGGGTCGCATGTCGCCTGGACACAGGGGGGCTGTAAAGGTCAACACATGCACATACACATGAATGAGGTCGTAATATTGTTCGTACTGAACAAACAAGAGTTATATGTATGTTGTATGTTAATGTTTGCTTGCAAGAAAACACGGCGAACTGGAAGTCAGTTTTCTTTTGCTTACCCTAAAACACAGGGTTATTCATTATCCTGAAATGTCCTTCCCTTCAAACGTTTAAGTTGATGTTTCCAAGTAAAGTCGTAGAATAACAAGTCGTTGATAATGAAGAAAAAAGTGTAATTCAATGCAGAGATTTTATACAGCCACTCATAGCACAACAATCCTTGATGAGCCCCGAATGCCCATGATTAGTGATAGCCATATGCAACGTGCAGGTGTTAAAAAAAAGAAGTAGTTATTTTCAGGCTGTGATGTCTTACTTTCAATGCCACAAAATGATTGCACAGTAACAACCTTCTGAGATTAAAAAAAAAAAAAAAAAAAAAAAAAAAAAAAAAATGAAATATACAAATAAGTATAAATGTAAACCTAAAATTAAATTTTGTATCATTTTGAAAACAATATACATATTGTTTTATAATATAGTGAGGCATGCATTGTCAGTTTTGACCATTTCAGTAATTAAATATAGTGACAGTATTTTTCAGGTGTATCTAAGCTCCTTCGACATTATTAATTCAAAAAAGGTACGGCACGGTTTATAAGTTACCCTGAGCTTCGCTGACACCTTTCAAAAGTGTAAGAAAGATTGGATAATATAAATTTGATTTGGGAAAAAAAAAGACTCCAAGGTGTTGATTGCTTTTCTGGTTTAGCTGCTGCTGCAAAACAAATAAGTTATTGGCCAACGTGCGTGGGTGGCGTGACTTGAGAACTGTAAGCTCTAAGGCTATTTTTTCTTGTAATTTGGTTCTCTTGTCACACCAGAGCAGAAAATCCTAAGTAAACACTGTTGGAGAAAGCAGGTGATCTTTCTGACAGCGATACCAGACTAAAACAGGTCCATGTCTTCCGCGCGAACCGCATCGGACTTTGATTGCAAGAGCGCGCCAAGGTTGGAATGGTAACCCTCACAATTCAATAACAGAGTTAATTTCAACTGCAAAATACCTGTGCGATCACAAATCAAGTTAGTGTTACAAAAGGAAACGACGAGATCACACATCAAATGCATATCGATATGAGAACACAAACCAAATGACGGCTGTGAGTGAGTTAGTCTGCTAAGTGTCTGATCCAGGATAAGTTTTAGACTCTGGATTATTGTCACACCAAGCATCACCTTTATTTGTTGCTATCAGTCACTGTCCGGCCTATACAGGTACTTCATCATCACGTTGTCCATCTTCTTTTGTTTTCTCTTGCTATCCTTCTTCCTGGGTGTTCCACCACTCACATTTCCCTTTTCGTCATCAGACGGCTGTTTCGGGCTCTTTTTAACACTGTTCGAGCTACGGTATGAGACTGTGGAGTCCGACGAGGACGATTCAGATGATTCGGACTCTGATGACGAAGAGGAATCTTCTGACTCGCTTTCCTTTTTCTTGGATCTCTTCTTGGACTTTTTGCCCTTCTTCAGACTCGAGCTCTTCCTGCTGTGACGATCATCTGAAGAGGAGTCGTCTGAGTGAGTGAGCTTGCTTTTTTTGTCCTTGCGACTGCGGGAGCTGGTACTGAGGATGCTCGATGGCCGAGTGCCGTAGTCCAGAGCGGAACCGGATGCAGAGCGAAGCAAGCTGGATTTACTGTACCCGAACCCTTCACGATCATCCATCTTCCTTCCCTCCTTGCTTGTTAGTCCCTTCTTCTCCTCTGCTACCTCATCACTGGACTCGTCAAGCTTGCTACGCTTGAACTTAATGGGTTTGAAGCTGAGAACCTCATTGATGGCGGCCTCCAAGTCGGGGTCCAAATAATTTCGGTGCGTGACAGGCTTGATGTCAGACGTATCTGGTGGGTTGCCATCTGAAGAGCGAGCTCGGGCTGGGGTAGAGAAACTACGGGTAGTGTAGCGAGGACTGTATGGGGAAGTCCCTCCTTCGGTAAAAGCAACACTTTGGCCATCGTCTTTTTCGTCGTCATCTATATGCACACCAAACTCACTGAGGCCGCAACTACGAGCGAGGGACAGGCGAGAACCGCTGCGCCCGTCGTCTTTCCAGGAGCTGCTACGATGTAGCGATCGTGGGCTAGAGCGACTCACACTGCTGATGGTGGACTTGTTGTCATCATCATCCAACGCCGCCCTCCTGGTGGATATCCTGCTGGGGCCTACGGAGGAGATAGTGGAGTCCTTATCGAATTCAGGGCTGCTTCGCGAGGTCCAGCGGGACTCCAAACCTTTCCTCGCCCTGCTGGCGGCCTCAGAATAGGCCATGGAAATAACGGAGCCTTTGTCATCAAAGTCTTCCTGTCCTTGGTTCTTCTTCCAATCCTCCTGGAGATCTCCAGACTTGGACTTAGCCTTGCGAATTGAGGTGTGGTCAGGGGTGTCAGGCTGTTCTTTTAGAGTGCTAAAGAGGGAGCTCTCATCGCCCGTCCCTCCGATGGAGTCTTTAAGGTTTGAGCGCTTCCGGTAGCTCAGTGAGCTCATGACCGACATTGACCTGTTCTGCTCTATGTCTTTGCCATCTGGACTTCCATCACTCGTCTTCTCCTTACCCTCTTTCACGTCTTTGGTATTTGCTGCATATCTACAGGGTACCAAAATACTGTATATGAATAACCCAATAAAAAATTATTTCTGTTGAGGCAAAGACATTAATATAATGAGCAGCATATTGTTCCCAGAGTCGGTGTCCTGATGCTAATCTGTAATGTCGGATGGAACTGATAATTTGTCACGTTCTTTTTGTCCTTTGGATGTTGATGGCAAGGGAGTGCCCTCTCCCTCTAGCTATTGCTTTTTGTGTACACTATGGCATTGTGGGCAGTGAGGGAGTCAACAAGTGAGAAGATCTATGGAAGCAGAGGCATCATTTAGCAGACGCGCCAACTGGCCACAGGCCACTTCAATAAATTTGACAGCAGCCACTTCGCCATTCCGCCTGCTGTCATTAGACAGATTACTGGAAAAGAGAGCAATGACACCTTATCGCATAAATTACCCTATCCTTTTTTTTTGCCTCAGGTAATGTTAGGCCTTTTAAAGACTCTAGTCAGTTATGTCTCAAGGAATGTATTTTTAGCCATAATTGCTTTGTCTGCATGTCAACAAAATTGTCTAACAAGGAGGACTGTAAAGCATCTATTCATGGCATGACCTTTTTCACACCTTAGATTTAGAAACAATAAAACAGTAAATAGTGGGGCAGATACAGTTGGGAGGAAGATGTTAAATATAAGGGCCAAGGAAGAAGTCCAGAATGTTTACATAATGTGCTCGTCTGACATCCTACAGGATTACCCAGGAAGTAGTCTGCTCCATACCAAAATGATGGACAAACAAATGCATCGTCATGAGTGAGAATGAAGTTTGATATGGTCATTGCAGCAAATCTGATGGCCAAAGACTCACGCAGAGTACTATACGGTATATAGAGCATGACAGAGGTTCTTCAATAACCAATTGCACTGCTCAATATAGCCCTTATCACTGCTCTATCACAGGGATCCATGTGGTTATCTGTGATGAGGTAAGAGGATGAGAGAAGGAGGTAGCACTAACCTGGCACTCTTCAGACTTCCCTCGTCCGACTGGGTCTTGGAGGAGGCTTTGTTCTTGGAGAGCCAAGACTTAACCCCATCCACACGGTCCTCCACCTCAGAATCTGTGTCTGTCTCTTGCCCACTGCGAGTACAAAGAAGCATGTTATTGAGAAGCACGAGACAATAAAACCAAAAACATCCGCACAGTCATGTTCTTATCGGCGATTGATGAACAAATGACTCTATTGAACAAGTCAGTCAACTTGATTTCTCCCTTAGTCTGTTTTATGTCAAAACGTGAATAATCTCGATGGCTTGGAATAATTTTCACAAGTAAAAGATAAAATGACTTGTATATATATTACATAATACTGTGTAATAAATGGCCACTTTGTAATAGGGGGTTTGGAGGATGCATTGCAGTGCAGACAGAAGAACATTACTCAAAATAATCCAGCTAAAGCACATGTACTCTCCAGGCAGAATGCAGATTAAGCCCTAGGCGGGATAATCAACTTGTTTGGCTGCTGGCTGCTAACATCTGCGTGGCATGTCACCTGATTCTGGTGCTTGTAATGTAGCAGAGCCATGAGCACCAAAAGCTCCTACGCTTGACATAACAATCAATATAGAGACCTGTGGATCCAAGTTTGGGGTGGGGTGAGGGTGGGGGGATAGATTCCATCTTTTTAGGCACCTTCCTCATTCATTCCTTTAAATGCAATTGTGATTTTTATTTTATTTTCAGAGTGTGACCTACAATGTGTACTACTCAAGTAGTTGAACTGTTCTAGCATAAACGCCTGAGGACTGAAAAACATTTTTAATGAGTGCAACTTCCTGCAATCATTATAGGTGATGGACGCAGCATTGACTGAAAAAAAGTTGATCTCTGCTCCTGGTGAAAAAAATGTAACACAAAAAATAATGTAATCAATTCAGTAGAATGCTAGAAAACTATTTAGATTGCTTGGTTACTTGAGGTACAGTACGTATAATCTGAAAAGTGGGCCCTACTCTAATAAATTAATAAATTAAATCAAAATAAACAGCCAGGCAACTTGAAATAAACCTCTCTCTCTAAATGAATACAAAACAAAACAGGTAGCTGTAATTTACCATACCAGTAACCCTGTTTCCACCAAGCATAACATCACGTATTCCGTCTCCAACTGTGTTACATTGATAGGAACCAAGAATAAAAAATACTGTACACAAATTGAATCTACCTGTGTGAAGCATCCTAATTCCATTCCCATAATACAATAAACAATACTGTCAACGAATCATATAAAATTAGCATGTCACACTTAGTCCTTAACACACGCATTTATGTGGTCATCCAGGCCTCTAAAATTAAACACCATACTTCAAATAAATGTCTGGTACTCTCTTCAGTTGAGGATACTGGCCACTAATTGAGATTTTTTTTTAGGGATTTATGGATTGTGTTGCAGCAAAATCCATTTCCTGCAATGGTTTGCGCATTAAAGCCTCATCTGGCTAATGGCTAATATTAGAAAATTGCAAATATATGTATATTGTCCAAGCATAAAAATGTGTTACTATATACAGTTTTAATGGGTGCTGGGTTAAAGGTTTGATTATTGTTTCGCCATAGATGTTATGTTTCAGCCAAAAGTTAAAGTGTTTTGTTTTCACTAAATGCTAGTATACTTCATTCACCGTCTACGGGCGCCTAACTATCAATAAAAGTGACAAGATAATCCATCTTGTTGATTATGAGGAGAAAACATTATTCATGATGGTGAAAGGCGATAGCCATGCTGGTATGCTTTATCAGGTGTCCTAATATCAATCGGCGTCACCATGCCCCTTCTCACAAATTTAGTCATTTTCCCTTTGTGAACAAAGTGTTCTGTCTCTATTTTGAGGGGGGCTCTGTGCTAAAAAGCCATTTTCTAAAATGAAAGAAGCGAGGAAGTTTAATTTTGAGTGAAAATTAATTTGTTATGTTTTACTCTCATTCCTTTACTGGATGTCAAACAAAACAAATGAAGGCCAAGCAAAGCAATGAGATAATTGCATTTCTTAATGCGGTGTCCTTAAAAATCCTAAAACTTATTCAAAGCAAATTCCTCTCTCACTTCCCAGGATAAAACACAAAGCAATGTGAAATAAAAGGTGGCTTGCAATTGAGTGTTGTGCAAATGGTGTCAGAACCAATTTGTCCTTGGCCCTACACTCCTTGCTAACCGCTCCTGAGGCCTACAGATACAAACAAGCCCCAAGAATTTGGAAGTGAACGTTAATGGCTTCTGACAATCAGCCTTGGCTGGTTGTAAATCTTTGTCACAAATACTCAAACTCAGCCTCAAATCACATATGCCTCAATGTTATCGCTTCAGCACAATATATTTTAAGTTAATTACTAGACATATTGACAGGTGTATTACATTGAATAGCGTGGCTTCATATGAGCAGTACATTGTGGTGCATTTACACTATATTGTATTGAAAATCCTAAATGTTCAATTCATTTGGATAATCCACTTGAGAATTTGAACAAAAATCCTTCTCAATCACATTGTAAATATGATGACAATTAAATTTAGTCTTTGTGCGACGTAAAAAGGAAAACGTATCAATAGACGAAACCAAATAAACACCAAAAGGCTATGTGATTGGGAATGTCTCTTTCTGGAGGCAACATACTGTATGTTAAAGCAGAATGTTTGGAGATGTTACCAAAGGGAAACTCTTGACAACCGGTATGCTCTGACAGATGCTTAAAGGGCAAACGTTGGTTCCACCATATATAATCAGAAAGGAACCTTATTAAACATTTCATTTTAACGAGGAGAAAATTGCAAGCAGGAAAGCATCATATATCTGATCGATAACTAAGTAGTACACATGTGAAAAAAAGAAATAAATAATCGTTTTGAGAGGAAAGCTTTTTCCAAAGGTGCTCCACTCCACACTAGCTGACGCTGCAGGCAATGGGTGCAGGGCAGCAGATGCTACTTTGACAGAAACTGTATGTGTAGTTGTGGACATCAACAAAGAAAACACAGGTTAATGCTCTCTGCGAATGACGAGTTGGGTGAGTTGGTTTCTCATGTTTTAATGCGGCGGTAGATTTTTGGGGAATGTTGCGTACACACTTTCACTTCTCATCACACATGTATGTCCAGACCAGGCGCATGCTCTCAGGCAAGTAACCCATAGCCATGCAAATATAGGCTAACTACTGTATCTTTCGGACTATAAGGCACACTTAAAATCCTTAAAATAAAATGAATGGAAAAAATCCCAGAAGATAACAATGCAGTATTACAGACAACCTGCTACTGTTTTCGGTTTAAGGGCTTCATTTTTTTCCGACAGCTTGTGGAATAAAGAATGCTGGCAATATGCGTTTGAGTTGTTCTTAGCCCAAATGCTATGTAAATATCTATACAATTGAATACCTATACAATTTTATTTTAATTTGTAAGATGGGCTAAAGGTTGCAGCTACTTTACATTGGCACACGGATGACAGTGAATTTATCAAAAGCTGATTTGGTATTTCTCAGTGTAACACTGATAAAAATACTGCATTGTTTTCTCCCACGCACATCCCCCCACCCCGCCCCAAAAAAGTGCAAAAACAACCACTATGACAAACACAAAGAATGCATTTTCCACTCTCACGTTTTGTTCTTTCTTTTCTGATACTTTGTCACCATGTCTTGCAAACTGCAGGGAGAGTGTGGCCGACACCAAAACAGGAACAAGAAAACAGAGAAAAAGAACAGGTGAGATATACTCACGGCATTACAATGTTCACATTGTTCTACACTCAGACAGGATCATTATCCACTGTAAAACGGGTACTGGCTTATCTTCTCAAAGAATTCACATGTTTGTTTGATTTTGATCTTTCTGTCTTGTGAATCTCTGTATTACTTCATCACATACATCTTATACAAAAGATCAGCAGCATACAACGGCATTAAACCAGGTCAGACAGATAAGAGTGATGCATGACCCAGAATTACAAACTAGGTTTAAAAGAAATCGCTGCTGGAGACAACGAATAACAGGCTATGATTGACAGGCTGCAAAAAAAAAAAAAAAAAAAAAACTTGCTGCGCTCATTAGGAATAATTTCATTCAACACAATGTTAGACTACAGTGTTTTGAATATGGCAAGGTGACACATTTTTCAATCTAAACGATTAAAGCTGTTTTTTGTACCTGTTGATTAAGTCGTCGTTGTCATCACTCTCCATTTCGTCCTCGATGGCAGCCTGCAGGTCACCTATCCTCTTGAAGGCCAGTTTGAGATCTACTTGTAAGCTCTGATTTGCTGCCTCTAAGCTCTCAATGTCCATTTCCTGGTGAATGGATCGTAAAGAAGTCATTTCCTCTTGGGTTCTGAGGACAATCATATTATCCCACAGCGACCGACACCTACCAGCTCGTGTTTCTTTCGGCTCGCCTCAGCCTCCTTCTTGGACACGTCAGCCATTTCTTCTTTAATGTCCCTTATTTGTCTTTGCATCCGCTTATTCTGCTCCTTCTCTCTGTTCTCTGCAGCAATGTGTTGGTTTCTTTCCTCGGACATCTTATCAAGATTCTCCTTTAGTCGACCCACCAGGCTCTAAGGGGGAAGTGGGAGAATTGGGTCGGCAGGTCGGTTAAGTAGAGTAGCAGTTAAGCAGACAAACGATAAAAGCGTGTCGATCAAAATTGAGCATTATTATCTTTGATGCGGCTCCTGTGTAGGATCTCATTAGACCTAATGTCACGTGTTCTTGATGTCTGCCTCTTGATACATACGAAATGAAAACGTCATGTCGGATTTGTATTTTCTCTAAAGCATATTCTTTTACAGGGAAGAGACACTAGGATTGCCTGACCTCCAAACGTTTGATCTGTGTCCGCTCATACTCCAATTTGGTTTCCAGCTCACGGATCTTGGCCTCTTGACGGCTCACAAGAGACTTTTCCACCATGGATTGTTCCTGAAACTCCAGCTGACTCTGCAGCGAATGAAGCTGTGCGAAGGACACACAGACACGCACTTTTATAACTGCACATGCACGCACAAAGTCACACACAACACAAAGCACTCTCAATGCTAATTCTTAATCTTGCTTTTACTGTTTAAAATTAAGACTGGAGAATACTCAAACCTTATGTATGCATATTGAATGAATGTTAACTTTTCACCCTCTAAGTAAATGTCACGTGTCAAGTGGGGGTAATGAGTTGTAGATAAGATCTACAAATATACTACAAATAGTGCAAGAACAGTTTGTGGTTAAGTCTAACACAAAAGTCACTATATCTGTCAGTGCTGAGAGTCAGGCATTCACACAATGTTAAAATGCTGAATCTGAAGCTTTGAACTTATTTTTGAACAGATTCAAACACAATGAAAAAAATGTACAGCTTGTGCACAATAGTTACGCTGATGATTATTATTTGTTCAACTGATTTCTACAATGATTCAGAGGGATTGTCCGTGTCATATTTATGAACGAAATATCAGGACGTCCACCACGCACATCTGGAGGGCGCCGAATTTGTCAATTTTGTCAATTGTATATAGCGTTTTATGTTAATTTATTGTATTATGGCCTTTTTATTGTTTATTATTTTATTATTATTTATTGTTTGTAAGGTGCTTTGTTACAGCTCCAGCTGTAATGAAATGCGCTATATAAATACAATTGTATTGTATTGTATTGTATTTGTGCCTCAATCAAATATACCAAAATCCTGTTGGACCACCTACACTGCAAAATAGACCTCCTTTTAGGCTGTCTAAAATTGAGTCTACTTTTTGTAACCAAATTTGCAGATGCACTGGGGGGCGAGGCAGAAACACCCAGTGAGGCGTAAGCGCGTCCACCAAATTCGCAAACACGCTGAACTAGACCATTATCCCTGCACCAAAATGATGATGTCGGGGTACATATTTGCATTGTGTCTTGTGATTGCTACGACATGCTGTAATGTATTAACCTGCATTATAGTAATCATACATATTGTATTTGGAAAGTGTGCGCAGCAACACCTCCCCAGCAATCAACTGTTGTCTTTTTTTTTTTCTTGTAATGGCGTAAATTCAAATGAATTCAAACTATTTAATATGATAGTCATGGCTGCAGGGAAAGTCACTTAACTGTCCAATCAAGGTCCATTTCTTTCACTTGAATCACTTTGACTGATAAAAGGAGGAAAGAGCCCTCACAATAAAACCCAAAAGGCACAATGGCACTTAATGAGTGACTTTACATCTGAGACGAGTGGGATTTTATAGTTATGCTTTGATTTTATTTAAGAAGTCAGATTGCCCTTTCCCTGGCGGAGAGAGAACCATTTCAAGGTCGCATGCTTAAGATGGCTATCGGTGCCTCTGGCATGGTCTTAACAGCGGCTCGCAGCTCCCGGTCAAAACATAGGTTTTCTCATGGGTGGGCCTTGCAGACATGAACATGGAGCAAAGCTTTCACACAGGTATGGTTTGATCTTCTATCAGTCAATCATTCTCAAAGTGTGGTATGCATGCTCCTTCTAGTGGTACAGTACATGGAAGAATTACTTCAAGTACACTTCAATCGTGTTTAACTTTGTAGTACAAT
The DNA here is from genome assembly GCF_054856515.1 of Filicampus tigris. Classification (NCBI taxonomy): domain Eukaryota; kingdom Metazoa; phylum Chordata; class Actinopteri; order Syngnathiformes; family Syngnathidae; genus Filicampus; species Filicampus tigris. The sequence continues at coordinate 7,948,443 of NC_141233.1, forward strand.
ACAGTTGAATTTAATCTTCAAGAACGGTCTGTTTTTAAATTTATTCAACATTTTTATTGAACTTTTACGTGCAATGCACTTTCATTGAATCGTTACTGAAGTACATTTGTTTTATTTGACTATATTCGGGTGCAGTGTAATGTTACAGGGGCTTACAATAATATTAAAATCTCTGTCATTTTCATTGAACACTTAGGCCTACTACACCACAGCATTTGAATGTTGATCATGATGGTGGAGCTTTGTGTCATGTTCTATCTCTGTAGTGTTTTCTTTTTTCTTTGTGTCAGTTTCCTGTGCTGCTCTTGGTTGCCCTGAGGCGGCACTGGGAGTTTAGCAGGACCATGCACACCTGTGTGAAATTAATCGGGTAAACCTTTTGTTCACGGTTTGCTGTGTGCATTCTGCTCTTGTTGTTTTGTAGCAAGTTTTTTTTTTTCCTGGTAATAATTCCTGGTCTACTTCTTTCTTGTTAATCATTATTTGCACTTTGTAACTTACTATGTTTTGTAATGCTTTGTTCATTATTCAGTTCTTTTAGTACTTTTTAAATGTTTGTTCGACCCATATCTTTTGATTAGTTCTACTAAAAGTCGCTCAGTGAGGTTCATTATACTTTTCCCTCTCTGTTTGGTAGCACTTTTTGTTCCCTAGATTTTGTTCTTTTGTACTTTACAGTTGTCTCTATTACTGTAGCTTTTTGTAATTAAAAACTATTGAAGTTATTGAGCGCACCGAAAACACTGTGTTTTTTAAGTTGTACTTGGTGGAAAAAGTTTGAGAATTGATCAGATTGACACAGTTGCTTTTGGCTGACATCAACACAAACTAAGTTGAGTGAACTTGATTGTAAAAAAAAATACATTTCTTATGGCTTAGTGCTTAAGAAATCAGCTGATATATGAAGATCATGTGCATTTATGTACCTTGTCTGGGCTGCACTCAGAGTAAAAAGGCAAAATGCTAAGCATGTATGCAGTATGTACACTATAATCAAATACGGCGCAAGAGTAAATTATGCGCTATATGCACAAAAACTGTCAAAGATCACAATTATGATTCTACTTAAAGTGTATTAACCTATTCAACACAGTAATCAATCAACCCAGAATAGACGCAAGCTGTGAACATCTGTAAAATGAAACTATTCGAATACACGGTGTAGCCACTTTCAGACCTGAGATGGGCTATAGTGCTTTTTCTAAAACCATTACAGAAAAGAAAGGTGAGAAAACACAATGAGCATAATACAGATCCAACTCAGACCTACCAGCTTAATAGCAAGAGCTGGTGGGTTTATGCTGACGAGTTCAGGAATGGAGTGAGTATTGACTGGGAGTTGAGGCCACAGAGGGTCAGCTGCTATATGTATTAAAATGTCTACGTAATTTGGCAGCAACATCAAGCTGGTCAAGTTCTGAATCATGGTAATAAGAATCATTTAATTATATTCATCTATTTATGGAGGTCATCTACGACTGCTACAAGTTAGGGTTGTATTTACATTCCTTGTAACAAAGTTTGGTTGCGGGAAAAGCAACCAGCATTCCTTGTGTGGTGGAACAATTAGGTTTGTTTCAACCAAAAAAGCTAAGGAGAGAAATGTGGAATAATGTTTGTTGACATTCTACTTGCATCTAATATGCTTAATCGTAAAAATGTTGGTAATTTTATGACAACTCACCTTCTACTTCACTTTAGTCTCGTAAGAAGGCAGTCAGGTGTACTGTACCTTTTCCTGAATCTCCTGCTTCTCCTTTGTGGCCTCTTCCAGCTGCGCCTGCAGGTCACTGATCTGGCCTAAATCTCTGGCAGACTAAAGAACACACACAATTACAAAATATAACATGTATGAGTTTATGATGCAGACGTATATATGAAACATATAATAAAAAGGAAAAACATGTACAACTTGATTTAAAGGGTACACTGGTTACCTGGGCGACTGCAGCCTTGTGTTTCTTCATCAGTTCATTCATGTCCTCCTGGTCTTCCTCTGAGCGGGACTGCATGTCGTTCTTCTCTCTCTGAAGGCGGCTCACCTGCTCTTCCAACTGCTCCACCACAGACGAAAGAACAGGAGCAGAAACGGGATGTATTCGTGGGCTTCGATAAATGGTCATTAGTGAATCAGGACAACTGGCAGGACGATGAGACCAATTGAAGATAATCAATGAGCTCGTTTAGGCTGGCAAATGTGCAGGCAAAGCTGATTGCTGCCAATGTCCAAAAGTTCATCCTCTAGGGTGGTTCCAGCCCTCCAAATGCTTCCTTTTAATGCGAGACATTTCGAAGACGTGCCCTTGACATATACACGGCAATTAACAAGCACCCCCAGAGACACAAAAGCCTCTGTCAAAGTTGGAAAAGCAGCCAGCACGCTTATGCGACAGCTATTAATGAGCAGATTCTAAGAAAAAAGGGCATTTTTACCCATTAGTGTAAATTGTAGAAATCAGACATTTGCCAAAGGGCATGCATTATTCCAACATCCCACCAAAATGTGATGATGCACGTATCATGGTGCCGGCTCAACTGCAAACAAAGAGGTCAAGTTCTCTTATTTGCATTTCACTTTTTAATTGACAAAGGTTAGAATGACATGAATTGAAAAAGTGAATGGGTGCACTGCTATAAAAATATATATATATATGTATATATATATATATATATAAGTGGCTTTCAAGTCATTTTAGAAGAGTGAGTGAAATCCAATGAATGAAATTGAGTCGAAGCCTCAGGTTGTGTGGTGAACTCACCGACAGTTTGGTTTTCACCACGTCCTCCATTTGGATATGCAAGTCCTCTATCTCTAACTCCAAGCTCTTTCGGGCCTTCACTGCAGCCGCACTAGTGAACTCTGACTCCTCCAGCTGTGAGTAGCGAGAAGGAGAATGTGAGCGACATATGTCAGAAGGTCACAGATCTACTTAGGCTTTGCACAGGGGTCAGGATTTATCTACCAATGTAAGACTTTCTGCAAGTGTTAAGAGTGGCGTACTTGATTTTTGAACTGGGCGATCTCCCTCTTGCTTGGGGCGTTACTCTTCAGGTGGTCTAGCATAATCTGAGCATCAGCCAGCAGGACTTTGGTTCTCTTCAAGTCTTTCTTCAGTCTCTTCTCGCTCTCCACGTCCCTGTGGCTCACCTGAATGACAAATCATTTCTGTCCAGCCAGTGTGGATAAACATGCTCTCCTTTTATCACAACTCTCAGCACCTGACGAGATTCAGCAGTAAATTAAAGCGCCCGACACACCCCTCCCGCACACACACACACACACATACACCCCCCCCCACCCCCACACACACACACACACATACAGCTCTGTGCTGACAGGATGAAGATGAGACAAATGGGGCTAACCTGGTCCTGCGCACTCAGCAGTTTGGACTCCAGCTCACGTCTCTCGCGCAACACTTTTTGCTTATCGTCGTATTCTTCCTCCAGCTGCACCTCCATCTGTTTCAGCTGAGAGACGCATGGACGGAGAGACACAAACACAATAGAAAGATAAAATCACGCGTGCAGTAACCTCAACCGTCTCTTTGTTCGTGTAGTATTTCAAACTTGTAATATTAGGCACATCCACAATGTTCTATTTATAATGACATTTTAAAAGTGATAACTGTTTTATGCACGATTGTTTCCATGAAACCGGTCCATGGCAAAAAAACTGGTTGGTAACCGCCGCTCTTGGCTGTCTTGTGGTTGTTGTTTTCAATAAACCCTGACATTAGAAGAACTCTATGCAGTTTTTACACACAACTATAACGGCATTCTGCTTAGTGTTGCTCTGGTCAGCTTTGAGCCTTTGAAAGTGGAAGTCAACCCAAACGGGTTTTTTTCAAGAATACTGTATGTTCTATGCAGGCCCACTAGTTGAAACAAGGCAATATGATTGTTTCTGTGTTTGTGGAAAATGAGTTAAGCAGCAAAATCTACCCGTTTTTAGTCTTCTCGGGGGGCGGCCATTTTGTCACTTCTGTCGCCTGAAAATGACATCACAGTTGCTCAGGGCTCAGGTAACGACCAATCACAGCTCACCTGTTTTCTGAAGCTGAGCCATGATTAGTCGTTATCTGAGCCCTGAGCAACTGTGACGTCATTTTCAGACAGAAGTGACAAAATGGCCGCCGCCTGAGATGGCTACATTTTGCTGCTTAACTCATATTCCACAAACACAATAATAATCATAATGCCTTGTTTCAACTAGTAGGCCTGCATAGAACGTATTCTTCAAAAAAAAATGTCTGGGTTTACTTCCACTTCAAGAATATGTGCATGATTGTGAGAATGAGAGGGAGCTACCTTCTTACTGCAAGACCGCCTGATCTCATCCACCTCCTCATCTTTACTTTCAATGTCTTTTGAGTGGCTCTGTCGCTGCCTTTCCATCTCCATTTCAAGCCGCAGCTTAGCCTTGCGAAGCAAAAAATGACAAATAAAATTCAAACCAAATCATTTTACAAAACGGTTTCTCTGGTAAGTGGCAAGGCCTTTTCACGTACCTGCTCCAGCATCTGGATGGTTCCGGCTTGCTCATCCAGTTCCTCTTCTTGGTCTTTCACCTTGACCTCAAGGTCACGAAGCTGCTTCTTGACTTTAGCCAGTGATGCTTCGTCCTTGGACTCCTGTGAAGAGAGATCCTGCAATTCGGCCTCCAGCTGCTGCACCTTCATGTTGGCAGTACACAAGTCAGCATCCTTTTCCTGTGGTCCAAAGAGAGAACAGTAAATGAGTATGCTCGGGCCAGTGCGACATACAAAGAGAGAGGACAGACGGTGTGTAGAATATGCTCTATAAACCTGAAGCAGCTGGTGGATGTTGAATATTTCAGCCGCCATTGTGTCTTTGTCTCGAGCCAGCTTCTCCCTCAGACTCCTTTCTCTTTGTACTTCAGCCTGGGCCTGGTTCTGCTCAAGATCAAATCTGACAGACACACATATATACCTGTGAAATTATGCAAGGGCAACATTGTATACTAGGAGAGCTGTGGTATAAAAACTAGCTACCCACGTCACATTATTTAATATAAATTCCCACAATATCAGGCAAGAACTTTTCACATTTCATACTTAGAATATTTCATCCTCCTAATCGTTCTCCGCTTCCACTATTTGGTATTTTGGTACTGTGTTGTGATAATGTGCACCATGCTTTCTTCAGATGTTGAGGCAAGAAACACTTATGGTTAGTGAACGTAAAAGCCAAGTGTTTCATGTTGTCAACTCGCCTCGCTGTAATTTTTCCCCCGGTGAAGCGCAACTGAAAATAATTTCACCCACAGAGCATCTTCAATTAGCCGCAGGGGATGACTTCTCGAGTGCTTTAAGTCTGAGACATTTTCGGAGCTAATGCAATTCTGCAGCTTCCAGAGTAATTTAGCCACTATTCAAATGAAGGGGGGTTCTCTACATCCTGACACGCAAAGACAAAGGAGCATGCAATGTGGTGAATGGTTAGCACTGTTACCTGGAATACAAACCATACTGTAAACAAAATTGGTCCTAAAGGTGTGAGTGTGAATGATTTTCCTGTATGTATAGGTGTCCACATGTGATTGACTGTTGCTCAGTCCAGAGTGTTTCCCCCTCATCTTTTGCCCAATGTCATGTCTTTGAAACAACAAAGAAATGCGGGTTGAGTGAGCACATGATCGTAAACCCGTGCTTATTTGTTTTTTCTTTTATAGCACTTGGAATTTGCTTATGAAAAGCCACATTTTGTGTTCACTGATCAGAATAAAGGGTTATCCTGGCGGAGGTCGGCATTGTAGCTCTTCTTCCAATTTGACCACATAATAGTTTGAGACTGAATCAGCAGTGCCTCTGTTAGTTGCAGCCATTTACTGCACTCCATTCAACTGCATCATATTGTGATGAGAACAATAAACTATTAATCAAACACAATGGACAGAATTTTTAACAACCAGTCAACTTGTCAATTACAATTACTAAAGAACCGCTTGTACATGAGAATAAAGCGTTTCTTTTCCAGGGCATTGTCAAACGATTGAACTACATCAGCACCTTTAGGGGGGATGGCATGTCCTTGTACAACTAAAGGTACAAGACAATGACTCAGCACAGAGTCATCAGTATGGAAAATGTGTGTCGACGATGTAAAGACTGACAGAAAGAAAGAACTGTTGGATGAGTGAAAGCTGACTTCCTCTGCTTCTTTTCCAAATCATGGTTGCGGCTCTGGAGCCCCTCCAGATGACGTTGGGTATCGTGCAGCTCAGCTGTCATCTTCTGGCACTTCTTCTTCAGCTGCTGCACAGAGTGCTGCACATCCTCATTGTCTGTCTTCAAATCGACCAGCTGCAGCAGGCGCATTATCATTTTATTTAAACATACAAAGCTGAGGCGTTCAAATATTAAATATAGCCTTTCTAAATGATTGAATATGACAAAGTGTCTTGCCCTTCTCTCAAGATGTCGTTTGCTCTGCTGCTCTGTTTCCATCTTGTCATCAAACTCTTGCTGGAGTTTCTTTTTGGTGAATTCCATTTCCCGAATGGCTCGGTTGTATTTTATGCGCCACTCACCCCCTGAGGAAGAAAATGTGAAGAAATCCTTTTTTAACATTTAGGCATCTCCTGCTTTGAATGCAAGCCATGTGGTGTACAAAGACGAAGGGGCTCAAAAGCTCAATGATGAGCGATGCCGTGGATTATGTGGCACATTGTTCAGGCGACGCTGTATATTACACAGAAGCACTAAAATGAAATAATCTCACATGAAATAAAACCGTTTTTCATCAAATCCTGACCTTATAAGGTCAAAATATTTGACAGGAGGACTACAAAGTGGCCCTCACATTCGACTCTAATCTCGGATAAACCTGAGCTCCGCAAGCCCGAGCACACAACAATGGCAGTTAGAGGAAGACGTGACTAAGTGGCCCTTTGAATGCCTTTTAGCCGACCCTAATACTGGAGCTGTCGGGGGCTATCAGAACTATGACAGCGTCCAGGCAGCCATTCAGGTTTAGGTTCATTTCCGAGCCTTATCATTTTTTTTGAGGCTGTCCATGACTCTTTCACATGGCAACACCGGTTGCTCCATCAGCGCTGCTCATTAGCATATATATAGCATAATGACGACTTGCAAGGCCACCGGCTCAGATCTCAACGATTATTTTCTCATTCATCTGAGAATTTTGATATGCTCTGTAATGGCTTGTCTGCGGAGGTTGGTTTGAGGGGATGTGTGAGCACAAGTAGACAAAAAAAAAAGACTGTCTCGTGGACAAAGCACTCTCAGTGGGAGCTCACTTTCTCAGTAGGTGATGACCAATCAGCGGCCGGCATTACTTGTATGCCTGGGAGAGAACATTTTAATCCCCTAGTGTGAAATCCCAAACTTGGAGGAAATACTTAATAGCTTTATGCAATATGTCTAACTGTCATGTCGCCTACTGAAACGGGCAACTAAAGTCACTGAATCCCATGGCGACAATTAGAATAAGTGACATTTTTCAAGATGTCGTCACATAATACACTCCCCGGACGCTTAATTAGGTACACCTGAACAATCTTTCAGATATGTGGTGTACAATTTTGTGCTGATCTAAAACACGACTGGCAGAAGTCTGCGCTCTCCTGAGTGTGTTGTATGTGTTTAGCTCTTATACACATTACAGATGACTTAGTTTCTTTCGTCATACTTATTTTGGTCCTTGGCAAATTAATTGAGTCTTAATTAGAAAATAAAATAAACTGCAATATCTCAGCATAAACGTGAAATGTCTCAGGAAGGAACTCTTGTATTGGATCTGGAGGTGTATTTAATGTGGCAATGAAATGTAATTAGGGACTGCAATGCTCCAGTTGACTACAAATGACTAGCATGTACATTAGCTTTCTATGAACCAACCACATCAACTAACCAGCATCATCATCGTCCTCCAGCTCCCCGTTGAGCTCCGAAGTTTTCATGAGCCGAGCTTCCATCACCTCCATCTCCTGTGCTTCCATTTGTTTCTTCACGGCTTCAAACTTTACCTGAATGACACATTTATTCTTGAATTTCAAAGTTGTGGTATCAAAACTATTTGGAATATTACTGTGCGCATTTGCCTGCAGGTCCTTCATGTCCTTCTCCAGGCGTAGTCTCTCAGCCGTCTCGTTCTCCAGCAGCTGGGATGCTGACTCGCTCGTGCTCCTCTCATCAGCGAGTTCTGCCAACAAATCTGCAATCTGTGCACATATAATGTCAAAAACGTACTCATCATCATTCTATGCAATATGCGGTGAACCCTCGTGATATCACAGTTCATCTTTTGCTCCCCGGCTGTATCGTGGATTTTTAAGCAATTTGTTAATGAGTCTTTACAGTATAATCTGACATCTATTGTATGCCAATTTTCATTAGCCTATCTATGGCAATTTGCATTGTTAGCATTGAGCTAGCAGAGCAGCTAGCAAGTTGATGAACCAATACTTTCAAAACTCATGATTTTAAGTGTATTTCAATAAGATTACAGTAAATGTGTACAAAGCTTTTTAGAAATGTTTTCAAATGGTCTCTCTATCATAGCTTTTTATCTATCGTTGGTGGGTCTGGAACGTATTCCCATGCAGTATACGGGGGTTCACTGTAACTCTATAATATAACATCGCTAATCTTGAAAACCATCCCCACAACCCACTCTGCTCTCCAGTCGATCTGTGTTCAGTCTCAGCTCGTTGCGCTCTTTCTCCACCTTCTCCAGCTTGGACTTCTGCATCTGGATCTCCTCCTGAAGCGTAGAACAAATATTACGTGTAACATCATGTATTAATCGAATAGAAGGGAAAGCGTGTCATATAAATGCAGTGGATTAGAGTTGGCTCACATCTTTGCTTCGCATCTGGTCCTCAGTGAGCTGCACCTTAATGAGCGGCTGGACAGTAGTGAAGAGCTTCCACCATGGCCAGTCCTTTACACCACGGTTTTTCTGGATGTTCTTCTGGATGCAACGAATTGCTAAATCCTGAATCTGTTGGCATTGCAAGTCCACCAAGAAACATGTCAATGTATCAATGAAAGTATTTTTTAATAAATGCAATGCTAGACAACTGTAGTTGCATTGACCCGTGAGTTGTTTTGTGTGTGTGTGTGTGTGTTTGTGTGTGTGTGTCTTGGGGAAGAATAAGCTGTACAATGTATTTAATTGGATTTGTATATCTTACCATATTGTTTCAAACTGTATACACAAATGGCCTCGTATGTGCTTATTATACATACTTAAAAAAATATTGCCAAGCAAATACAAATATACAACTTTTGTTCCATTTAAACTACGAATCAAAAGTTTGAACTCCACGGTGTTCAAACCTTTGCCTGGTAGTGTTTGTTAAAAAATTATTTGGTGAAGAAATGCTTGGAACATCTCTCAAAATTGAATAAAATTGGCTAATTTTATTAAGTTTAATAAGTATAAAAAGGAAAAATCCATTTAGCAAGAAATATGAAGTAGACTTTACTTCTTTCCATAGGCTATATAAAATGATGGCCTCCAGGACATGAGTTTGACACTTGTTCTCTGTAAGGTGAATACAATTGACAAAATATGCCTTCATAATAATAAACCAATAGTTAGCTTGCTTTGAGATAATGTGAGGATCAGACCAATCAAAATGTTACTAGTAGATGAAGGAAATCGAGCATGTACTGATTTTACTTTTTCCAGAACTGCCTCAATCCATCTAGCATGCTATCAAATAATAATATTGGCATGAACTGGCTACAATCTGAAGCAATACCCCCAAAAAGTTGTAAAGTGAATGAATGGGAATTGCAAGAATCGGAGAAAGCTAACTTTGAGTGGACCTGTGCCAAATTATATGTATTGCTATCATTTTACCACAACTATACATAACATTAAAAACAAAAATACAGCACACTATTCAGCATGCAGTATCAAAAAAGTTATTCAAACAAGTTGAACATATTTGAGGAATAGGCACAAATCACTTGCCTGTTTGTTGCATCTACCACTTCCTGTTAGCTTAATGCTAATAACCACTACATGAAAAACATTCCATGAATCACGGTTGTTTTATTTCTGGTGTATGGGTAAGTAGCTATCCAAGGGCTTGCCAGCCTCCTACTGAGAATTTCAGCCAAGTGTGTTCCAAGGCTGGAAGCTAATTTCTGATTAATTAAATCAAACACGTTGGCAGCTCATTCTAAGTATTACACGATTTCCATGCTGCTTATGCATGAGGCTCTTTCGCAGCAGCAGATTACGGGGCAAACCCAATTAGAGCAACACAATTCTCAGCATCAGGTACATAGCGCCCTGAAGGTATTCCCTATGACCAATTAGGATTCGTCACACTAAGAACACCTCACAAGCAGGAAAATGCAGCCAATTCGTGACACAAGCCTCACTTGTCTGATTTAGTCAGAAATGATTGGAAAACAAATAATTGTACGACACATAAACATTTTAGCATCCATATTACATTAAGGCAGTGTGACAACCGTGAAGGCAAATCACAACTGTATTAGAACTAAAGATGTGTTTGGGCTTTGTGCGCATACAGCCATGTTTGTATGCATATCAAACACCTAAAAGCTGCTACTGCTGACACCTTAATCTCATTAGTGAGATTAGTATATTCATGTTTTAAAGGATTATCTCCACATACTGATGTTGGACAAGAGGGCCTGGTTTACAATCTCTGTTGTAGTGGATGCCAAACGTGTTTGATGAGGCTGAGGTCAGGATTCTCAAGTCCTTCCACACCAAACTCGTCCAAGCAAGCCTTTATGAACTTCGCTCTGTGCATTGGGGCACAGTCATTCTGGAGCAGAAAATGGACTCCGCAAACAAAGTTGGAAGCATAACATTGTCCGCAATGGCTTGGTAGGATTGACAATTAAAATTTAGGGGGGCCAAATAAACCTAATTGATTTAGATGGGTGTTGTCTCTAGTGTATATCTCAGCATCTTGGATGACATTCAAAATCAATAGAGACAGAGTAATAACTATTCCTGCGAGGAAACGTGGACTTATTTTACCATATCGCTCTCAGCAACCTTGTGTTAAATGACATTAAAAATCAATGGGTGTCTTGATTGGACAAGCATCAATAATTCCTTTAAGTTCTAAGTAAGTTTTGAATTGTAATCAATTGGATGATGACGAGTTAATGACCTTTAAACTATGCATCATGAGTAACCCGATCTGGACGTCAAGTTCTTGCATCGACAAAGAAAACGTTCAGTGACCTTTCACTGCCGTCACCTCATCATTCTTGAATTCAAACTTGAATTAGTAGGATTCTCGCTCAGAATGTTTAACAGTCTCTCAAATGCAGTTTAAAGGATGGAAACTGAAAACAACATAACGTAGACTGCTGCGTTATTACGCTTATGTAACGAGAGGACTGTTTGTTTTTATCTATTTCTGCCTCCTACTGATCTCAATGCAAATATGTGAAAATATTTACAGTACGTTTAGCAAGCACCTGAGGGACAAAACTCACAAAGCAGTCCTGAAAAGCTGTGTTTGTCCTTGACAGACAAAGGACAAAAAAACGAGATGTGAATGCATGTCACGTGGGCATGGCAAATGTTCGCATGCCTATTGCCAAACATACCAGATGTAACCAATCAACAGACCTTCCATCACATCAACTTATATCAACCTGCCAGTCTTCCAGAGGGAGACTAACATCTAGCCCTCATGCCACCTGGATTGTTCAAACACAAGCAAGAGACTTTGCGGCCTGATCAATTTTCCCAAAGTGATAATAGATTAACAGCAAGGGTGAAAGTGGGCACTACATTATGATCATTATTCTAGGATTGATCAACAAGAAACATTGTAAATCATCTGACATGAAGGGAAGGAGATGAAACTCACTCAATAATCTACCGCAGTCTGATCCACTGCTCTGCTGTCAACTAACTGAATCAGGGTTAATAATGTATGCTGTGTGAGAATGCCCTTTAGGTGTTAATATCATGTATAAACCATATATAACAGTTAAGTTGCAATACATTAAATACATTATGGTTGTCTTAGCAGCAATAATTTTAACTTTCAGACTGGTTGATTCATAATGGTGTCCATTGTGTGGCTGTACATAGGACTATTTCGCACTGCAAAATTATTGTTGATCAGTGTCATCTATCTCACGCGCACTCAACTCCCACTCACTGTTTGCAACTTGTGATCTGATTAAACTGCATATTGGAGAGCGGGATGGGTAACACGACTGTCAATTACACGGTAATATATGAATGTAAATATAATTTGATGCACTTCATCAATTAATCAACCTGGATACAATCCATGGACGAACATGTCTGCCTTTGCTATAAAAATGTATGTATATTTTTTTTTTTATTCGAGAAAATAAATATGACCATGGATGTAATATGCGTTATCACAAGGACAGAGTGAATAATTCCTGCCGCACCTGACGAGAGAAACCTATAGGCCTGCCTTAACATTCAACACATTTATGATTGCATTTTCCTTCAAACGTCAATGACACAGGAAAGGAACTGGACACTTCGCAAATTGATTTTGTAATTGCACAGTTGCCCAGGCAATTTCAAATCACCACTTGCTGCTCAAATTCAAGATTAAAAAAGAAGGAAAAAAACACCAGGCTCTTTGCCCATTTCACAGTGTGAATAAAGGCCTTTTTAAACATAGAAGTGTAAATAGAAGAAAATACGACAGAGCAAGATATCTGCTCGTGAACGTCATGCTATACTGAATGGCGAAAAATAATTTTGAATTATGTTGCTACTCAATGATCGTGGAGAAAAGGAGAATAGGACTGCATCCATAATATGGAGGAGGTCCGTAGAGATTGGTCTATCGTGTTTGCGTGTGCGTGACTGTGAGGCGGCGATGTAATTTACTCTACTGAATGGACATTACATCTAATTAGAGCTCATAATAAGAAAAGAGTAAGGAGCTCAGATTTGTTTTGTCAGAAAGGTATTTCTTTAACAATATCTAAGTTGTAGACTGCAGCTCTGCATCATAAAACAGATTTTACTTGTATACTTAATGGGGAAAGTGACAAGGTTGCATATAAGGGCAAAGACAAACAAACCATAACACAATGCTGTTGTATTTGGACTTAATAGAACTCAAATAATTAGGTTATTCCTCTGTGTGTTTTAGTGCTTGCTGTCTAAGAATGGTTTCACCGGTGCGTTGTAAGCCCCGTTCCATTCCCCGTGAGTCCGCCAAACAGCTGCCAGCCCTCCCTCATGGACCTTCACCTGTAACTTGCTGTCGCATTCATCCTCTGGTATATAGTCTTTTTGCTTTATTTGCGCTATTTTGAAAACCACTACTCAGTCTTTGTCTGCCGTTTCAATTCCATCAGTGTTCACAATAGTTTGTAGAACCACTTGGTCGAATCTGTTTATTTGCAGTGTCCTTGAGTAATTCATAACGAATACCATCTTGTTGAGTTGCTGCATTCTTGCCTCCATCCATCCATAACCACAGTATAATCAAACATAATCAATATAATCAAAGATGACTGGGTGTGTCATATTAAAGCGGGGCAGTTAGAGTTAGCAATTTTTCCAATTGCTTGTAGACTTCCAGTAAAGCTGGCAGGATCTGCTACAAGCGCAAAGCAAACAGGGACTATAATTAGGTCTGAAGAGCAATTCATGGTTTCCACAGCTCACATTCTTTGCCTACTTTATGGATGTTTGCACCCCTTAAAGTTGTTACTTTTGATTGCACTGCTGTTTCATTTAAATGATGATTTGGATGAAACAAGGGATATGTTTCACAACCTATGTTTTTTCATTTGGGATGATACTGATAAGCGTGAGGTCGTTTTTGCTTACCTTTCTCTTTTTAAAGCCTTGTCGTGCCAGATAACCTCTACAAGCAGCTTGGAATAGGATTAAATTACGCTTGGTTTGCTCGTCCCTCTGTTCCTCCAATTTAGCCAAGGTCCCAGCTTTGAAAAATAACTAAAATGAAAAAAGATGGAAACACACAAGGGCATGTTTTTAGATGATTAATAAAAAAACGCATGTGGGAATGACAATGCACAACTTTAGCGTTAACACCAAACAAGGAGTGAGTGTGTGTAAAAGTGTTGCAATCTAATCCATAGACAGTTGCATTTTATCTTGGGAAGGAATCTTGATTACGTAAATATTCCAGACAATCAGCCCTCTCTGGACCAAAGGTAAAAACAAAAATCCAAACAGGTTAACAGACAAAAACAAGATGATCTCTGACATCTTGCATTTACCTCAGAGGGATTTAGTAGGCCTACTTGCAGGAAGCATCTTAAATAGATGGATGAAATTTGTCACCAGTCGCAAAGTTATCGACCAAAGCAAAATACAAATTAGGTGAGGTTCAAAGATTCAACAATGTTTAATCATGATAATTTAGCCCAGCATTGTTTAAAAGGTTAAGCAATTCTTATCGTCTCAATCCAATCATTGTTTTTTGTCTGATAAATGTGTTTTAATTAATCCCCAGATGTATTGCCAACTTGAACAAATAAATGGTTTACGCCACATTGATGCCCTCCAGGTTTTCCCACTCTGCAAAAAAATAACGGGTGCTGCCACTAGCTAGCTGCACTGTACTTGGCATTTGATACAATGTGTTGCAGTACATTATGTAATATACTGTACAATAATGTTGGACACTTGTTATTTGTTGCTGTTTTTTATTTGATTGCTACCCATACTTAAAATGACAGAAAGTAAGAAAGCCAATGGACCTGCAGAAGTCTGAGAGCACCTTTTTGATTGCTACTAAGTCCTCTGATTTCCCTTTTGACTGATTGCCACTCTCCTGCTAGGATTAGACCTCGGAGCACAGAGTGGCGTTTACTGCCATCCTTTTACAAGTTGCGCTACAAAACAAAGACAGACATCCGTTTGGACGATTTTGTACTCATGACCCGAGAAGAGGGAATTGCGACAAAGATAGCCAGCCAGATCAGACGCACGCCTTTGGAGTTGCGAGTCTCCCAAAGACGAGAGGAAGAGGGCGGAGGCTAGCAACTTTGTAACATCAAAAGGTTCTCAAAGAGGGACAGGTGGAATGAAGGACACACACCCCAGACGCAAGGAAGAAGAGGTGTGTGTGCGTGTGTGTGCGCATGGGTGTGCATGTTAATAGGGGTGAAAATAGCAGCATTGCAAAGGGAAGGTGTTATTTGTTGTAGATGCTGCGCGATTACTCACCCGGCTTACACCCATGTGGTAACTGCTCTTCTCCAAATCCAAAGACTCCAGTAGCTCCTCCACAGCCTGAAATTAATGTGTATATGTACACACACAGTAGCAAAGGGGATTAACCTATGCATAGGAATGAGGACCTAACCTTGTGTATACACTGTGTATATAGGCTTGAGCCAGCAAGACCACAACTTGATTATACCAAAGCTTTGCCAATAGAACTCAAGCGCTTTTGTTTGGATGTTTCCACAGAAACTCAGCCCGAGTACACTGGCACAGGGTGAGAGAAGTGATTTCCTCTTCCTTAACCCTATTCTTTCATTTTCTTGCTCATTTTTCTCGGAACACAAACTTTTCTGTGTTTGTGTCTGCGCTTGAACTGAATTCTCGTTTACCGAAGACAAATGCATTTAGAAAAATATGAAAAAATACGAATATGACAACTTACTTACTATACGTTATTTTGTTGGGTTGAAATTCCATTGAAAATAATTTGAGCACTTAGCGATGTTTGAGAAAACCAAAGCATGAGCAGCATAAGGGATGACAACAGAGGAACTTAATTGAAACCTGATTAAGCGCTGTAATCCAGGATAATACGGATAGCATCATAGCAGCATCGCTGACTGTGTATTATACAGTGATCACGAACATATTCATTGTACTTTTCCATAAAACAAGAGAACTTACCTAAAAAAAACTCGATAAACTGCTGTAATGGCATGTAATGGCATCATTATCAATTATGCATGTCTTCAAGTATAATATTTGTAACCCTCCGGAACAGTATGTAATATATTGTCACCGATTTTTTTATTTGGATGATATTTAAATTTTGCACATAATACTAGCGATCTCAACATACTGTAGGCCGAAATTTTGATGAGGTTATGAATGTGTTTCTCATACTGTGGATGAAATGTCATTCAAAAGACAGTTACCATTTCTATTTTCTTTTCCTTTCAATATAAATGTTTGTCTCTCTTTCAAGATCAAGACACAGACACTAGGAATGTAGTTAGGGTCTTTTTCAGCCCCAGTTCCGACCTGCCTATTTAGCAGGCACAATACAAATGTGGTCAAGTTGATTAGATCATGACAACAGCTCTTGATGGATGAAGGCTTACTTCTCTGTCAGACGGCTGCTGACAAATCAGGGGCAGATGTAATGAAGCTCCCCTCTCACAACATTAATCTTAACTGTTTGGCCAGTGGCAGCGCTCTCTCGCTGATTGACTCACTCTCTGCTCGTCCTTCACAATGTAATTCCGCCCGTGCTTCTTGGTGAGGTGCGGTGCCAACACATCAAAACGTCGGCGGAACTCAGAGAACACCATGTGGTCGGGGTAACCTGTGAAGGTCAATCAACAATAACAACATTTCATTTGTTGTTCAGAAAGATAGTCTGAGTGGTGGCCTGAGAAAAAATACTTGATATAATATATTTGGATAGGAAAGAGTGTTTCGCTGGTAAGGTTACATAGCAACAGTCTCACCTTGTCTATGGATCCGGAGAGCGTCAAGGAGCTTGGATCCACGCAGTTGAGCACGGAGCAAGGCGACATCCAGCTGCATTAAACCAGACTCTCCACCCTCCCCTTGAGCCTCACTTTCTACACCTTTGAAGAAGGATCCACTCAGAGCCTTAAGTGTATCCGCCTTAGGCAATATGCAATGAACAAAGTGAATTCTGGACCTCCGCACCATGTCCAGCAGAGCATCCTGGGACAAAGCACAGTTAAGGGCTTTACTAAGAAACATTTCATTGTCAAATTTACATAATGATAATTAGCTGCACACTATATTGCCTCACACTATGGCCCGACTGTCTCATCGTATTTCTTTGCATTTCTATTGCAAGTTCTGATAGGTGAAAGGAATTCAGTACAGAATGTAACAATTTTTCACTGTACTGTATGTCACAGCAATCCCCAGATTGAATGGCAACTACAGGCAAAATATAGATGACATGAGATCAGTGCAATTACAAACTTAAGGGGACTTGCATTAGCAACATCACAGATTCTCAACAGACTCTCTTTTTTTTTTGGGGGGGGGGGGGGGGGAGTGTGGCATTAACCTTAGGGAAAAGTGCAGAACTGCTAATGCTGATACTAATATGCCCCATTACGACATTTTAACTTTTCGTAAGAATGCCTTGAAGAATGATCATAAACAACAGTACAATACTTTGTTAGTTTGACTCAATCACCCAATTGCACAGGTAGTTTAAAGATCGCTCTTAAATTGCAATGCACTCATACCACACCTGATTTTATGATAAATATTTCCTTACTCTTCTTCTCTGATTGACAAACATATTTTACTACATTATAATGACGGATATGTGCCGTTTGATTAAACTTTCCATAACCATAAATGCTTTCTTCCCATATAATGATACGATCGATTCTCTGATTGTTTTATAGTGCCGAAAACCAACGACATTTTAAATTCTGCCTGCCACGCTTACCACTTGAAGCTTTATTTGTATGCACACAGACTTTTTCTTGATAGCAGCCACTCCTGAAGTGAAGGTCTTCCTTAAGCTTGAGGCCCGTCGCAAAGACAGCTGGGAAACACCCTCAAGACCTGCGATGGAACCTGACAGAACGGTGGCCCCTCCTGCTCGGCTCATGAACAAAGAGCTGATGATCTTCCTGCGAGACACCTAGTGCGTCAGCCCAATGTTTTAATATTAAAGTACATGACAAAAGATGGCTGACGCTTACTTCTGGGAGTCTTGCAGAAGGCTTGTAGCGTTGATTGAGGCAGGATTTTGTTTGGCGTAGTTTAGCCACCCACGGGCATCATACTCTACCCAGTCAGTCCCGTGACTGTGGCCCAGCAGGAAGTGATTATCTTTTTCACTCTTCAGAAGGAAAGTGTGACCTGATATTGATGTAAGAAGCAGTGTAAGATTCCATTGTTCTATTGTTCTGCACACAAGGATAGATGATAAAAATAAACAGCCTCCCATGGGACTTCAGGAAAATGTGTCTCCAGCCTGTCTGCAGGTTGTGTCAATGCAGGCATAATGTGCATAATGTGCAAATTAAGATGGTCTGAATGAAGTTGCTGTATACACAATTACTGGTACGCCAATTCAAAAAAACAAAAAATAAATAAAGGTCTCTTGTTTAATTCTTATTAAATTGATTTTTTTGTCAAAATCTACTAAACTGTCAAATAAATAATACCACGATGTGACTCAAGGGTTGCATGTCAAAGAGCTCTGACGTCAGAAGTCAGCTTGAAATCTGCCTTCATAAAAAAGGGCATAAATGAGATGCTTTCAAAGGGTGTGTTTGACGGGTAAAAAAAAAAAAATCACACTTCACGCTTTCAGTTGCTTTGAGTGCTCCTGGGAGAGTACTCTGCATGGTCTGTAACCATGGCAACTATGGGAGAACAACAATAACGCAGCAAGGACTTTTTGTAGCTGGTCAATCTGTATGAAGGAATTTTGTGTTAGTCTATTAATGCTGGGATCATGCTGTCGATTAAATTTTATGACATGGTAAGGCAAGAAGCGGAACATCCTTGACTGACCGGACAATTAGATACCCCTCCACAGAAATAAAATTTAATCTTGGATCTGCATGAAAAAAGTCTGCCTTTACATGGACCTATTTAACTGAATGTATATTTTTGTGATGGTCATGAACAACGGTCTAGAACTGCACTGAATCATACTGAGCGGCTTGTACTGACATTATTGTGGGCCATCCTCTGGAGTGAACATGAAATATGATTGGTCAAAGAAACAGCTCAATTGCCAATTTGAATTAAGTTACATCAGCCAGCACTACTGATTCTGAAAGTCCTAGGCAGATTAGATAGACATAAACCTCTGGAAAAGAAACACTAGAAAATAAAAAGATTAGCCTGTTTGGAATAAATTAATACAATTTCATGGAGGCATACTTGAGTATGTTGTGGCAGGTGCGAGCATTTTCATTTATGCCATTTACAGTGGAAAGCTCGACATTTGATGGATGCTCGGCTCACCTTTGATCTCGCCTTCAGCAGGGCCATAGTAGCTAAAAAGGCGAGCCAGCAGGGTTTCCTCTGATGCCCCGGGCTGCAGAACCTCCTCCTCCATCAGCCACAAGAGCCCGCGGGCCTCATCTGTTCGGCCACTGCGCACCTGCTCAATTGGACAGCACACACAAACAAACAAATCCCCCACTGCAATGCTTCAATTTTTGGTCATTTCAGAATGATAAAACAATTCATAAGATCACATTCCCAGATGATTAGTACAAAATAGCTACTTGACTGGGAAGAATGATAAATAGGCAGGATACTGCATTTTAGCTTTACCTTTTAATTAACTTTAATGCAAGATGTTCTCTAAAATGTCACTAAAAGTGTTTTTTGAAAGCAGTAGACCCAATACTGATGCTGACATTGGAAATTACAATTTACAAAAGTAATAGTGCTCCTGTCCTATGTGCTGATAATAACAATACCACTTAAGTTATTTTTCCCTAAAATAGAAAGAAAGACCTTTATAAATGGAAAGAGGAGGAGAAGGATTAAACGGGGACATTGATTACGGGGGACCAATGGTTTGCACATACAAACTTTTTTAATCTGATGTCATCCATCCATCCATTTTCTATACCTGACTTCATTCAGGTCGCTGGTGAGGTGCAGCCTACACCAGCTAACTTTGGGTGAGAGGAAGGGTACACCCTGGACTGGTCAAACACAGACAAACAACCATTCACACGTAAATTCACACCTATGGACAATATTGAGTCTTCAATTAACCTAACATACATGTTTTTTGGAATGTGGAAGGAAGCCGAACACACAAGCACGGGAAGAACATGCAAACTCCACACAGGAAGGCCAGAGCTGAGATTCGAACTCCACATATTTGCACTTTCTATCGAAACACTCCCACCAAGGTCATTTCTGTGTAACTGGATTCAGCTACCAAATGTGCTTTTGTTCTCTGGTGCTGTCAAATAAGTCACCAACTTTTAATATTGCAGTGCAAAAAAAATCTCACTTTTTATCCAGCGCTGCGCCACAATCTAATGGGCTGGCCTTGTGTCACGATGCATATTTCCACAGGATTACTTCTAATTTGGACCAGCAGGTTTTTTGTTTTTCTGTGTTTTTGGAGTTGTTGCTAACAGTCAGAGAGATAAACAAAGCAACAGGCGCAGAAGAACAAAACCGCTGCTTTAGTCACTTTTGTTGTATGGATGAAAATGAGCTGCAGAGATAATGATCTCCACGCGGCAGTAATGTGTCTGCAGCCTGAATGCTTCCTTGAAGAAACCAAACCCACGAAACCAAAATCGGTTTCGGCGCCTATCAGAAAGTGACATCCTTATCAGCAGTGCACGCTACACTGACTGCAACACAAAGTATCAGTCTGGAGGAGACAGGTGACAACTATGTGGCTTTCATTGAACGGTGATAAAATAGGTAGAACTGAAAAAAAAATGTAGACCCCATCCCTCCCAAATAAAAAAAAAAACATTTGATCAACAAAGCATCAGGGGACTGTAAATAGGAATGGAAGGATTGTTGGTGTTTTTAGAGAGGTGCTGTTCAATGGTCCACTGCCTCTGTTCACAATCCCATTAGAATGCGGATGAATTAAAGAGCAAAGCACACAAATCAAAACACATTGGAATAATACCAACATGATATATGACTCTCTAAATTCTCACAATTTCTGTTTCCATGGTGCAGATCACAGGCTGCAAAGGCCAAACATTGATTCTTCGTCTTTTGAAGTCGATGCTCTAACCTTTTTTTTTTTTTCTCTCCCTGCTCCTAGCTTCCTTTTCTTTAAACCCTCTGCCAAACAAATTTCTGTAGTTGAAGGCTACAAAAAGAAAACTTCTGATGCCCACAGCTGATATTTATTTCTGAATTAAAGAAGCACCAATGGAATACCAAATGATGACGGACCTTAAACGGTGACCCAAGTCCCATTGGTGTTTATGAAAGGCCTTGCAAGGTGAGATTCGTTTAAGGAATAAACTTACAAGTGCTTGGCTTGACGCTTGGTCCACCACTGCCACAGAAAAAGATGTGTTCGGTTCCGTGTCATCGAGGGCAATCTCAATGTTCTCCTGGTGGAAGAGACACATTATTACATCTTAAGATGGCTACCTCGATCGTCGGTGACTCAATAATATTTTGACAGTTGACATATTTGTGTATAACCCGGCCAATCATTTTCTATAGCGCTTGTGCTCATTAGGGTCATGAGTGAGCTGGAGCGGAGGCGCAGTACACCTGCCAATCGCATTCCAGTTGAAAGGATATTGTGAATGACGATAAAGGAAAGAACCCCAAACAAGCAGGGATTCTGAAGTCGCATACATAATGACATACAAGCAGGCAAGAGGAATGTTGTGACTTTACCGTGACCTTTACACTAGACAAGTGTTTTGAGGCAGACAGTACATTCTCATATGTTGGATCAGCGAAGGTATCAGCTTGGTTATTTCCAAAGGAAGCTCTCAAGATTAGTGTAATCATTCTGGGATGATGCATTTACGCAAGCCAGATATGCAATTAAGTCACGTGTGTATCACATTTTCTCACAGCGGAACACTGGACAAGAGCTTACCAGAGCAGATAGGTCCTGTAAGTAGGACCATAAGGATAATAATTATAAGGACCGCTGGTTGTTAAATCAATTAAAAACAAATTGCAAGACCTTTAATTTAAATTTTAGAAAAGCCCGATGACAATCAAAATGTAATTAAGATATGAAGAGGTAAACTCAAACGAAATGTTATGTTCTCTCTGGTATCAATTATGCTTAATTTAATAGCATTCTCTGGTACCACAGTTAGAATGGATGAAGATTGTTATTATTATTGTTATAGCTTCAGTTCCCCGGAAAATCCATGATGAATTATTCGGAGTCGCAAGCATCGAATAGAACACACTATAGCAGAGAAAAAGACAAACTCATCCAATTCTGCAGGAGTGCTTAGAGACATAACCTACATGTGACCCCAGATCCTGAAATGAATGTTGAGTGTCACTTTCTGAATGGATATAAAAAAAAAAAAAAGAAATTCAAAATGAAAGAAGTCTGGTTCAGATACACGGTTCAAATGCTGTCGGTACCAGCAATCAAATTAATTAAAAATCCCAACTCCCTCACATTTTATTATCTATTCGTTGTGAAAATTAAAATGCCCTTTTCAAACGTCTCGGGCGGCTACTTATTGCTGCATGATGTCCTAAAAAAATCTCTTTAAAATGTAATGATTATAAGTAGTGGTAATAGTAGTGTGAGCAATATTATCTTTGTGGTCAAATTCAATCCCGAATGTTGTTGCCAGTGAGTGTGCAAGCCGCAGTACAGCTATTTAATAACTAGCAGATTTTGTATTTTCTAAAACGTCTTGTGGAAAAAGAAAGGAAAAGGGTGTAATTTCTCTAGCAGATGCTAACATTTCAAGGATCATGTGGAGTCAAGTAATGATAAATTACCTTGTCTAGAGGAACAACAAAAAACAGACATGCAAGCAGCTCACAGGCTGTACTGGAAATGTGGGGAAAATGTTTGCAGGGCTAATAGTGCGCACATGACAGATGCCAGTGTTCAAGTTGACTGTGTGTGTGATGTAGCCTAAATGATTTTCTTTTCTACTGTGGAGATGCAATATGCGGGAGAAATACAAAAACAATTCGACCAGCTGCGGTATGCGACAGATTTTAATTCTTTAAGTACAAAGTCCATTGTGTGATTGCATCACTTTTAAACCTGCCTGTCACTGCAATTATTGATACAGAAAGAGGTTTAAAAGGAGTTTGACCCAGTTTCACGGCTCCTTATAGTCTGAAATGCACTGACAAAGGAGAATTATGCTACACACAGACATATGCAGTATTTCATTTTGCTCCACTTATTTGTCACCCAGGCGAGAGGTGAGGATGGTGGAGTAGATGGAAAATCCCAGCTTCCATGTTCAAATCATAGTCAGTGATTTGTGGTTGAGTGTGCTGTGTTTTAAAACGGGACCAATTGTAAGGTTAGATTTTGAAAAAAAAAAAAACAATAATATTAATACTTACCAGCCATAACATTCCACGAAGTACAACTGCACTATCTAATGAAAACAAGAGCTGTACAACAATTTTTCCTTTACAACAATAATATATGTTTTATTTATTTTATTTTGTTTGACTCAGAGGTATTTATTTAACAAGTTTTTGCTATTGTTGGTGTCAAACTTGCAGGTGTTTCTATTAATTCCGTTTTCTTACTTAGCTACATGAGAGGGACAAAATACTAGAACTACTTATTTGGTATCATCAACACTATTTTGAAACTAAACGTGACGGTGTGAAAGGCAAGAGAGAAGATCAATTGAATTCGGACTATTACTCTAGCGGATATGTCACAGCATTGGAGCAGGGCATCTCAAAGTCAAAGGGCAAAGCTAAATTGTCATCAACATCAAAGGTCAGGGACAGTTGGTCATGATAGATGTTTTCGATACACCTGCCTATACAGTAAATGGTGGTGCATCCAAAATAGGCTTTTATTCTGCTTTAATAAAAAAAAATGACTGGCTACGATATCATTATTACGTCATGACAATGCTCACAAAGTGAAAAAAAATGAAATTCACTGTTACACTGCTTATGAGGGGAAAAATGAAAGACTGAGGCTGTGCTTTACTTGCCCACTTTATGGACTGTATTTTTCTAAATCCTTCAACAGAATCTGTTTTTCTTCAGCAACAACAATTGCCATCTTCCTCTCTACATACACAGCATCATCCAACTTTCCTTTTCAATACATGTCCACCCTGGTTTTGTTGACCATGGTGCAGTCATAAATTGTTTGCTGCTGTTGTTGTTGAGTGACATTCTTATGGCGTTCAAGCTTATAAACAAATCTTCTAATAAACGTGACTCTGGTCTTCTTTCAGTTCTGACAGTTGACATGTTATTGATTCTTTCTTTTTGCACTGATTATCATTCCCTTCGGTTTATTTTTGGTCGATAGCCTTGTCTTTTCTTGCGGGTAAATTCAAAGTGGTGTGTTCTTTCTGTATTGTGCACTGGTGTGACTATCTTGTGGAAATGGTGCTGTTGAAAATCACCCAAACTAATCATCTAAGCAAGTGACATTTCCTAAAAAAAATTTTCACTGGGAGATTTTTGTGAATGTACAGTGGTACCTCTACTTACGGATGTATCTTAATGCGAAATTTTCAAGTTATGAAATGCCTCAACAGGAAAATATTGCCTCTTGTTACGAAAGGTAAAAATACAGTTTGGGCTGCTACTCGCAGCTCCAGAGTTTACTGAACGCAACATACTCATAGCTGCTCTGCCATTGGCTATTACCTAGCATCTTCCTGGCATCCCATTGGCT
The DNA here is from genome assembly GCF_054856515.1 of Filicampus tigris. Lineage (NCBI taxonomy): Eukaryota > Metazoa > Chordata > Actinopteri > Syngnathiformes > Syngnathidae > Filicampus > Filicampus tigris. The sequence continues at coordinate 7,973,020 of NC_141233.1, forward strand.
AAGAGGGACCTCTACCGTATGTGTCTATGTGTGTAGATAGACAGGTAGATAGGTATATACTGTATGTGATGGATATGTCTATGTTTCGCCAAAGAATATGACCGTAATGTATCGACAGTCGCCATGTTATTAAGTCAGTTCTTTACAAAACGCCAGGCAAAAACCACTTCTGAGAGAGAACATGAACCAAAAAGCAATGAGGGCAGCAATTAAAAGGTAAATGACCATCATTTTTTATCTTTACTCTATACTTTGTTTTTTACATCATGTACAACTCTCATTTATTGTGCAATAATCTAACTGTAACATGTATTTGTTACATATTTTGATGTATTTTCATGCTTTATAAAACATTTATGTCTGAATTTTGGGGGGGCATGGAACGGATTAGGGCATTTACATGGAAAACACGTCTCTACTTACAAAATGTTCTAGTTAAGAAATTTCTTCCAGAACCAATTAATTTCGTAAGTAGAGGTACCACTGTATTGGCAGAGTTGATGAGTATGAGCTTACTCGCTAATTTTGAGCTCACGCTTGTTGGGCAGTGACCAAATCCAGAAGATGATGGAGCTGTGATGAAACAAGCTTTCTGTGTGTTTTTTAATTAAAGCAATCAGATAGACATGTTTAGGGCTTCGTTTAGACTCCTCTGAGTGCCATTCCAGTTATTTTTTAAGTGCAGAAATGGCGATACACCTCATTTATTTCATCACATTAGATGCTCATGTGTACTTGCAGGCAGTGAAAGGATTTGACTTTTTAATGACACTTCATCCGAGACGATCGAGAAACGTGGCAAAGTACTTTCAATAATGCAAAGAGGGCCAGCAAAAAAAAAAAAAATAGGGCCCTCACAATAGTAACACTATTGGTAGTGCTGCCGGTGGGCGTGTCTCCCCAAGGCTTGTCTTGCGAATGTTTATACTTTGATCTCTGCAAAGGAGGTGAAGCCCAGCATCGCTAATGAGAAGGTCTAACACACGAACCACTTTGGCTTGTCACATGTCGTGACAGGTGGGACAGATAGAGAATGTGATATGTGAAAGCATGCCACACTGGGGTTGATGTATAATGTGAGAAAACGAGCGGGCAAAGGGGAGAGAGGGAAAATGTCGAAGTTGAAGTTGAAGTTGAATGCTGAGTGTATAGCTTTCACATGCTCTCACCTCCTTGTATCTCTCCAGCTCCTGAACAAAGTTGCGCTGGTAGAAGAGTGTCTGCAAACGTTCTTGAGTGTAGTTATGGCATAGGTCGTCAAACGTTGCGCCGCGGTCCTGCTTTACCAGCCTGGGGTTTTGAAAGCCTGGCGTGTCCACGATGAGAAGAGAGCACAAGGGAAGCTGGCCGGATTTCAAGGCCCTGAGGCAAGAAGAGAAAACAATACTTTAGACAATGATTTATTGATAACATTCACCAAATCACCTCAAGCTTTAACCTCAGCTCTTTACACTCCATCCCAGCCCTTCCTAAACTTCATGCTGAAATTTATTTTAAAGCTAAAATCAAGTCTTAGCTAAAGTCTTATGTGCTTAAAATCCAGTAATGAGTAAAATCCCAAACCCTCGTTCTATCCTCTTTTCGGGAACGCTGCTGATTCAAAAAGAATAAGCAGAAATGATATGGAACTGAATCCATTTGCATTGCATAATAGTCGAGTCAAAGGCATCACATCTTTTTTTCTTAAATAAGATACTGCTTCAAGACTAGAGAAGGAATACTAACCGGTTTATTAAACAAATGAGGATAGTGAAGAGTTCTGAGTACAGCCCAGTGGCCATGGCCTCTAAACACTCCATGGCCGAAGTCTTAGGTCCTGGTGTGAAAAGCAGTCAGAAGTGCATCAAGATAATACAAGAAAACAGGAGGAAAAAAAGCATCAATGAACGTGATTTAATCAGTTGGATTATGAGAAGTAAAACATTTTCCACAGTCGATGCTGGAACCAGCTACTACATCTGCATTAAAATTGTTGTATAATAGCATCATATTTTGAATATTACGCTCAATAGGATAAAGAATTCAAATTGTGTCGGAAATGATCTCAGTAATTTAAGGCTTGCTCTTGAATTCGGCGAATCAAAGAGTGTGGCTTTATGTTGGTGCTAAATTGCAATTGCCAACTGTTAAGTTATTCTAACTGACTCCAATATCTCATAAAAGGGCGAGTTTTATGGTACCCGAGGGATATTTTCAAGTGTGCTAATGCATCCAAGACTGGAAGGTCATTCTGAAGGGGGGTTGATACGGAAAGGTGAAACTGAGGTCAATTCTGACCTGCGCTGTATTCAAGTGTCCTTCCAAGTGCACTGCCATGGTGGTCAGAGTATGTGAAAAATCAATGCGTGACAATTATGATTTCAAGGACAATGAATGAAGAGAGGATCCAAAATTGCTTGTCCTCACATAAGAGTGTGTACTTATCCGTCAATACCCATTGTTAAGCTGCGGCATTCATTACTAAGATAAGATTTCCTTGCTCCTAAGCATGCAGTTCCCCTCAGGTGAAGGAAAAATGTGTTGGAGGGGGAAAAGAATGCCAGCGACAAAGAGGATGCATGGCGGGGGTACCTGCATCTGTTGTGCCATTTTCATCCAAAGTTTGGCGGATGCTGCCGGCTCTGGGCAGGGTGCCCTTGGCCTGGTGCTTGAAGATGGAGGAGGAGAGCTCCTCCAGGGTACAGCCCAGCAGGTAGGCTGCCTTCTGGGCCCACTCGTGACGTGCAAATTGTTTCCTGCCAGCTGAGAAGCATGCATGAAGACCTTCATTAGCCTTTCTGACAACCACACGTTTGCACATGGCTGGCCTTGTATTTGTGGTAATTCTTTCTCTGACACTCTGGATAATGGCCCTGGTCAGAAGGAGGCTATGACAGTTATCGAGCGCATGCAATAAACTGTACGAAAAGCATGTATTGGGAATGACTACAAAAACATACATCTTAAATGTAAACATGTCAGCCATCATCTTCAGTTCGTCATCTTATTTACATGATGATTGCACTTGACTAAGGGCGGTAGTACACATTTTCACAGAAAAAGACAATATAACAGAAAAAAGAACTTTTACTTTAACTCCAAGACTAGAGAAGTGGTGCTGATATTTGTGCAAACATCGGTTTTAATGGGCCGTGAATTAATCTTCTAAGGCTTGAAAGAGGCACTCGGAGAATTCACACAGAGAGAGCAGTAGTCGTGGTGCTAGTAGATTTTATCCATCTGACAGATCCCCTGCAGGGTCAGTAATAAGCAGGAGGGTTGCACAGACATGAAAAGACATCACCTATCTGTGAATCCTAAATATTACGCATTTTCTTTAATAAATGCTTTCTACTACAATTATTTTAATTGTGGTTAACTATCAAGGTGTGGAAAGTTTATTTGGCAAAATAATTAAGTATTGCCGAAAAAAATAAGAACAGCAGTAATGATTATACATCATCATGCCTTTTACTCATGCAGTGTTTTCCTGGGATTAGTTTTAGCGGATTAGAGATCATTGCTGCCCCCTTGTGCTACAATGCTAAATTGCAAATGTACACAAACTACACAGGCTCATTATTCTTGTTTATCTATAAAGTACACATTTCCTTTAGGAATAAAGTCCATGTGAATAAATCCACCTCTTACAATGAATAAAAACTCAAATTAAAAATCGTTTCCTATCAATAAAAAGTCCAAAATTTCTCCAGGAAACGGGACGGTGGCCCTGTCTGAACAAGGTTTAGATCACCCTTGAATTGCTTAAAAACATATTACAATAGTGTTTTGTTTTCTAACAAACACAGTGCTTAACAAAACCAAAAATATTCCCCTTCAAACTTTGACTAAACCACAGAGCAATATCAACAACTTTAGGACACCTACTGGTTTCCAATGAGATTCTTTTTTATTCTATTAAAGCAAGAGAAACTTGCCCTGGGTTTCATCATAAAATATAGCTTCAAAAATAGAGACCAAACCTCAGGGTGAAACAATGCAGACTGCTTCTCCCAAGCTCCATTTGTATTATAAGACAAAACCCAAGTCAAGCCTTACATTGTTTGGGTTTTTTTTTGTTTTGTTTTAATGCTGTAAGAACTCTGCAACAGCCTATCCAGATTTTAGGGTTTTAATGAGATATAACGCACTGGTTATTAATGTCATTCATTAAGATTCAGTGGAATATATGTTTCAGTCTAGAACATCAATGTGTTCCGAATTTCAGTCTAACTATGCAATCCAGAGTAGCTAGACAGTTCAGATATGAAAAATACATCTTAGTATAATGTTACCGCATAATGAAAAGAGAGGGCAAATATCTTCAAAAAGGAAGGTTTTTCTATAGTAACACTTGTATTGTATTTTATGCTTAATATGTGTGCATGAAAGGCATTTTTTCTCATATCTGCTGCTGATAAGAAGTGCCTTGTTTCCTCTTTCCGCATTCAATTTCAGAAAATGTACCTTTAGTAGCCCCTGCAGCTCCCAGGTGGTAGATAGCCCCAAGGACTAGCCAAAAAGCTCTTTGTTCATCAGAACTGACCCCCAGAACCTTCATGGCTGCTTGCAGCTTGGAAAACTGTTGGGATGCCCGTTGCTTATCCTCCACCTGGTGAACATAACATCACAAACTACTGAAAGGAATCTTACTTACGGTTTGGTTAAGAGCTACAAGGTATTAAGGTTTCATTTGAAGAGCCATTCGGTTGTTGTGAGCATGTTTACTTGGTTGTTTATGAAGTTTCAAGATGAATAATATACAGTATCGATATAAGAGGATGGATGAAAGTGTTTGAATGTCAGCAGTTGCGGTAGTTTGGTTTGGGTGTAAAACAAATATGTCATGATGCTTGAAAGGGGCAGTAGTAGCTCATCTGTAAGTGACCTGGGCTTTTTGAACCTGAGAGTCATGATTCAACTCCTATTGCAGTCAATACAAATGGCAGACTAAATGTTGGATAGATGCTAGTCCGCTTTCTGACTACCTTCCAGGCATACTTGAGCAAGGCAGAGTGTAAATTACATTTTCCATTCAGAGATTATAATCAGTACAATATATTAAAAAATACATTGGGAAAAAAAATCTCAAGACTGCCTGCTTCATATAAAATATCAGTCTATTTCAGAATTTTTAAAAAATCATTTTCTCCAGTAAGTAGTCTACCTTTGTCTGAGGCATGATCCCAAATGCATTACTTTCAGCGAAGTGGTTGAGGTGCAGCTCAGTTCTAATGAAAAATTACAAAATGACAAAGATGTTAGCTTTTCTCAAACAGATACAATACACTCACCGGCCGCAACATTAAATACAGCAGCATAATCTATCTAATAAAAGAGATGTATTAAAAAACTGCCTTTGCAAAGATAAATTATGAAAAAGAATAAATAAGAATAAATATGCACATAGTTCTTGTGTTGAGTGTCATTAGATTGTGCAGGTGTACCTAATGTTGTGTCTGGTGAGTGTATATCAACATGATAGATAAGGTGTAGTCCGGCTCTGTGAGAGACTACGGCGCACTGTGCATTCAATTGCCCAGTCAGTAGTGATCCATACCTAAGGGAGCTGTCGACTGCGGCCATTAAGTAGTAAAACACATGAAAAGTGGACTCGCCCTCTGGTCTTCTTGTCACCCTCATCTTTTCCAGGAGCATGGTCTGCAAGGCAACGGCACAAATAACAAGACATAGAGGGGGCAAAATCACACAGACAAAAAATAAATACATAAATAAAGAAATACCTGGATTGAGGCTGAGGTCACTAGGCCTGACTGGTCAAAATCCAAAGAAACAACATGGGAGAAACGGCTAGCATTTCCATTCATGCCGCTGGACGCATTCCCAAATGCTTCTAAAACTGTGTACACCGCCTGCCACTTCTCCACTGCAGACAAATCAGAGTGTTGTAAATAAGTGTGAATAAATTGTGACATACTTTATTTTTTACGGCCTGGATCCCTTCCAACATACTGGAGAACGTTTTGTTGGTGCTGCCAGCAATGGTGACCAGGTATTGAATGATGTGTTGACAGTTTGTAGTCTTGCCACTGCCGCTCTTGCCCAGCAAGACTATCGACTGATCCTGGCGAGTGGTCAAGAGCTTCCGATAGGCAGACTGAGCCATGCTGTAAATATGGGGGGCGGTGTCCTCCCTTCTACAGCCTTTAAACATTTGCATCACCTGTAAGAACAAACACACATGGAAATAGAAGGCAAGAGTGGCTCCTTGGCAACCTTTTCTGCGTGTTCTAATCTATTAGATTCACTATACGGACAAAAGTATTGAGCCGTAACACTTATTCATTTCATTCAATCCCATTTCAAAAGGTTTAGAAAATGGGGTCCGTGCCATGGAGTCTACCTTTACAAATATTTGCCAAAGAATGAGTGTTCTTTGCAAAGAGATCACTGAATTTGCCAATATCTGAAATGTGTTCCCTTCAAGATATTTCATGGTGAAATGTGAGGGGTATTATCACAAAGGTGACACATTTAGAAAACTAACATTGCAGAATGATTAGGCAAATAGTGCATACAAGCCACCAAACACTGTGATTAATTAATAACTACGGAAATACAAACCTCGTCTGGTATTAAATCAGCCCCAAAAAGGGAGCCTGAAGCTTCATGGCACTGAGACATAAAAGCCTTCTATAGTAAAATTGCCTGTAGCTTGATTACAGGTAGGCTATGTCGATGTTTTACATGATAAAAATGGCTAAGAACACAGTAGAAATTGATTTATTATTGGCATTGACTTTAGCAAATCCAAATAACAAAGAGTGTTATGCCCCATGAATGCTAGCTGTAGCTCACCTTCTCCGAGTACATGGAAGGAGCACTGATGGGGTTAATGACCACCATGTTGGGCCCAGCATGGGTGTGCACCAGGTTACCGCCATACCGCTGCCGCAGGGAATGCATCACACTGGACTCATTCAAGTACTGAAGAGAGGCCAGGTCCTCCACTCGCTCAAACAATGGTGGGTTTGCCTGACATTTAAAGTCATGAAAAGTTTCACCTGGCATCTTCTTTGACTGATGCGTTTCAGAGGTGATGAGATGATTTATTACCTTTTCGACATCATCTTCATCTACATCTAATAAAGATCCATCACTGTCCAGGCGTATTTTCACCTTCCCCTCTGGCAGGCTCCCTGCTTCTGTCTTCAGGAGAGTTGCTGCATGACCACAACATTAATTCATCTTATGAAAAATGTATGCCTGTCTGGTAGTTGTATCTATGAAATGAAATGAATTGCAAAAATACTGCTAAGAAAAGAGAACATTTTAAATATTTCACTCACCCAAAGAAAAACCGTCCTTGTGGACAAGCCACACCTTTTCAGTGTGGTACCAGGCTCTCTCCGATTCGATGTTTGTTTCATTCTTTGCCTGTTTATGAAGGCGACAAGTCAAGATTGAAGAGAAATAAATGGTGAAGACATAGAATGTAACACATGACTGCGTGGTTACAAATAATTGAATTGAAAAGGATCCCTGATGGAAAGGTTTAAATGCGGTAAGCACAGCAGTCGGTAGTATGAGTTGCTATCATCTTGCCTTTTGTTCATTACGCAACCCTCCTTGACAGAACCTCTTTCAAAGTGCTTTCCAGAGCAAAGAAAGGGACTTTGAACTCAGAGTCCATGAAACATATTCATTAAAAGATGTCTCAGATTAGAAAAGAGTGTTTGCATCTCACACAGAAAGCGGGTACATAAGACTTAATAAGATCTACAGAAGGAAAACATTAGTAACCATCAAAACTGCTTTAATGTGCACAGGAGGGTATGTGTTCATATAAACAGGATACTGCTACATGTAATGATGATTAAATACTGAATTATAAAAAAACACAAGGGTCTAACCTTTGCTGCCAAGTGTGATGCTTGAAGAATGGCCACTGGGTCCTCAGAAAGCTTTGGCTAGAGAAGGGAAAGAATAGAAGTCAACTGAGAAATCATTAACGGTCATTTCTGAATAGAACCATACCTGACAATAAAAAAAATGTTAAAAATTGATTCATACAGTACGCAAATCTACAGTTTCATATACGTACGTATTGTATTTATTATAAGAATTCATTATAAATCACTGTTAATAATATTATACTTCTCATTGGACTACTGTTGGTACTAAGTCCTGAATTGACTAGGAAGAGCTATTTTCATTTTATTTTATGTATCAGGTTGGTGCACAAAATTAATGTGATAATTCTTAAAGTGTAAAGTTTTTATTCCATGGCCGCTTCTAATTTTGATTCAAATGTGTATTTTCCAAAACAATACACTTTTTCTAAATACATTAAAGTGGCACGGTGGTCGACTGGTTAGCACGTCCGCCTCACAGTTCAGAGGTCGTGGTTTCGATCCCGGCCCCGGCCTCCCTGTGTGGAGTTTGCATGTTCTCCCCGTGCCTGCGTGGGTTTTCTCCGGGTACTCCGGTTTCCTCCCACATTCCAAAAACATGCTTGGTAGGTTAATTGGACACTCTAAATTGGCCCTAGGTGTGATTGTGAGTGCGGATGTTTGTTTCTCTCTGTGTGCCCTGCGATTGGCTGGCAACCAATTCAGGGTGTACACCGCCTACTGCCCGAAGACAGCTGGGATAGGCTCCAGCACTCCCCACGACCCTTGTGAGGATAAGCAGTATAGATAATGGATGGATGGATGGATAAATACATTAAAAAAAATAATAGTAGAGGTTAGCATATTGGCTTGACCCTCCACAAGCCATTCCAATTTCTCATGCGGCTCGTTTGCAAAATGAATTGCCCATCCCTGTAGACAACTATGAATTCAGACACCCAATGAGAGCCAACTCAGTAAAATGTTGCATATGTCATGCTATCCTCTAACCCAGGGGTGGGCAAGGAAATATAGCTCATTCTTTAATTCGGCCCACAGAGCATTTAAATTATTAAGACTCCAATAAGATTTGTTGTTCATTTTTGTTGTTTGCATTAATTTATTGTATCTCATTAGATAATTGGTTAAGTTCTTTATTGCAAGTAAAATTAGAATATATTAGTCATCTACACTATTTTATAAATTTTACGTTTTTTAATTATCGTACTAAACATTTGGTTGGTTATTCACGAACTATAAATTATGATAAAAGATTAGAATGACTATTTTATTGTTCAAATAAATGATTGCACATATTTTACTTTTTTTTTTTTTATCTCATCTACACAAAGATTTGCCCACCACTGATCTACATGTTATTCACTCTGATGAATACTGCAAATCACATCATTAATATGCAAGTGGAGGGACATAATATATGTGCAGCACATTCCAAATACTCATTAAAATTTTCATAATTGCCACTGGCCATGTCTTTTCAGACAATAAAGCATAAAAATCATTTCAGGCCCCAAGCATCACCCGACACTCATGTTAGGATAAAGACAGCAGTCTGCAAATAGTGTATGAAAAATAATGAACAAAACCCATGATCTCTGAGACAGAGTGAAGGGAGACCCGAGAGCTCGCAGTCACATAGTTTGTACCTGCGAGGATTTGGGTCCTCTCGCACGCTAGCCATGCAAGCATCAAAGACGACAGCAGGATGTGGAGAGCCAATGACCCACGGGAAGCAGAGAGCAGAAATAACCAGACAATGTTATCATCACATCTAATACCAGTGGGCAAAGTTTATCACCTCTGCTTCTTTTGAACAACAACAAAGCAATAAAACAGAAGTAATCAAAAGAAGAGAAGAAATGCTTGGTTTAATCTGTTAAATTCCTTTGCAGTAGCACAGATATCGTACTACCATGTTCTATTGGTTGAAGGACGTTACTAGTTCTGCTCAAGCTTCCACTGTGACATCCACCAAAAACTAACAGGGTGGCCTAGCCGCACAGATATTTGCATGCCTTACCATAATTAAAAAGGTAACATTTGGCTGTAATACATTTAAAATCATATCATGTTCATATATTATTTTAAAATGTATTTAAAATCAACCTATTTACCTATATTTATATTATTAAATGCATCATGTTTTGCGATTTATTTACAAACATCCTGTTCACTTCTCTTGAGACTGCATTCTGTTCAATACCATAAACATAAGTGAATATCTTTACATAATTTAAATATAAACACCTTTTAGAAGTACTGTAATGTCCATAATCAGAAAGCAGTGACATGTTTTTGTCTCTAATTTCACATTGTCAGGGATCCCAGTAATTAAAAAGCTTTCTGTCAGTGGAGGGTCGGGGACAACCCCATGAGTAATTTGAGCAGATATGTCCCTCTAGCTTGGCTAGCGTAGAGTATTGCGAGAGATGGCAAGACTTGGAAAATGGCAGGCGCATAGCAAACAAACTGAGGAAATGAGACCTTACATCGTTGCTAGTGATGGTGAAGATCCTTTTCAAACGCATATAATCCTCCTCAGTAGGAATGACCTCTGGGACCTGCAAGTGCAGGGCCAGCAAGTCCATGCAATAGAATGCATCCATGAAATGTGTTTTTGAATGCAGAAAATGGAAAGATGAACACACACATCAACACAAACACACCTGTTCACTCGATGTAGAATACGCCTGGAGGGGTACAATGGGTGATGGCTTGCCATTGGGGGCCACAATTGGACAAGGGGTCTCCTTTACAGAGCAGTTTAACACAACATGCACACAGACAGAAATAATGGATACATGGATGGACAATGAAGTATAGTTTTACATGTGGTTAGCATGGCTAACGGGCAAACATCCGAAGGTTCAAATCTCAGTTTGGACCTCCCTGTGTGGCATTTACACGTTCTCCCAATGCTTATGTTAACTTCAGTTCAAGTTATTATTTGGAGGACGACTTTTTACTCAAGACATATTCTAGACTAAAATAACAGTTCTTTTGAATGCAACTTTCCAATTTGAAATTTTTGTAACCCGCCTTCTGCCCAAATTTAGCCAAAATTGTTTCATTGTCAGCATGCCCTAGTTAATCTCAACCACTGCCATTCAATTATAAACAGGTGAATGGAGTAAGTGGATTTTTTTTGTAAACCTTAATACTGTACATGTCATAAGATGACAAAACCTGCATGTACACTTTCCACAATTGTTATTTTGTTTGTGATGTACAAGGAGATGCTGAGATTGAGCACTTACTAAGCATGCACATCATTTTATTGCTTTTTGCAATGTCAGGATATTGCTGCATCTGTGCGTGCGAAGCGACACGGCATCCCGGAATCAGACAATTACAGTAGGTGCACGACAACATCAGCAAAATGTTGATTGGGTGACCTGAAGTAGTTATAGAGCCAATACATAATTGACCACAGCTAAATGGTAATTAATTCAAATCAGACATCATTTGATAACATGTTCAGATGGTCTGCTAATTCAAAAAATATTCTCCTTCCAAAGCTCTGTGAGGGTTCTCCTGGCTTAGATGCAATGCTCCACTAGCAAAGAATGACACTAATGAGTCACAGCTCAGTGCCTAATTGCTTACACTTACTGACTGGATTGGGCAACGAGCACGCCATTATACCCACTGATGAGGTCTGTACTGATCATAAACAGCTTTGTGCACTCAGTGAACATTAATTCTAGAAGGCTTCATTATATAAATGCCTTTTTTGTCAGCCACAATGAATATGTTTGGAGAAAATGTTTTTGCAAAGCCGAGGAAATAATAATATAGCCACAAACTTTAAAATGGCTCATATGGGATCTATTAACAAGTCTTCCAGACTTAACTTGTTTTTGATGGGTAAATATGAGCTGTAATGTCTCAGTTATCATCACCCAGCATGCTCCACTCAGGGGTTAAGATGCAAACATGCTGTTCTTTCACTCTGTACCTCTGGTTTTTTTACTGCTAGTGGCCGAGGTTTGGGGACGAACCCTGCAGGAGGTGCCAGAGGATCTGTCTTTGGGACAGGGATGAAACCTGCAGGCCTTGCCAGAGCATTGTATTTTTGGGGAACCGGACTAGATTTTCTGGCGGGTATAAAACCAAGTGGAGGAGTCAAGAGATTCTGCTTCGGGGTGGGAATGAAGCCAGCGGGTGGGGCCAAAGGGTCAGGTTTAGGTATGAAGCCTGCAGGTGGTGTAAGGGGGTTTGTATTTGCTGGTACAGTATTTGGTGACGTGCTCTTGAGTACAGTTGTGGATGTGGAATCCTCTGTTATGTCTACACTCTCCTCCTCTCCTTCTCCCTTTCCTTTATCCTCCTCCTGCTTGAGCTCCTTTTTCATGTCTTCTTTGCGGTCTTGGTTGCGGGTGCGAGGCCGGTGCTCTTTGGTTCTTCCTCTGCCCATGAGGCTGGTCAGGCCCATGGAGATGTCATCCTTGTCCTCCTCTGAAGACTTGGTAGTTTGAAGTGCAGCGGTAGCTTTGGCCGCTTCAGACACAGCCAGCTGATTCTGCTCTTCCGTCGCCGCAGGAACAACACGCCTAACAACTCTTCTCACAACCTTCGCCACCTTTTTCCCGCCGGACTTCTGCCCCTCACCTGGAGCATCTGGACCACCCATGGCAGCGTCAGTATTGATTTCTTCTGCTGATGACGCACTTCCTGTATCTTGCCCAGGTTTAGTAACTGTCTGTGGCTGACTAGCATCTACATCAGGCTGGATGCAAATAAATCAAAACAGCCATAATGTGACAGGACACATGTGACAGGAATAAAATATCTGTTCAGTAAAATGGACTAAGTATGTTGTACATACGTATAAAGAAGTGCAGGTAAATTGAGTTGGATGAGGGGCACAATTTTGAATGTTACAATCATAAAAACTTTGTTATCAGTACAAAAATGTCTTACAGTCGCACTGTACCTAAATAGTGGAGCTTGCCACACTGAAATGTATACTTTAGCAACAAAATATTATTGTTTGTCAAATAAAGGTTGCCGGTGATGCTACAGCCACATGCAATAAACTGCTTACAGTTTGATCCATGTACTCTCCAAATCTGGGGATTTTGTTCCAAAGTGACCAGTGCTAAGCCAAACTTAACTATACTGCTTGGTATAGAGGTGTCTTTAAAAGCCTAATTAAAAGAAATGTGCATGCAATAAATCCAATACGTTCAGCAGTTTCAGTTAATTGCTTTTTCCTGGCAAACTGCTGGCTTTGGGCATCACTTAATTAAATGATTCAGGGGACAATGAAAGTGCATTTAGCCGCAACACAAATATTTATGGCATTAGCTCATCATCACTGAGTTGGCTCATAAAGAGGAGACAATTGCTTGCCAAATCCGGTTCTTCAATACTGGAGTTTTAGAAAATGTTCTTAAGTCAATTGTGATTTTATTTAAAGAAGTTACCCCATAAAAATGCTGAATGTTGCAATACGCAACTTATCCTACACCAAAGTCATCCTTAAAATATTATGTCATCCTCGTTTCAAATTCAACGTGCTGGCCAACTTCCCAGAATTGCAGAATGATAAGTAGCCTCATTTGTTTCAGTTCAGTAAATGCTTGCAAATCTGCATAATTTGAGTTCATGAGTCAAAGAATGTATGTAAAAGGCACTTACATCTGGCTTGCTCTTAACTTTAACCTACACAAGAACAATCAACACAACAGATCAAACCACAACACAGCCTTACCCAAGTAAAATATCACAATAAGTCAAGATGCTGAAATGAAATATAAAAAGGCCAAAACAAAATATCACACAGAAGAGCGAAACTTCCCTTTTGTTCCCAAAACGAAAAGCGTGATTTGTACGCCATGGTGATGGGCCAGACGTCATGAAACAAGCTGGTGGTGAGGAGAATAAATGTATGCAATGGTGACAAAACACAAAACGAGAGGAGGATATGAGCTGCGCCGTGGTGATGGGGATATTAGGAAGCACAATTCTGCACACAACGGCCCATTTACCAACTGGGCAGTGGGACCATGCAGCACTGAGGACAGAAGATATGATGAGAAAACATGATGAGATGATAGCTTAGTTTCTACCCACTGTCACGAAAACATCGTCAAAATCAATTCCGCATATGAGCCCAAATCATTAACCTCAGTCGACTCGATGCACTAGAATACAGTGTTGCTTAATCTTTCATTCCGTGTGATGCCACATAATGATACTTAAAACTCTTGTGAAACAGAATGTAGCAATGTAAACAGAATTATAATAACAACAATCATGCTTGATTGGCGAAAAGCACAACACGCATCCCCGAAACTCAAACCTTGGACGTTAAATGCCTCCAGGCCAGGCAGTACTGATAATTTGACTTTTAAAAAGGGGAACAGCATGCTGTTAAAATCTGTCCCATCAGACCAAACACCATTTAGTAAATATCCAATTTGACTATTTTGTGAAAACGCACTTTGTGGCCTTTTTTTTTCATTGAAAAGCAATGTCAATAGTGGCACAGCTACATGTTTCACTCAGCTTTCCTCAGACTGCACCTATTAATAGTTTCAACAGCAAGCGAGGCCATTCTGAGATGCCATCAGAGCCCACTGCTGAGCGGAGCACATGCACCCGTGTACTAGCAAACCACACTTTCCGGCACACACTCAGTCCACCAGAGGCCCAATCTTTTACCTTCTCTCTAGGCCTGCTTAACCTTGCAATCTCTTAACCTCCAGTCACTGAAGCAAGGGCCGAAGTAGTGGAAGAGCCGAGTCTACAAAGAGTTGACGCAGACTCCTTATGAGTGAGGGGCACGGGCATCCTGGAGGGCGGTGTCAAAGTGGCACAAGCCTGTAGTCAAAAGAGTGGGGGGCCAAGGGGTAGTAATGTGAGGAGTTGGGCGGTGAGAGAGGACAGCTGCCGGAACACAGAAATGCTATGAATAGAATTTGCGTAATGATCACACCAATACACTCCTGCTACCCTCTTCCCTGGTGACAGACCATCAAAGAGGGGTCCCCTCACTTGGATATTCAGTCTGGCTCTACCTGCCACTTGGTCGCTTCCATTTTTGGACCCATAATTGTTCATTTGTTTAATCAATTGAAACTTTCACTCATGCTGCACATTCACATAACAAGTCACATCACTTTGCAGTTGTGACCATAAGAGGGAGACATAAACAACTGTACTTATATAACGCACAACAATGAACTATTAGAATGATTGTTTCACATTTGATATAATAGAGCAAAAATGTATCTTGCCAATCAAGATTATAGTTACCACGTGGTTAATCATTGAAATTGAATCCCAATTTAATTCCAATCACAATTATTGTCTTTAAAATTAAAAAGATCAATCTAACTTCACCGTGCAATGTGGGAGGAACTTGAAGGAGGAAGTTTTTCCATTGCCGCAGTAGACTGTAGCTATTCCACACAGAAATGCAGGCATGGGTTTGACGAAGTGTGGAAGAGTTAATCCAATTTTGGAATATTCTCTTCCTCTTCCAACTCATTAAAAATGTGACCGTTACTTTGAAAGGGAAGGTCACTACATGATCGAAGCACTTAATATTGGATGTGGCATGAACAATTACAATGTTCACATACTAGAGACTCTGCCAACACATGGCCAAGTTGGTCCACCATGTACAATCTGCTAATCCTCAGAGTCAGATACTGGGACACAACACTATGTAAGCTGTTGGTTGACACATGCTTAGCGTAAAGCAAAGATTAAAAACTCATAAACCATACAAATTGATTCTGACCCAGTTCAGTCTAACTGAAGGATGAAAAATATTCACATTTTTCTGCATTAACTGGACAGAGATGCCAATATGTATATATACATATTTAGCACATGTATACTCAGATGGAAATATGCGGGGGGAATACCGATCCATCCATTTTCTATGGGTAAAATGTTGAGCCAGAATCAATAGCTAGGCTACAAATATTTTAAATGTAGGTTCCTTCATCAGTGTGTACTAATCACATCCATTATCAAAGTACCCTTTGTCAATGTTATTATATGTTTGAAAAAGGAAAGTTGACATGAATGAATGGCTGAACCCAATGTTTTTGTATTGACGGGCAAGAATAAAAAAATAAAATCTTATCAGCACGCAAACTAATGTGTTACTTTTGGGCCGAGATATTGTCAACATTGGTCATGTAATGGGAAAACGTTGAGAAAAATAGGAAATGGATGATAACATTAATGTTTTCTGTTGTATGAAGATATCTATCCCAATAACGATATATTGACAAAATATGGCTTGAACAAGTAAAACGAAATGACATGTCCAAAAAAAAAAAAAAAGCCATATTCAAATCTTGTTAAGAGCAGAGCACAGGAAAAATGACTTTTTAAGCCTCGATCATGGACTGAAATCTTTATCCTTGGAAAGTCCCGCCTCTTTCTAATCCATGCCTGGTCTAATAATCTAGTCTAGCTGGAAATGGGGATAAATGGCATCTTGGGGAGAAGATTATATGATTGCTTTTTTTTTTTTTAATGGTAAAACTGGGTCAACTTAATAACAGCGGAAGGCTAAGGTTATGAAATATGTAATAGATGATACAGATAGGGCGGCACGGTGGTCGACTGGTTAGCACGTCCGCCTCACAGTTCAGAGGTCGTGGGTTCGATCCCGGCTCCGGCCTCCCTGTGTGGAGTTTGCATGTTCTCCCCGTGCCTGCGTGGGTTTTCTCCGGGTACTCCGGTTTCCTCCCACATTCCAAAAACATGCATGGTAAGTTGATTGGATACTCTAAATTGCCCCTAGGTGTGATTGTGAGTGCGGATGTTTGTCTCTGTGTGCCCTGCGATTGGCTGGCAACCAATTCAGGGTGTCCCCCGCCTCCTGCACGCTCCAGCACGCCCCGCGACCCTTGTGAGGATAAGCGGTACAGATAATGGATGGATGGATGATACAGATAGTAAGATATAATAGAGGTTGCCATCTTGTGAGATTTTGAAATGAGATATTTTGAAATGAGAGATGAAAACAAGAAGCTGGCACACAAATACATGACCTAGTGCAGGATAAACAATGTCCTGTCAACTTGCATGAGTGGTGATACACACACCAATATTTCAGCGAAATATCTTCACTTCAGAGGTACTCTGTTGAGTTTATAAATGCAAATCTACTCACAAAAGAACATGAGTCTTTACACAGGCTTTCAGTTAGTTACAGTATAGAAGTTTTTTAAAGTGCAGTTACTAGTCTACAAGTCACTCAACATGCTAATGAAATAACAACAAGAAAAAAACAGAAATCTGCAGATGATAAATTACAAAAGTTCCATATTGTGGGGTGCCCTCCAATTAATCCTGGAAGTGTATTTAAAAAAATACAAATAAAAAAAAAAGAAAATACATTTTCTTTTTCAGGATTAGAAAATATGCATTCTTTGGAAGCTGTCAGCTGTTGTGTGGGCAATGGCTGCCACCTAATGGACAAAAGTATGCTCAGCTGGAAATATGTGGGGGGAATACCGATCCATCTATTTTCTATGGTTAAAATGTTGAGCCAGAATCAATAGCTAGGCTACAGATATTTTAAATATATGTTCCTTCATCAGTGTGTACTAATCACATCCATCATCAAATAAATTTTGATTGTTATTCCCCTCTTCATAACTGCAATTAGATCAGAGTCATAGTCATTGCTGGTTGCCTGTATGGCAGCCTCATGTCCCATCTCAAGGTCAGTCTATGCACCCAGCCAATTATTACATAACTAAACCCTCGTGAAATCACATTAAAAGTAATATCCATACATTAAGTGCAAGCCTCAAACTGTGCTACTTGGTATATATTGTCAAACTAGCTCTAATTAACCATTTCAAATTCAATTGCCGCAAATGGTACAAAACCACTATTAGATGATATTAAATAGTAAAATATTTTAACTTTGCTACCAGAGTCATATTAATACAGCGTATGTGGTATGTATCTGCTCTAGATACAGAGTCAAGATCTTATAATAACCACCTATAAATAGTGCAGCTGGTTCTAGGGCAACCTCTCAAGTACATTTTTGTAGTTTCTTCAAATTACCTGTCTGCTGATGATCATCAAGATCAACGAAATATAGGACAGAGTGAGGAGCGAATGCCAGGATCTTAATGATGCACATCGATTTAAACGACGAAATATAAACACCAGCTGGGATTGTGATAGGATGGTATCATTTTCACAATCACAGTCTGTGTGTGTCTTCATGCCAAACCATGGTCCACGGAAATGTGTGAGCGAATGATTTGATTGAATGTCGAATTGTGGATTGTTAAGAGACAAGGAATCATATTTGAAATATTATGTTATTATATTATATCCAAGGTCTGAAATATTCTTACACAGCTGCATGAACTAGTTCACTGCACGCCATTCATAAAATCAAATTGAAACATCAAATGTCGATACAATTTGTGTATTCCCAATAAGTAGTCAAGAGTCAAAGGCACCAATGTAGAAATGTTGATCGTTTTTTTTTGTTTTGTTTTTGGTTTTTTTACATGTCATAGTAAGCCCCTGTAAAAGGATTAAATTCAGGTGTACCGGCAAATAATGAGTTATGTTTGACACGCCCCTTCTTGTTACACATGATAATCCACTTAAAAAGAAGTGAATAGGCTGCCAACCAGCGACCATATGGCCCTGGACTGTAGCGTTTGGGCCGTTGTCTACTTTAGCGTCCCATTGTTTGGTATCAAAGGGGATAGGGGGGATGGGGTGGGGATTACGTATACATCAGAAGACATTCTCTTAAAACACACACACTCCTCCCCAGTGAATACAAGCACAGAAATGCATAGCCATATCTTGACAAATTCACCTCCAAGATCAAAATTATTGGATCCAAGCCTTACTTAAAGTTAAGAATTATTAGAATAGGAGAACAAGTACATGCACAATCAAATGTGGAACAGCCTTAAATAACACACTTGGACTAAGACCATGACACTCTGCTTCATATCTATCATAGTGTCACTGTCACTCTTATATCATATGAAATAAAGCCACTGTTCAACTGGCAGAAACAGATTGTGTGCTAATGTTCACAAAAATCAAGACTATTAGCCTGGAAGAAGGATAAATGTTTATTCTATGTTGCATGTTATAATGTCAACTGGAGATTAATAGTTGATTAATTAAGCGATTGCTACTTATTTCATTTTTTTTAATTGGCAACAACCCGGCAACATGCAGTGCAATACTTTGATTATCACATAATTGTTGAATTGTGATTATACAGCAATTGGTAGCAAAGCTATTGTGATAGTTAGGGCCCGATCGATATGGACTTTTGTAAGCCGATGTGATACTCATATTTGGCAGGAAAAAATTACAATCACCGATGAATCAGAAGATTAGTTTAAAAATAAAACATATGATGAAGAAAGTAGCATTTTTTGGTCCCTTTATATTCCATAAATGTATGCAAATTATAAAAAGAATGAAACTTACACCTTCCTTGTACGGGCCTTTTGATGTCCTCAGCCAGCTACGGTTCAACTCGCTCAGCTCCACAATGGGCTGCACCTTTAGCAAAACAGACTCCCCAGATTGACGGATCATCTCCACAATCTCATCCCTGCTCTTGTTCTCAACCTTGATCCCATTGATCTCGACCAGTCTGTCTCCTGGCACTAGGCCCAGAGCACGGTCCTTGGTGGCAGCACCGGGCTCTGCGAAGTGTACCACTCTCCGGTACACATCTCCATCAGGCTGCCTGTCCAGCATGGTGGTCCTCCTCAAAGAGAAGCCAAAATCGCCTGTGTTGCGTCGCTTTAACTTCAGTTCTCTAGGATCTGGTATTGGGGGAGCGACCAGTACTGGCAACTCTAAGTCGACACCTGGGAATGTTTTTTCTACGAGTTCAGGTATGTGTACCCTACATATGTTTTGAGGTTTGCTTCCTTGGCGAAAATATTGTGGCTTTGATTTCTGAACAGAAACTCTTGACGTATCAAATGCATTGTTCCTCTGGGAAGGGGACGGATACCTCGGGCTCGTCACAGAATTCAACTTGGCTAATTCTGCAAACTTAGCAGCTCTCTCCTTTACAGAGCTTCGTATTTGGTCCTGGTCGATACCCTTGGTCTCCTCAACAGATCCCACATCCTGTGCTAAAGTGTTACAACTATTGAGGCGCTCAGCATCGACGTCTGCCAGACTGAGATCCAGGTTGCTTGCCACCTTGATAGGGATAGGACCAGAAATCTCCAACTTGCTCCTTGATTCCTTCTTGGAGCTTCCCCGATTGAGGTGGAAGAAGCCCCTGCGTATGCTCATCTCTTCCAGACTCTTCAACTCAGCCTGGGACATACGCTCCTTCTTGTCTTTTTTGTCTTTCTTCTCCTTCTTGCCAATGTCCTTTTCCTTCTCTTTCTCTTTATCTTTCTTAATCAAATTAAACATGTTGGACCTTTTCCACAGCCTCTTGAAGTGTTTACAATCAGAAAAGGCAGATCTTCATCAAGCAGCTGAGAGCATTGACTATATAACATAATGAGAGCTGTAAGGCAGATAAGGAAAAAAAAGTTTTCATTAATGAGACCGTAAACCAAATATTTTAGTTTAGAGTTTATGATATATTGGCATACAATTAAAGTAATTTGAAAAAAGCAAAACGATTTTGTGTGTAAGTAAACAAATTGACAAAAACAACCGATGCATCATGCCCATTATAATGAAAATGACCACTGACTGTTACAGGTTCACTATCGTCACGAGCCAATGGCACACTCTTGTGTGCATACATCCAATATTAGGTACACCAACAAAATCTAAAATAAGTGAATGTAAGAGCAGCGTGAGTCCAGTTCTTACTCAACAAGTGTGTAACTGTGAGTGTGAATGGTTGTTTGTGTACTGTACTGTTTCCCAACTGTGACTGACCCAGAGAACATACCTTACATTAGAAAAATCTCACAATATGGCAACAAGTGAAGACACAGGTTAATTGTACTTTCTGTCATATAGTGGAAGACGATTTAAATGTTCTGCCTGTCACTATATGTCACTCATTGTCATAGTTAGATGAACATTGATACATAATGTTAAATTGAATAATTTCTCACGACACACCAAATTTGCTCTAGCAACGGTCGTGCAGTGGTACGCTACCTCCTTTCATGCAGACGGTGTATATTTGATTCCCAGCCAGTGCCTCACTACCCAGACACTGCAAGTTCCAAACCTGGATTTATAAACATGGGTGGGTTGCATCTTGCATGAAAACCATCCTAATGACTCCCTCTGTCAACCTCTGATGGGACAAGCCGAAAGTCACAACAACAACAAAAACATCACCTGCCAAATAATGTGCTGTGACACAGTGTAAGGGAATAACTGGTCGACTGTGCATGTGCCCTGTTAACTGGCAGCCAATCCAGGGTGTACTCTGCATTTTGCCCAAAGTCAGCTGTATATGTATATGTATATATGTACTATATATATATATATATATATATATATATATATATATATATATATATATATATATATATATATATATATATATATATATATATATATATATATATATGGGGGGGGGTGTGAGTGTACTGTATAGTATCAATCAGACAAAACAAACTATTTTTGGCTTAATTTTGACGCAGCTTTTTTATTGGATTACATCCGGTTGTGCAAGTGTACCTAATATAGTTGCCATTGAAAGTGCCCTACATTGAACTGAAAAGCATTGATGCACTCAGTACAATATACTGTATGTGTTGAATCGTCTCTCATGCAGCCGATCCACGACAATATCAGTTTCACCGCTGACACACAGCACTCAATATTTATGAATAGTAGAATAATCCTAATAATTTTATAATTAATGTGTATATACTTGCCGTGCAGATGTATGTACCATCCCTCTCGTCATTGTTTGGGGCGTGAAAAACAAAATTCACGTCGTTGTCACGTCTCCCAGGTACTGTCAGGCAATACAAAAAAAGTTGCCTCAAAATCTAGTCGCATCACATTTCATTGGTGTTTTACTATTTTAACGTTTTTATGACTACAGAACGGTCTACACGCTCCAAAACTGTCTCTATGTTGCCATGCCCAGCCAGTGCTGGGATATAATTCTAAGCAGCTTTGCCCTCATTAAAAACCTGATGGCCTCAGGGAAGGATGTCAATGGAGGGTGTACAAGTATAGTACAGTATAATGGTCTACATTATAAGCGACAGATAACATCCTATACCTATAACTGCACGTGAAAAGCTTGCAACTTTAATTTTTCGCCTTTTGTTTCCTTGAAACTGAGATACAATTTACTCGTGGTGCATTCATAGTCCACTACAATGTAAGAATTTCTGGCTTGAAAATAAAGAAACTTCAACAGCCCTCACCCATATGTCCATGAGAATATCCACACAAAAAGGATAAAAATATTAATGAGAGAAGCTTCCAACTTAACAGTTGTGTATACTTCATTAAAAATACTATATGAAGTTAGGATATTTGAAGCTCAAATTTACACGTGTACACAAGGGTGTTGGGAATGAACTACATTTTGAAATTCTGAGTGTACATTAACCTTACATGAGGGTAATCGTGCAGTAGTGACTCCTACTGGTCAATTTGAACAAGTACGCAAGTTTAGATAAAAACGAGATAAAAATTAGTAAGCAGCTTTGTTCTACAGTTTGGTACTTTCAATACAATTCAACATTTTAATGTTTTATTATTGTTATTATTATTATTATTATTATTATTATTATTATTATTATTATTATTATTGTTATTGTTTTTATTATTGTTATTATTATTAATATTCTCTTCTTGCTGGAACTCAAATGAGTACAAAATAAGTTTATGTATATAGTATTAGAGCTAACCCCCACATTCCCAAAATATGCTAGACATTTTCATTGAAGACTAAACTGTCCATATGTATGAATGTGAGAGAACAGTAAATGGTGAGTGCAGGTAGACCTCGAATGCTCATCGTAGTAGCAGTACTATCACCATCCAGGTTGTGTTGTCTTTTGTGGAAATATTAAAGAGTGAAATCTGCATAGCTAAAGGTATATATCATTATGTGTAGCCTGTTGCCAGATGATGCTGACCACACATGAATGACTCATTGAAGCTCTCATTGTAATGTAGGTGAATAAAGGCTTTCAATAATGCACCAATGGGCTGGAAATTCAAAGAGCATTCTAGAAAGATGGTGAAAACTGGTTCATGCATGGATCTGTGTCTGCTTCTTATATTTACTATACTAATTTTAAGGCAAAACCCCCACTCGAAACACTTGTATGATCAAACAGAATCCTAAAAATTCAGGAAGTGTCACATGACGAGCCTTCTATGAATGTCAAGTTTGTTTCAAATGTCAGAGAAAGTAATTGCTTGATGTGAATTGAATTTTTAAACCCAGACATGCATTTAAGAAACAATTTTCATGCTTGAATAAAATACACTTTTTATGCTTTGGTTTTATTCTATTATTCTTAACACATTCTTTACTTTATAAGTGCCTGCGTTTTGGACGAGAACTGTACACTGGCTGGATTTGAGGTACAGTATGTAATGAGTGATCTGGTGATTAGCAGACTTCTCTTGTCTAACTCAAATTTTAAATGAAGGTTAATAAATCCACGATGTACAGTTAAAGAATGATTGAATTTGAGTCTGTAAATGATAAATACTCATGTTGACAGTGCCAGTTAGATTTGTTTTGTTCATTACAAAGATGATTAATCGTATTTCAATATTTAATCTACATACAGGTGCATGCAACAATGTCATCTCAGAAAAAAAAAACATTTGCATAAGTGCACAACCTAGTGTCCATTCATCCCTATTCCATGAATGAAAATGAACGGCCAAGAGGGAATCCCAGTGCTCGTTTGATTGGGAAATGCATTTAATCGATAAAAGGGGGAACAATAAATCGTTGATATGAAAAGAGTAAAGACATTTAAGATTTGTTTTTTTTAATCGACTACTTGACTACTAGTAAAACACAACCATGAAACAGCCACATGCGACATCGCGGATACTCAATAAAATATGCCCCTGACAGAAACCGCAGAAATATGAAATGGGGGTGTTGGGAAATTAATCTTCATCGCACAAACCGTGTGGTGGGTAAATTATGACTGTGGTGATTTATGGATTACAATTATTGATAAAGGCTATGTTTTAAAAGTAAAAATTTGATTTTAGTTCTTGAAAAATGCGCACTTCTAAAGCATTAAACGGTTTTACCCCCGTGTTGTTGGTAAAATGGTACAACCCTTAAGGTTACCGGAAGTTGTTTCAGCTGCCATGTTTGGTTGCTTTGTTGTAGGCTTTTACAAGGTTTCCTACAGAATTAGTAAGTGTGGAAATGGAGGCAAGCTGGAGTACGTTTCTTTTCCAAGTAAGTTCACTGCTACGGGGGAATACTGGTATTGCCCGCATGGGGAAAAACTGAAACTGTAACTACTGAGTATTTTGGCGGCAAAAGCAGTTTTTAAACGAGTAGTGCGAAGAACAAGTAACCAAGCAAAACAATGGTAAATGAATCCTGGCTTCCAGCTGTGAGGGTCGGGATTGACGCTTGAACAAAAACATCCTCAACGAGTGGCTAAAAAACGCGATCTGTTTATTGTCTGTCTTACTTGGAGATGCCAAATGCTGTCGCAAAACGCCGCGTTTATTTTCTGAAGTTTGTTTTCCAAGTCGATCCCAGCGAAACATGCGGGATCATTTCAAGTGAGGTACCACACCGTTACAATCAAACCGCACACACAGCAGCAGCTTTAGCGCATCAGGAACGCGTTCTTCGAATGCCCAGTGATCATGAAAAGTGGGATTTTCACACAAATTGGAAAAAAATACGTTTTTTTTTTTTTCTCAGCCTGAACGCCGTGTGCGCTTCGAAAATCTCAGCAGCTGATAACGGCGGTTCGCGGCCAACTTTCCTCCCGCAGCGACTGTAGCGTTCACTAGCCAACTTAGCTAACGGTGTTTAGGAAACCTCCTTCATATTCACCAAAAACTCAATTTAATTAATTCATCGCCATGGAATCGACGCGACTCGCCGGGCAACGACGTTGCTGGAACTTATCGGCAGCTAAAAGGCTTTATCCATTTATTTGTCTGTTTATTCTTCCGAGGGTCGCGGAAAGGAATTCAAACTATGCTCACAACATCGGCTAACACTAGCTACGACTAGGCTAGTGCTGGTTTATTTCTTGTTTTCAGGGCGACTCAGTGATGAACTGCCCCAGAATTTAAAGTCATGCGAATCATTGTTTTCCCCTGCTCTTATACATACAATTGAACTTGTGGTATTTATGAGCATGATATCACGCTGACATAGCAAGTTATTTTATGCTATTTTGGTGTTTATGCTTAAATATAAAGTCACGCTTTGAATTTTAGAGTGCATTCATAAGTCCATGTAGACATTTCCTCAAATTTTACGTGAATTAAGTGTTGTTTCCCACTGAAATTAAGTGAAGGTTATATGGCTGCATATCATTACAACTTCTAAATGCGTGTAAATATGCCCACAATGATCCCTGAGCAACACTGGGGAAAGTCATCTCATTGCCATTATTATTGTAAGACCACAATAACGTATGGACGAGGACTGATACTTGGTATCGGTATTGGGCTGATACAGTCCTTATTTTTAGTTATCGGGTACTCATGGAGGTTGCCAATGTACCAGCCACCGATACTTAAGGCAAACAAAATCTGACATTGAGTAAGTCATCCTCGGCAATAGTTGGCGCTATAGCGTCAGTTTCACACATCGTGCAATCGTCACCTGTGTCAAAAAGAGAGGATTTGTTCACAATTCTCACAATAATGTTCCATTTGCACAATTTAAGTTTAGTTACAAGGCACACCAATTGAGACATCTTTGAGAACCCCTTCGGAGGCATTTTTTCTGACACACAAAAAAACTAAACTTCTCCAGAACCCATCATCCCATTTCAAAATTGGTGTTGAATATGAATGTTGCGGTACTTGTTTTACACTTAGTTAAATTTGTTTGTAGTTATTTGCAGTAGTCGTATTGATTGTGATAAGTTGCCTGCTCCAAAATGGGAAGAAGTTGTCCTGGGATGGGCTATAAGGTTTAAGTTCACGCAGTGATCGATTTTTTTAACTTGTAGTTTTAGTTTTAATTTAATTTACGTGGTTCCCGTTCTGAAGAATGTGAACCTTGTCACAAGAGGTACTTGCTTACCAGCTATGCATTAATGTACTCTATCATGTCCATCAGAAGCTTTTATTTTTTTGTTCTGGTGTGCCTCTAGAAGAGTACTTAACTGTTCTGACGATGAAGACAGATGGATAGTGTGGCTTGTTTTAAAATATCTGGCATCGTGCCAGATGCCAGTATCCACACTTGTATTATGTACCTCACACTGTTACTTTGTCTTTTAGTCTTTTGTCAATGTTGAGGCGCTCGGTGTAAGAGGAGCAACACTTCAGTCACTTAGTCGTGCTTGGGAACTTGTTTTGTTATTTTTTTTAAAGGGATAATGACCATATACCATCTTTAAATATAAAATGATTTTAAGTATTTGCAAATATATGTTTAGAACATTTTATTTTGAAGTCCATAGTGAATCATGTTGTTTACAATGGCAGTAATATTTTCACAAATGCCTTCTTGAAGCCCAAAAAATTCTTTTTTTTTTTAATTAATTAAAATGTGTGCCTCCTCTGGGCCTAACAGTCATTATAGTAAGGAACATTGTGTTTTAAGGTAAGACACTGTTACAGAAAGTCCATTTAGTCTAAAATGCTATTTTAACTTTCAGTGCCCAAAAATTAAACAAAAACTGCAAGTGCAGTACACGTGTATTGTAAAGTTGGTTAATTGACCTAATGGCAATGATCATATTTATAATCATTCATATAATCATGTTTGCAGTCTGAAAATCACAAGTTTAAAGCTCCACTCCAATATTCCAATATTACTTCAAACGTTTCTAGTTCCTGGGGTGTGAAAGAGCATTTAAGTTTGTTTGTGTGTGTGTAAAACACACAGGAAGTAGACTGTTTGTACAGAATATTAATTACTACTGCTCTGACACCTGTAGTAAACCTTGGAATTTAGTGTCATTCTAGAAAAGAGAAGGCTCAGTGCAAAGGATGTTTGTTTACATTTAGAAATACAAATGTGAATAATGCACTCGGATCCTTGTCTGCTCATTTTCAGGTCAGGTGTTTATAGAAAAGATGTTTTGAGTAAAGGTCACACAGAACATTTTCTTTGGTCAGGGCAGCTGGGTAATTATTTTGATTATGGCACAAGCGTATTATTTTTGTCCAAGTTGAATCCCTTAGTACACAGTACACACACAAAATCAACATGTTTATACAGGATTGCTAAGTGAGCTAGTTTGGGAAGGCTAAAGAGCTTTCCTGGTGCAGCTCTTCAGGTGCACAGTTGAGCTTCAAATGCAGAATTGGTTCACATGGTTTGTTGCATGTATTTGTGAAGTAATACAGTGTTGCCTGAATGTCAAACTACTCATTGGTGCTATGGTGATTGGTGTCTTGTATAGATTGAGCGACAAGTGTCTGCATGTGATGTGTTGCATCAAACTTGCTTGATACTGACATCCCTCAGTTATCTTCAAACATTGTGATGTGACCATCTTTTTTGTCAGACTTTTCATGTTGGCATTTCTGATCACGGAAAAACAAATAAAAATCTCCCCGTCTTTTTTTGTTGTTGTTTTTTTACAGATGTAAATGTGCTCTTAAGGCATGCGCTTATGTCAGCTCGTGATTTGGAAAGTACTTTTGGCCATATTTCAATTTACATACGTTATATTATGCCTTATGATATTTTGCAATCATTTGTCAATTTAAGCATTAAGTCAAGTGAATTTTGGAATTTTGGATAGGAAATCTTTTTCAGGAAAATGTAGACCAAACTGAAGTGCTTTTTAGAAGCAAAACGGAGTCATATTTTATATTAAATAGTGATCTCTGCAGCTTGATCCCCACCTCCCTCCCTTTTCTACCAGTTTGTACATGGTCTTTGTTTTGGTCCAAAATGGGATTATGCCAAGCAGCTGTATAGTGAGCCACAAAAGACGGAGGAAAGACGGCACATAATCGGACTCATGACTGCGAGAGCTGTTCAAGTCTACAGTGGCCCGTGGAGCCGTCAGGACACTCCCTCCATTTTGATGTTATTTATGAGCGAGCAGCCTCAGTTGTCAGAGCGCATTTGTGTCAAACTGGTCAGAGCCGCATGAAGGCACAGCAGCTTTTACGGGCCCTGCACCTCTGCATCACAAGCTCCCCTGGTATCACCCCGCCATTCAAACGGCAACCTGGTGTGCCAGTGGACGGGATTGCGTTGCATGATGATGATGCCGAATCCTGGAAGGTGGCAAGTGTGAGCAGGTGTTTAAAGCTGCATGAGGTGCCAGGTTCCCTTACACATCGGCAAAGTGACTGCTAGCTTGGCTGAGTGGTGTGTGGATAAACAATGTCCCCGGCTCATGAATAGATGAGCCAAATCAATGAAGATGAGCATACAAAGCACCCCCGCTGTGGCCCTAGTGTGCATCACCGCTCAGATTTGTGTCTTTCACAATAGGCTGGATGACATAAGGAGGACATTGTGTGGTTCATTTTTCTTTCCGAAGCCCCCCAGTCCTTTACTCTTGCAACTTCTTTCTTGGCTGGCCTTCTTCGATGGATGATTGAACCTCAAAGGGAAAGGTCAAGCATTTCACCTTGGCCATTCTTGCTGCTAGTTGACAACAGTTTTTTTTTCTTTTCTGTTTTTTTTGGGCGTCAGACTGTTTTAGAGCTCTAACAGCATTGAGTGTACCACAATTTTGATATATTCTCACGTGGAGACCTCAATTATACTTTCGGTCAGTTATTCCCTTTTTTTTTTTTTTTTAAACACCAAATACCAACTCAAAAATACTTGGCTTGCCAAGTACTACTATAATAACCAACATGAAAATACAGTAACATAGTAGGCCTAAGAGAAGGCAAAAGAGATTTCTAAAAAAATTCCTAAAAAAATATATTCATTATTGTAAGCCATTGTTACATGCCCAACAAGCACCTAAATATTACTGTATTTGTATGTGTTGTAGGGTACTAAAGTTAAATGAAACTGCAGTGTACTCAAAAATGTACTGTACATGAAAAGTTTTTGGGTTTTTAAGTAGATTTTTAGTTGTATTTATCTCAGTGAGTATTTGTGGGCAGATCCTCAAACCATTACGTTGCTCTGCCACTTTCCATATTGCTTTGTAACCTAGATTTTTGCTTTTTACGACCTTTACTGACCTGCAAATTTGTTGCTGTTCGATTGCAAAAATAATGGTCTGCTCTTTAGAGCCTTTTTGGCAGCACGCTACACTCTGTTATGCCTCTAGTGTGGAATGTTTGTTTCATAGTCATTGGATGAATCAGCAGGGTCATAATTGGATCCTTTTTTTTCGTCCACTATTTGGATTCT
The DNA here is from genome assembly GCF_054856515.1 of Filicampus tigris. NCBI lineage: Eukaryota > Metazoa > Chordata > Actinopteri > Syngnathiformes > Syngnathidae > Filicampus > Filicampus tigris. The sequence continues at coordinate 8,002,339 of NC_141233.1, forward strand.
TTTGTATTGGTGTCATGTGGCGTCAGCTTCATTAATGACAAATCCTCTTCCGAAATCGAAAATCTGTAGCCCATTTGGCTCTCACTTAGGCTCAACTGTTGGCCTTAGACAAAACAATGCTGTCATTGACATTCTGCGGGTTTGGAAAGTAGTACTGTACATCTGGATGCTGCCATCGACTTGTTGAAGTGCTACAGTTCTGTTTTGTAATGTCCTCATACTATTCAATTTCTATTTTAATTAAGGATTCCATTCATGTGACTTTAGCTGACTATGATTGAATACGCATTTCAAGGCTAATTTGACCTAAAGTAGTACGTTACTTGTATTTTACCTAATATCATGAGGGAGACCACATTGATTAAATTTTCGTGGAAGCACGGAAAATGCTTATTCACTTAAATATCTACCAGCCACTAAAACAGATGGCCAACATTCAGTAGATTGACTAGTTTGATTTAATGTATAACCACCAAATTCAATAATGTGAACCCAATCACCATATTAAATATGCTTTATAATACGTTTATTTATATACTTTTTACTCTCCTCCTGATGACATTTTTTCTAAATTCCACCAGCAGGCCAATGAAGCCCTCCACCACCAGCACCAGGTGGCCCAGAACAGCCTGCTACCCCTTCTTAATGCAGGAAGTGAACCAATCGACCAAAAGCCCGTGCTTCCCATCCAAATCGACCAGAAGAACCCTTCCATTGCTTTGGATCTCCTTAAAGACAATGTGGCCAGCGGAGGAGGTGGACGGCCACCGCTGCCTGTGGTAAAGAAGGAGCACAAAGGCAAAACGCCGTTTGTTTGTGGCTACTGCAACAAAGCCTTCCGCGACAGCTACCACCTGCGACGCCATGAGTCCAGCCACACAGGTATCAAAATGGTGTCGCGGCCAAAGAAGACCGCCCAGACGGCCCCGACCATGGTGCCAATGATTTCCACGATGCAGCGAGAGAACAACGGAAATGTTTCTTACATCTCCACGGCGGCGGGCATCCTTTCCACAGCGACCACTTCTGTGTCTTCAGGCGCGAGCATCATGACTGCTGCAATGGGCAACTTATCGCACCACCAGCAGACCGTCCCGAAGAAACCTCCCAAACCTGTCAAGAAAAACCATGGCTGCGACATGTGCGGCAAGGCCTTCCGCGATGTTTACCATCTGAATCGCCACAAGCTGTCCCACTCGGACGAAAAGCCTTTTGAGTGCCCCATTTGCCACCAACGCTTTAAAAGGAAGGACCGAATGACCTACCATGTTCGGTCTCATGATGGCGGAGTCCATAAACCCTATGTGTGTTCCGTCTGTGGGAAAGGTTTTTCCAGGTAAGGCTGAACATTGTTGATGGCAATTGGGGGTGGGAAGAACAAAATAAATAGATAAATATATAAATAAATGAAAATAGTGGAATGAAAAAAAGGTAACTGAGTCTGCTAAGAAACCTTGGGTTATCATTTTGTGGCCTGTGAAAGCAAATCGTGTGTCAACTTCCATGATCGTAAAATCTGTACCAAAACTTCAAATTGTTGTGTAGTAAATAATAATGTTGAGATATTGCACTATTTTTGTTACCTTTTTTACAGTAACTTCAATAATAATTGAACAAACTATTAGGCTTTACTTCTGATTGCAAAACTAGTAATCCATACATTTTTGGTTTAAATGTAATAACACGATGAGATTACCCTTCTTGGTTTTCAACAAATTTGAACAACAAGGTTCGATGGTCACTCTAACTATGTCGAACTGCAACCTGCTGTCTTTTTGTAGCTGTTGATGGGTTTGGTATTTTAACGTCATAATATTTCTAATGAGCAGAGAATATTAATACCACCAAGGCGGTGCCCCATTAGCCTGTGCTACAAGGTGACACTTGTGAGCCACTTTCAGGCATGCCTCCAGTACAGTGACGTGGGCAAGGCATTCGTCTGCATGCTGGAAAGCCAGAATGGGCACCGAAGAAAAGGGCACTGAGTCACTGCCACTTAGCTCGATCTGCTGGCAACCACTGGACTCAACTGTCTGCTCCTCTTGGATTAGAACCTAAAAAAAGTTCCGCTTCATAGGACTGAGAAGCTTCAACGTGACTTCTCATTTGTATGGATAGGCAATTAAAGAAAAAAAAAAAAATCTGGTTCTCAAGCAACTGCCACCGCAAGCGCCCTTACTCACCCCGCTAACATGATTCAACTCTGAGCGTCACCAGAACTATCCAGCTGTCAGTGGTGGATCCTTGCCAAACTGAGATTATGAATGCAAGAGACTCACCGTTATAGGTCAACAGGCAACGGCGTTCTAAGGGAATGTCACTTTAATTAAGCAATGGACAACAACTGTTGTCATCAATGTATTTTTTTTAGGTGCTTCGTTTTTATTTTTGAAGGACTGGAATAATAGCACATTTCAAAAAATGTATATATAAGAAATTTCTCATCAGACAAGACTGCAATCTGAAAAAGAAATACTGATGCAAATAAACACCTTTTGATTTAAGGACGTGTAAGCCAAGTGTTGTTTCACATCCCACAAATTGTCCATCCACAATATAATTCAGATTTCAGCACTGAGTCATAAATACTTGCATGACATTGGTATTCACTTTGTATTTATGCAAGCAAATACATGAATCACAAAGCTGCGTCGACGACAACCGCCACTTTAGTGGGAGTAAACAAGTGTACAATGTAATGGCGCACCATCTCAGTGTGGTGCTTCCTGAAACTAGGCCAAACTAAATCACGCATGATTGATTGTGGAGAATCAACTGCCACTGACGCAACTTTTAAGGGTTCACACAAGCGCCTCAAAGCAAGCATACAACGTCCGGATGTGAGCAATAAAACAAATAAAAGTAGTAGGAAACATATATGAATTATTTGATTCAATATTTATGGTCACAATAATACAATTGTAGATTATATGTGTATTTTCATTTTTTGCAGGCCCGACCACTTGAGTTGTCACGTGAAGCATGTTCATTCTTCGGAACGACCGTTTAAATGTCAAGTGACGGTACGGCTATACTTTTTTTTCACCTATGATGATGGCGATTTACCATCAAGATTGTTTGTTACCGCCACTGTTATGTCGTTGTCACTCTCCCGTGACCTTTTACCTGGTGTGCTCTGGGGCTTGCAGGCGTGTACCTCTGCTTTTGCCACCAAAGACAGACTGCGGTCTCACATGATCAGACACGAGGGGAAGGTGACCTGCAGCATCTGTGGGAAGATGTTGAGTGCAGCTTACATCACCAGCCACCTGAAGACTCACGGGCAAACCAACTTCAACTCCTGTAACAAAGGTATTTTTGCACCATGCAGAAAAGCATGATTATGAACCCTAATGAATGCAGTGGAATCTTGGTTTTTGTATGTCCTCGTTTTTGCACGATTCGGTTTTGGATAATGTTTTAGATAGAAATTTGGTCATAGCTGAAGACCCCTTGTTTTTTTTATTTATTTTAAATCCATTCACCAAATATTTATTACAATAGAATGTTCAACTGGTAGACCGTGGACGGATCCCAAGTTGACCACGAGGAGCGTTTCCCCCCCGAAGTTAAAAGTGCATCTTTAACCGGTGAACCAAACAAACATTTGACAACTGTTTCTTGTTGCTCTCTAGACGAGGTCTGCAACTCTGCCTCAGCCACACCCGTGACCGTTTCAGCTCCCATCACCACGGTGATGAATCGGGGCAACTCCAACAACAACAACAACAACGCTGTCACCATCGCGGCGCAAATGAACATTAGCACCAACACGGTCAACATCACGTCGCCGGTCAGCCTTCAGCACCCGCTCACCATCACCGGGCCCGTCAACATCGCCTCTGTCAACATCCCTGCCACCGCGGCCATGAATATTGCCCACCCAGTCGCAATAACCACCCCCATGCCAATGAATATCGCCGGTCCACTTAACATTGCCATGAGGCCAGTGGATAGCATGCCTTTCTTGTCCCAGGTCTTGCCGTCTTCCCCACCCTGGTAAAAAAAATAAATAAATAAAATGAAATGGAAAAAGAGCGAATCGAACTGGCCACAAAGAAAGGGAAAATAAAGTCAAACAAGACTTACAATCTCACAATTTGCTCCTCAGGCCCAGCTCTTTTGTTCTTTTCTTTTTTAACCCCTCCACCAACCTTTTTTTTTTCTATCACGCCACCAAGTGGGTGCTGTATTTACAAGAGTTGTGCAGCCCAGAGGGTGCTCGCCAAGTTTCAGCTGCATCATGACTCATGCTACAAGAGCGATAGGAGATGCCCAACACTTGAGTAGAATCCAAGTAGGACCGTCCTTGAAATAAGGACACGTTTAGGACTTAGCTTAGTCGGTTAGAGTGGCAAACTGATCTGTACCGTGACAGGCGAGGTCAGGTGATTCCTTCTACGTGATGATGGACTGTCTTGGAAGGTGAACCAGAGTTGTTGTGGAGGGTGGAGTTGGGGGTTACCATTGGAGGGAAGAGATGGACTGACTTCTCTCCCATAGCCTTTGGCTTTTGCTTTGTACGTTAACTATAGACTGGTTATCCATATTTAATGTAGGAAATAAGCATAGTAAAAAAGGGGATAGCAGCTTCCATGTGCATGGAAGAATATTTTTTCACCATGCCACAGCTTATCCATTTTCTGTTCAGATAGTAGTTACTACGCTCTTGAGGTACAGATGTAAATTTGACATAGTCCGCATTTTAAGTTGTTACCTGTTTTTTCAAGAGGATGTCTCAAATAGTGTCCGCTTGATGATGAAATGTTTGTATTTTTATATTTGTATGGAATCATGAAGACTTGTTAATATGTTCAAACATATGTTTTAACCTCCTCGCCGTCGCCAGTGTAGTCGGAGTGGATTGAGTCTTGCACTGAACGCACGTCCTACACAGTTAAAGAGCAGCAGTATTAGCATCAAAGGTCAAGCTAAGGTGCCAGTCGATGTCTGTAGCCTCATAGTGGTTCAAAAAGGAAAGGCACAGGTGTATCATGAAGCATTTCAGGCAATTTCTGTCATAAAAATGTATCTTATGTGATGTCTGAATCCTCTAAAAAATCTCAACCCATCCCCACCCTTTATCTCCTACTGACCCAAAAAAAACTCACTCAGGAAACACACCTTTGAGAGGACATGTACTTCACATATTCATTCTGGGCTTCTGTTTGTTTAGTTTTTTTTTTTTTTTTTGCGTGAAAATCTTTTGGTACCTAAGGAGATTTTTTCAAAGAACAAAAATGTCATTGGTTTAACAATCACCAGTAAGGAGCTTCTCCATAGCCTTCCAGGACAAATCTGTATTTTTTGGGGCGCGGCAGCAAATGGCTCTTGCTGACTTTTTTTTATTTATTTTTTTAAATAATTTAGATTGTTCTTTTAGTTATTTTCACTGGAATATCATACCGGTGGAGCTCAAGTCATTTATATGAATTCAAAGGGTCATTGTGTATGTTTGATTCTGTTTGCAAAGTAAATAACAGTATCTACCATGTAACACCCCCCCACCCCCGGAACCCCCCCAAAAAATCAAGTGAGAGTATTCTTGTGTGAATCAGCATTTCATCTTGATGAATTGAATGTTTATTTTCTTTTTAGTTTTTTTTTTAACTCCCTTTTTCCTAATAGTTGAGCGATTGTCAGATGTTGCATGAAGGAGCGTTTCAAGTCTGGTTGCCCGCAGACCTCCCTACTTCCATCAGGGCGAGAATAGTATTATTTTAAAAGCATAACCTTTCTCTGACTTGCTGTACAATGGCATATCTACTGTACATTTTATTTTATTTTTTTAAACAAACAGCAGTCTTAGACAGTTATTCGGACTGGGAGAAAAGTGATTTTTTTTGTTTGTTTTTGTTTTGGTTATGTAATGAATATATTGGGACAAGACTGCCATTGCATGACCCTGAACACTATAACTATGTTGAACTTTACATATTTTTTTTATGAATGCATTGTTGTCTGACAGTGTTGCAACTCCTGAAGACTTTCAGTTGACACTGAAAAAAATGCAATATGCATGATTGTCATTGTTCAGTTGTTGTTTTTTTAAACAAAATAATCGTGTTATTTTCCTAATGTAGGCCTACGTATTGCGTAGATTCACTATAAAAGACTTTGCCAAATTTGATACAGCGATAATGCGATAAACTGAACTTTTTGGTTGTTATTGAATTGAACATCTTTTTATTTTTTAAAACAAATATGAATTGGAAATTCCAAGAGCCTCGTGAAAGCAGTTGAATGTATATCTTTGTACAAAACTATTTTAGGTCTGCGGATATGGTAGTAAAGGTAGATGTGAAAGATAAAATAACCTTTTTTTTTTAAATAAAACTTTTGTATTAGAATATTAACAATGGTAATTTTGTATATACAAGAAAGTAGGCTTTCCAATTAGAGCAAACATTCCTGCATTTTTTTTTAAATGTATGTTTGTCAATTTATTACATGAACATGCGCAATGTTATGTGCCTTTTATTTGGGTTGTCTAAATAAAAGAAAACAATTACCGGTACATATTTTGTATTTATCAAATTATGTTCGCATCAATCATTGCAAAATTCGGGAGTGTTTCACTTTATTTCAGACTTCCACCGCCGCCGCCACTTTTAGATGTTCTGGAAAAGCCAATCTAAAATCAGTAGCCTTGTTCATTTGCCTTTGTTTCCTAAAAGATTGCACCTATTCAGTGCTGAACTGACTGAAGTTTAATCAGATGATCATAAATTCGGGGAAAGTCTAAGTGCGACATAAAAACGTACACACAATGTCAATGGACTACACTTCACCCAAGAGCTCAGGGCTGAATGCAACATCCACTTGAATTTATAATATTCTACAGTTGTCCAGCAGATGGCGCACAGTAATCATATTCAAATGTACTGTATAAACGCCACCTGTGCTGATTTAGTTGATGCCTGCGATGATGTTATCAGCGTAATCATCAGTCTAGATTGGACAAAGTAAACAAACCATGCATGTAAGTTAAATCAGCGGGGAAGAGAAGAAATAGCAAATTATATTTGTTGTTGTTGTATTTGTTGGACGTCTGACTGCAGCTGAATACCATTAAATACAGCGATATATTGCTTATGCGATAGCCTCCCTAATACAGGCCGAAGTACCCATCATGCACCCGAAAGTTGCAATAAACTTTAAAGGCACTCCAAACTTGACACTTTGCTCCTGGAAATCCTCTGCAGTAAAGAGGATGGCGGCCGACTGTCTCCAATCTCATTTGGTCTGAAGTTAGCTCCATGGCTACCCTTTAAACAGCTTAAGAAGAACACTGTTGAACTGGGCTAGGATCATGCTTTTCCTGAGCTGAGTGACTCACAAGCCGCCTATCTGAACGTTGTTATGCTCCCTTCACCTATATTACTTGTATCCCTTCTTTGTTCCAATGAATAATCAAGTGTGATTTCAGAGCAACATGTTTTTGGATGGGAAGCCACCACAGCAAAGAAGGGGGAGTAAAAGCAGAGCAAGAAATGGTGAGAATTCTATCTTTTTTTTTTTTTATTCCCTTATGCTGCAAATTACTATCAGGAATAGTACTTGAAGTTTAATTGTCAAGATAACCTTGCATGACTTTAGAATGTGTGAATTTAGATGTATTTTTACATTCTGACGTGTCGTTTGTCCAACTCGTGACACCACAGGCATAAAGTGCGCAAGATAAGACAAATACTGTACTCTCTTTCCTTCCTGTGTGAAGCAACATGAGTGTTAAGCAACATTAATGGCTAAATAGTTCTACTCACTGGTCTTCCACATCTCTGTGCCTCTCGCATCCCAGTTATATCACAATGAACTCCTTTAAAAATATAATAGTGCTCTATTATGGTTGTACAATGAATAAGTTGTATTTTACCACAACCACCGATATTGTAGTATAATGCAGAGCACTTGGCCACCAGTGTATACTAGAAGTACTGTCCTACAATTTTTACATAAATTGAGTCGCTTAAGATTATCTTTGTAAAGTCAGAAGTGCTCTGAATCTCATTAGATTATATTTTAAATGTACCTAACGTTGTGGCCAGTGTGAGTGTAGGTGTCTATCGTTAAAAAAAGAAAAAAAAATACAGTTAAGCATAACTAAACTAAACTGTATTGTCTCTCTTCATATCCACTACTTCTGCTATTATCATTTTTCATTTGGAGGCAAAGCTGAAAGTGGCACACACTGTGCTGCTGGCTGGACACCATCAAGTCTGTGCTGTTAGAACAGTACGACCTAATTCAAACAAAAAGTTGCATAATAACAAAACCACACCAAAAAAAAATCGCCAGCGTTTATGCTTGATTTCAAGCAGGGTACAGTACACACATGACATACTGATAACTAGACCCGATTCCCCACATACAATTAGAGTCAGCAAAATCCCAGTAACAGGTGATTCTTCCTCCCCAATCTGCTCGGAAAACTGTCTGCGCCGACAATCGTAAATGTTAAACCTGTTCAATATTTAGGATTGCCAATGGAATGATGGGCATTTTGGAAACGGCTAGAAGCTCACCTTATTTCCAGACACAACTAGATGAGCAACTAGATGAGATGACAATCTAGGGGGGGGAAATGGCAAGACTTTTTGGGGGCCCCCTTTTAAGCTTCCCCCATTTGACTCATTCATCATAAAAAAAATTCTGATCGTAAAATATTTGTCAGCACCCTAATCCACCCAGCACAGTCGTCAAAGGTGGATGGAAGAGTGGCCCTGCCCAGCTAGTCGATAATGTTATTCACAGTATTTTTGTTTAGGAAAATATGTCTCAGAAACAGCTTTTTATCGACTCAGCAAAGCAAAAACATACATGCAGGTTCTGTGTAAAGTCTGCCAACAACCCTTAAATTTAGCTCCTCCCTAGGTGATGCATTTCACTGTCTTGCTAAATACAGTACAGTAAAATGGTGGTATGTGTGTGTATATGCTTGTTTACACACGCACATGATGCCGCCAAGCTAGCTTGCTTCGCAGAAATGAGTTGCGTGGTGCGGATCCTCTCCTCCGTGGTGACAAATAAATTACTCTTAAAGAGACCTTGTGTATTGAGGAACCTAGCCGGGAAAGCTGAGTACTACGTCATCACAGCATGTGACTAAACGGACCAATGACGAGGGATGATCCGCGCAGCAACGATTTCTGACGTGTGCGCGTCATGTGTTTCAGACCGGTTGAGAAAATTATTATGGAATCACCCTATAAATTTCCATTCCGAAAACTAACACCTGCATTAGATTAGATCTGATCGTTAGTCTGAAATTAAAGAAGAGTGATCACACCTCAGAGACCTGTTGCACCAATTGGACTGACATGAGTCATGTGTGCAACACGAGAGATGTCAATTGCAACAAAGGAGAGAATTATCAAACTTCTTAAAGAAGTGAAATCACCGCGCAATTTTGCATAAAATGTTAGTTGTTCAGTCAGTCATGGACTGTCGATGACTGGATGAAAGTCGTATTCAGTGTTGAATGGCGAATCTGCATTGGGCAAGGTGATGATGCTTGAACTTTTGTTTGGTGTCCAATGAGATTTCTGAAGATGACTGCCTGAAGAAAATGTGCAAATGTCCACAGTCATTGATGGTATCGGGCTGCATGTCAGGTAAAGGCACTGGGGTGATTGCTGCTATTACATTATCAAAAAATGCACAAGCTTACATTGACATTTTGGACACTTTTCTTCTCAGTAGGATGTTTGGGGATGATTTTTTTTTTTTTGCAAGGTGGTAATTCAAGGCCTACAAATAGTCCAGATCTCAATCCAAATGAAACTTTTTGGTGGAAGTTGATGAAAATAGTTCAAGACGAGGCTCCAACCTGCAAAGCTGATCTGGCAAAAGCAATGAGAAAAAGTTGGAGTCAGATTGATGAAGTGTTCTGTTGGTCACTCATAAAGTCCAACCCTCTGAGACTGCAAGCTGTTATAAAAGCCAGAGATGGTGCAACAAAGTACTAGTGGTGTGTTGGAGTATTCTTTTGTCGTTGTTTTCATCCATCCATCCATTATCTATACCGCTTGTCCTCACAAGGGTCGCGGGGAGTGCTGCAGCCTATCCCAGCTGTCTTCGGGCAGTAGGCGGGGGACACCCTGAATTGGTTTCCAGCCAATGGCAGGGCACACAGAAACAAACCAACATCCACACTCACAATCACACCTAGGGGCAATTTAAAGTGTCCAATTAACCTACCAAGCATGTTTTTGGAATGTGGGAGGAAACCGGAGTACCCGGAGAAAACCCACGCAAGAACGGGGAGAACATGCAAACTCCACACAGGGAGGCCGGAGCCGGGATCGAACCAATGACCTCTTGACCTCTGAACTGTGAGGCGGACGGACGACCACCTGTCGCCGCCTGTCATTGTTTTCATGATCCCATCATGTTTTCTTCAGAATTTAGTGATTCCATAATTATTCTCCATGCTTGGTCTAAACAACTGTTACTGACTATAACATTTTTTTCCTGGATTTCTTGTTAGTGTTTCTTAAAACCAGAAAGTCTAATTTAGTTTGTGTGATGTCTGTGATCAATTTTTATTCTACAAAATTAAAGAACTGAATGAACATCCTCCGAGTCTGGTGATTGAATTTTTGCCAGGGCTTGTATTTATTTATTTACAAAAAAAGCAACAAAGCCGAAGCCCCTTGCAAGAGAAAAGCATAGACGGAAAGAGGGAACACAAAAATCCTTGAAGTGACTCACGTTCTATTGTATAATCCGCCTATATTAAAAGAAAGAACATCACACCCTCATCATGGCATCAATGAGATGTGTGTGTGCCACCGATTGTTCTTCACAAAATTGCAGTCGCTTTTTCAACATGAGTACAAACGGCTTCACCTTGAGCTTGCAATAAAATTGGAATTTGTCACATTTGTCAACATTTGCTTACTTGATCCCTTTCTGGATGGAAACAAGTGAGTTGGAAGAAGGAGTGATCATGTTGAGTACCACCTGTTGAGACTTCTGCAAAATCCCACTCTGCAAAAATGTTTTTGCTCATGCTTTATCCCAATATAAGAGTGCAATTGAATGTTCTACTCTGTGATGTCATGTGGCTCTTTTGCGCTCTAGTTGAATAATGACATTCACTCTTTTGGGACAGCTGTGGCCAAGTGGCTAAAAATACAGCCTGTGACTGAAGGACCCTAGGCTCAATTCCCTCTTTAGCACGTGCCATCACAGCTGGGGTGCCCTTGAGCCAGACATGTAAGTGGCTGTCAAGGCATCAGAAGGCTGTCCCTAGCAGTGGTCACTAAATTAATGGTGTATGCTGGCTGTGTTGGCTTCTGGGAAACGTTCACTGGACTGCAGAGGTAATTTTTTTTGGGGTGTGATTCATGTAAAAAAAAAAAATGGGTACAGTACATAACGACAAATTGAGTTTATTTATAAAAGATGTTAGAGTGTGTCTATGGGAATTTATGAGTTGGACCTGAGAGAAAGTCTGGCTGACAATATTTATTGTAGTTTGATAGGGCTATTTCACACCAAACACTTAGTTGTGCAAAGTCTATTTTACTTCAGAGAAATCTCACAAAAAAACAGTAATCTTATGTTGCAGGCATATATACAGGTAATTATTGTTTTTATTATTTATTTGACAAATAATATGGACGTAGATCATTTGCCGCGACACTCCTGGTTGGGAATCACAGACCATGCATGTTTAGTAAACCAAACTTCAGTTCGTCAATATTTTGCACATTTTAATTATAGTTACGTTTTTACTAATTAGTTTTTACTTGCACAGACAATCACAATATGTTATTTTGTTGTTTCTCGGCTCAACTGGTAACTAACATCTAACAGCTGTATAGTAGAACAAAACAGTTCCCTTTTCAGTCATAGGCGGACCTGGGGGTCACACCCTGTAGACTTCATTTCCCAGAGTGCACCGCGTTCCTCATGATGTTCCTAACAGCTGACAGACGGTGAAAGCCACTAGCAGAGAGCTGTCTGTTGGTGGGGAGAAGACTCTCCTGTCGCCAAACAACGGACCTAAACCACACGTCGAGGGACTACATTTCAACAAACTCCTTCCATCGATCATATTCACTGGATTAAAAGGAAAAGAGATATAGTCCCTTCGATCAGCCTCCAGATCGGAAGCTGGGGACATTCGCTCGGTCAGGTGCTTCTTTTCACAATAGTTCGCTGAGGCTGCTGCATATGTCGGATTTTATCCATTAACGCTTCGACTCCAGCCCTCCCAGCCGAGCCCAAATGCCGAGGAATGGATAGTGTGTCTACTATCGGCGGGAACATGGTCGAGAGTGGCGAGAAGCCGGAGAGGGACAGTGGCGGCGGTGGTGACGACGCAGCCATGGCCGCGCTCCACCAGTGCGAACTGATCCAGAACATGATAGATATCTCCATCTCCAGCTTACAGGGGCTCAGGACAAAATGCGCCGCGTCCAACGACCTCACGCAGCAAGAAATCCGCACACTTGAGGTAAATTGGATGTTCCAGCAGTGACAAAAGGCCGTCCCAGCCGTCGCGAGTCTTGTCAAACTGCGGAGTCATGAAGCCGCGACGTCCGCCTCGCTCGCAGAGGCTTTTTGTCTTGTAGGCATCCCCAAAAATGACGTTGATCTATTTAGAACTATTATTATTTTATTTTAATATTTATTTATTTATTGCATCAGTACCTCAAAGATGATTAATGTTCCTGGGTGACCTCTCTTCATTCCCCCCTAGGAGCTCCCATTGCATATAGCACAATTCATCTCGGCTTAATATTGAATAATCTGCTTTTATTTATAGAACTGCATGCGCCGCACATGCTGTGCTTGTTTTGTAGCCTAGACTCCTAGAGGGCCGCCCGATTAACAAACTAACAAAGAAAAGAAAAACGAATTGCACAACATGTTCTTGTTTTTATTCGATGCTCAGCCTAAGCTATCTTGCATCTGGATGCGGCGTTGTAATGACCTGACATTGCTTTGCGCAGGGCCTCTGCACACTATGCTGTCTCCTGCTATGTGCCATGGAAGCACGCCTTTTTTTTTTTTTTTTTTACACACCGTTTGCTAATGTCACTTAATGACAAAATCAGTAGAATCGTTGTCATTCTAATTCATCTGGTGCACTCCCTTTGATTATACTTTACGTTTCACACTCTTTAGCAGACATAAAGTCACGCAACAAGACATGTTATATTTCATTTCAGACAACCTTCCCTCATGCAATGGCTAGATTAATGCATTCATCTACAGTAGACACAGTACCAGGTCTCAATAATGCACATGACGTTTACTAAGGTTGGAGGCCATCTATCCATTGTCGATAGTGCTTGTCCCCATTAGGGTTGTGGGTGAGCTGGCGCCTATCTTAGCTGACTTTGAGCAAGAGGCGTGGTACACCCTGGACTGGTTGCCAGACAATTGTTTAGCACATATGGTCAAAGCTATATACACTCACATTCTCATTTATGGACAATGTAAAGTCTTCAAGTAACCTGACATGCATGCATTTAGAATGTGGGAGGAAGCTGTAGTACCCGGCAAAAACTCAAGCAAGCACATGCAAACTCCAAACACGAAGGCCAGAGCTGAGAGTTGAACCCTGAACCTCAAAACTGTGATGCAGACATGTGAACTATTTTTATAATATACAGTACATTACTGGACAAAACTCTTCGATGTTTGGAAGACGTAGACCACGTCAAGATTCTGGAAGACTCATTCCAGGAGTTAGTGCATGAAGGCGTGGCTTTCCAGTCCTTTAATAATTACCACACTTGGAAACAATTGTTTAACATCTTTATGACCATATACAAATGTAAGTATTCTTTACAATTATATTATGTTTTGCTTTTTAATGCCCATGTGACGTCACTCAACGGTCTCTTATCTGAGGCCTCCACGGGATGTGTTTATGCTGTCTGCTTTAAAAAAAAAAAAAAGTATCATCAGTTGTAAGGTGACTGGGGGAAACATGTCATAGATTGTATAGAATTGTTAGGAACACATAGCTCCTCATGAGGAGAACGCGATATGAAGTGCAGGAATTTTTTAAATGTAGTACTTAGCTGGACAAATATTTTCTTGTATTGAACAGGCAACACGGGGAAAGTTTGGTGAGCAGCAGTTTGCATGTTCTCCCTGTGCTTTTGTCTGTTTTCTCCCAGTACTGTGGCCTCCTCCTACACTACAAAAAACATGGACTGTATGCAAAACTGAAATTTTCCATAGGTGTGAATGGCTGTTTGTGATTTAACTGGCAACCAGTCAGGAGTCACAGCTCAGATTCAGAAAACAGGTCAGCCGTGATTGCTCGTTGTGAGCAGTTGTGATGTCATTTTCAGTCGACAGAAGACAAAATGGCCGCCCCCGGGAATGGCTAAAAATGAGTGCATCTTGCTGCTTAACTTATATTCCACAAACGCAAAATTAATGAGAATGCCGTGTTTCAACTAGTGGGCCTGCTGGGAACATATTCTTGAAAAAAAAAAATGTTTGGGTTGACTTCCGCTTTAAGTCTGAATTTACAGTTGATCGCAAGGTTATTTAGCCACCTATAATTTCTTTGCCGTTCTTGAGGTTAGCCGACCCCATTTGCTGCAATTGACCTGAAATATATTTTCTGTTGTCTAAATATACTTTTGTAGAAAGAATCTAAAAAAGACAATGTGCCCTTCCTTGGAGGATTTCTGTGCCGAGCGCAACTCTTGTTGTTTTTAAATCAAATGCTCATTGATTAATGGGGGTGACGTTCCATAAAGAGGGTAATTGTGAACTACAGCCCCTTTCTCTTAAGCAATTTATCTTCGAGTTGTGGTTTGACCCGATAAGTGATCTTGTTGGTCGTAACATTCAGCTACGGAGCCAAGTGCTCCAGTGGTCTTGCAGCATTTGTGTTTTCAAGTGGCTGGTGCTAGCAGGGCGGTGCTGTCAGCACTCTGACTTCCTTTGTCTTTACCGGCACTGTTTTGACCTCACTTCTTGCCATCTTACCACTTTCATTTCTTGTTTGAGATCTCTTTGAGATTTCACATTCTAACTGCTTGACATTTTTGAGCATCGCCTCCAGATGTCTTTCCCAACGTGCTCCTCTACATCATGAAATGCAGCTAATGCAGTCTGTTTCTTTTCCACCAAAATAGTGGAATTATTGAATTTCTTAATACTGCTAAATTCAATCTTTAATAAGTGAAAAGTTGTCCTCCTACTGAAAAACTGTTGTTAATTTCAAATTTGTGATCCGTCTTGTTTTCTTGATATCTCTGTTTATTAAGTTCTGCTTTGGTTAAAATTCAGTTTGCAAGATTGTCATTTGCTTGACACTCCCACACACCAACGAGATGGATGAGCAGTACCTGCTAAATGTTGCAGCTGTCCATTTTATTTTTTTTCAAAAAATACATTCCTCATTGCCTTTAATTTTTATTAACCGTTTCAGTACATGATGTACACTTTAAAGTGGAAGATCATGCCATGAAAACTAGATCTAAAATAAAACAGGGAAAGGGTGTATGAAATCGCTCCGTAGACTTGAAGAATAGAATATTTCACATGAATCAGATTTGGAGCCCCAATTCCTTATTTTAGAAGTTGTGTTAGCTTTGTATCAGATGGCCATCCTTTAAACCCCTTTCTCTTTTTTTTTTTTTGAGTCATTAAAAACATTTTACTAGTATAGCCATGGGATCTACCAAAACTATACCCCTTCCAATGGACAGACCGACAGACGTCTGACGGACTAAGTGACGGACTGACCATTACAATTCAGTCCGTCACAAAAAAACGACAGGCAGCGAACGACGGACTGGTACGCTGGCCGCTGACGAATGACGGCCCAGCAAAATCTGGTAATATGCCCACCTCGGCTCCTACTCATATATTGTAGCACTTGCCCAGATTATATATGTAGGCCTGCCTGCGGATGAAATAGTAAAACATGTAGACTCAGTGGCCAAAATGCATGCTAAGTAATGCACAATGTGTCAGCGAATGGGGGCGATAGAATGTGCACAGCATGGGTAAAAAGAGCACAGATGACTGCTCAATTTAAGTGGATAAAAAAGCAAGAACATTTTGATTTCATCTCATGAATTTATGCAATCTCTACTGGTGGACCGGCTGGGCCAACATCATTCAACTTCAGGTGGCCCGACACAGTCACGTGGTGGCCCCAAGCCATTAGGCCACGGTTAATTTGTATCCTAATTGTAACATATTAGCATTCGATCTTTTTTATTTCACAATCCTACCTGAGTGCAGTAATCCCTTATCAATCTGTCTTTTTGTTTTCTGTTGCTGGCCGTCACAAACTAATCAAGTCGATGATGACACAGGCACATAAACTGCAGATGACAAGATTTTAAGTCAACTACGATTCAAATATAAATTGGCTGACTCGAGATTGAATGAGACGCAGTGTACAGTCTGCCTATAAGCAGAGGACACATACTGGCTGCCTTTCAAGCTTGAGTCTACCTACTTGTTGATCTGATTGGAGGGATGGAAAGTTTGTCTTATCAACCTCCAAGTTTTTGGGAGCTGCTTCCCTTTTCCACACCATTATGATATACTCTTCCCCGAATGGATTTGGTGGATCCGATGTGTCAGGTTGAACTTTGGGACTGGTTTGAAAAAGTCCAGCTCTGTACGGCAAATTGTTCAGTCTCAAACAATTAGTGATGACGGAGATGGCTTCTCTGCGTGAGTTTTAATGCCACTGAGTGAACACCGTGAGGTCATAGTAGCTCTCGCACAGGTGGCGCAAAGCGACCTTGCTTCAATATTGCACTGGAGTGTAATCAAGAGCGACTCCAATTCACTTGACATGCTCATTGAGACGGCTTTATTATTCCACTTGAACTGTGTGTTGTTCTGCCTTGCCAGTTAGAGGATAATGATATCGGCCTCTCCACATGGAGTGCTAACTGCTACTTCACTTTACACATGTTAATCCCACTCAGTCTGGCCTCTGTCTGCCTGTGTGCTGCCTACGTTCTACTTGTACTGCAGCTCTTCATAGATTTCTTATTTTGGCTCCATCATATCCACTTTGCAGTGCCTTTGGAGGCCGTTTGTTCTTTTTAAAGCTGGTCAAAATGTCTATGCGGCTGGTGAGCATGCAGCAAGGACTCTCCTGTTCTGTTCATGATCTGTTGTATGTAAATGCATTACCAATAACTATTATTATTACGATATTATTTATTTTTTTACGAAACAAATTCACTAGCTTTTTAATTA
Source organism: Filicampus tigris (assembly GCF_054856515.1). Lineage (NCBI taxonomy): Eukaryota > Metazoa > Chordata > Actinopteri > Syngnathiformes > Syngnathidae > Filicampus > Filicampus tigris. The sequence continues at coordinate 8,019,553 of NC_141233.1, forward strand.
CAGTGTTGCATGGCGGTGATCATCAAGCAGCATGGCGTCACTGTGTTTTGTCTCCTCTGTGCGGGAGAGAGCCTTCGCCGTGCGCACGGAGCGTGAGCTGTTTTGGCTGCATCTATATTTAGACATCTTCTCTTCCTACGCGTTTTCAGGGTAGGTTGTTAAATAAGAAAATCAAATGACGCGCAAAGAGGCTGGGCCAGCAGGGAGGAAAGGGGAGGGGTGAGTCAAAGCCAATCGGCAGTGCTGCTGCTTGTGACAAGACAACTGCTGTGCGCGTGCGTGCGTGCGTGCGTGCGAGCGAGCGAGCGTGCGGGCGGTCGTGCGTGCGGGCGTGTGCGTGTGTGTGTGTGATTGAGGAGAAAACAATAGAGAACGTGGCTCACATGTGAGTAATGAGGAAGCGCGACGTTAGTGATTGCAGCAACACTGACCCTGTCTGTATTTCCGTTTTTGACATGCAGTGTGTGATGTGAACCTGTAAAACTGTGAAAACGGGGGTTGTGGAACCGTGTGGGCAGACCTTGATCTATTTTTAAAACCAACCAGGATTAGTTGAATCTTGTAATTTTCCCATGAGGGGGTCATATTTGCTTTGTTAAAAGGCCACCTATCATCAAACATTCGTATAGTGAAATATGTAAACTTTATGTTTAACATGGATTGATGATATGCATGTCCAAACGCGACCCCCCAATCCAAGTTTAGGAGGTCAGCGACCGCAGGAGATAACAATGCTGGAGGCTGAGGAGGGGCTTCAAGCAGGCCATTGTCCGAGGCTATCAAGCATGTGCGTGTCCCTTAAAGGTCATGTGACCCAGCTACTGCCTATCTTAGCCTCCCTGCCTGCACTATTTTTATCTCCTGACACATTTTCTTTGCTTAGCTCCAAACTGTGCATCATGGTTTGCTCCAAAAATGTGCCGCCTGTCCTTGAAAGCAGTCCCATATTAGGATTACTGCAAAGTGTGCTCCTACTCCCTTGAAGACTGATACATTATCACGACTAGAAATAAAAAAAGGACTCACTCAAATGATAACAGCAATGACCATTTAAAATATACAGTATCAGCCAGGTTTTAATGTTGTTGCCATCTGCCAATGTTCAATTCAGTCATGGCAATCCATCAATTTTCAATTCTGCTTGTCATTTTTGAGTGTTTTTGGTATAGCGGTAAATTTAAAAGCAAACCTTGGTAATCCTTTGGGGGAATGGTGATGTCTATTCAAATCGGGTTGGTTTATGAATTGCATGTCATGGGCCACACGATGTAGTTGTGGTTACCCTTAAAGTGGAAGTCAACCCAAACATATTTTTTACAAGAATATGTTCCGTTGTAACACGGCATTCTGATTAATTTTGCGTTGCAAAATTGGAATATAAATTAAGCAGCAAAATGCACTCGTTTTTAGCTATCTCTGGGGGTGGCCATTTTGTCTTCTGTCGACTGAAAATGACATCACAACTGCTCACAACGACCAATCACGGCTGACCTGTTGTCTGAATCTGAGCCGTGATTGGTCGTTGTGAGCAGTTGTGATGTCATTTTCAGTCGACAGAAGACAAAATGGCTACCCACAGAGATGGCTAAAAACGAGTGGATTAACGCTTATTCCACAAACGCAATATTGAGCAGAATGCCCTGTTTCAACTTGTGAGCTTGCATAGAACATATTCTTCAAAAAAATATGTTTGCGTTGACTTCCGCTTTAAGGATCGGCTGTAATGCATAGCTAGCGGTATAGTAGTAGTAGTAGTAATATAGTGCACCAAAATTAAACCTTTGTTTTAACCTCATGTTTCTGTTCACATGGAATACAGTAAGGGAACAAAATGCAAACTGTGCTTTTGTTTTTTTTTGTTAACAGGAACACATTTGATGACATTTAAAATTTAAACATTTTTTTGTTTTGGTCTTCATTAATATTCCTGTAAATATATCCCGTCTTTGGGCAGGATTTTGTTGCTCAGGTGCCAGGAACAAACGGAGCAGCGATGGGTTCTGCTGCGCCGACTCTGCCGTGTCAGACGGGCCTCTTTCTTTGCGCTCCTCTCCTGTCCTGACTGACACGCCGGCTGTCACTCATCCCCTCACAGCATTAGACCGTTGCCATGGTGCCGTTTAGCTCGGCTGACAGGTGGGCTCTGACGCCATCTGTCTCCCCACCACCACCACCCACCTCCAGGCCACGCGTCAATAGCTGCTTTTGCTACTCTGCACCAAAAATAAGATGAAAGAAGCCTGTTGTTATCGTGGTTTGTTGCTATCTAAATGCCATCTCACTGATATTAGTGAGGGACTAGGGGACTTCTCACTTCTGTTATTTAGCAAGATAACAGATGAGTCAAATGCTCCGTAAGTTGCCCATCCTATTTTGTCGCTGTGCAGAGCCGCATGATGACATTTATATGTGGTGTTGCTTTTTGTCAGCGCTCAGTGTTTCACATGCATGGGAAAATCCCACTGAAATGTTGCTGACGACTCAGAAGAGAGGTTGCTAGGTAACCTGACGTCACGGGGCCGCATTAGAGTACAGGGAGGCAAACACGGGGCTAGCTCGAGTCGTTAGCCACATCTAGTCAGGTGTGATTTGCCCATGGATGCTGTTTTCCATCCAAGAAACAGATGTTGCTGTAGTTTATTTGCTTGTACGTTGAAAATATGGTGTGAGAGCCTGTGAGAAAATACGGAAGTAAGAGCAAAGAACTTCAAAGGACCTATTTTAACATGTTGGCCCTTATTCCTGTGTGCAACTATGCTATGCTGTCACTTCAAATCAGACTACCAATCTCTTGAATTTATATTAATTCATTTTGTCAAATTAATGTTTCAGAATATGAGACAATTCTTTCTTGAAAGCTTCCTGTGTCTGAAACAACAAGCACTTCATTTGTAGTAACTAGCCAACTATATACAGTAAATTAATGTTTTCAACTGCACTGCATTTATACTGAGATGCTTCTCATTTGTGGGAAATTTAAAGATTTTAGGTCAGTTAGAATCGTCCGTCAATACTTCAAGTCTATTTGTAAAATAAAAAAACAACAACAATGTAAACCCTTAAAAGTTTCCTTCATTGACATTTCTATTCAGTACTAAATCTTGTGTTGATCTTATGTTGAAATGCGGCGGATGACAATCTTATTTTAGTGTCTGACCTCCACTAAAGATGCTTTTTGTGCGTTGCCACAAAGTCTGCCGTCTTTATTTATTTATTTTTACATCTCAAGGCCAGCCTTTCCCCGAGCACCATGAATGTGAGTTTTTATCTTAGCCTATCACCAAGGGAATTGAATGAGCAGAGAAAGACGTGCGCTCCTATTCAATGCTCAGGCACTCAAGAGGTGTTTTGCTGGTTGAAAGGCAGATGGTGTTGCACGGCTCATCTGAAGGTGCCGCCCGCTGTAATGGACCCATGCAGATAGACTGCACGATAAGGGGACACACAATCCGCCACACAATTCGGCCTGCAAACCAATACTGCGGTGTTCCTTGTAGTACATACAATACTTACTCACAGGACCACTGCACTGTCTATGCCAGTGTTTTTCAAACACTGTGCCGTGGCACACTGGTGTGCCGCGAGATATTGTCAGGTGTGCCGTGGGAAATTATGTAATTTGTGTGCCTGCGCGGTCTAGCGCCTGGCAGCATAATCAGGTAGTTACTACATTGTAGTACTCTTCCATACCAGTAGGTAGCAGCATCAGCAGGTAGCTAATTGTCTTTGAGACAAGCGAATTAGTGATGCGTGTTTATCCAAACAGGCCCATGTTTCACACTGAGTAAATATCAATATGAAACATTATAAAATACTTTTTTCTTTGTGTTTATTTAATTCCAATTCATGACATTATAATATAACGTGATGTTATAATATAACGTCATTCTTCAATGTTATAAAATCCTTATATAAATAATATAATGCTTATATTGTTAAAATATATTTTTTTTTCTTCACAATTTTAGCTGGTTTTGCTATTTTTTTTATTACCGTATTTTTGATGATTGACTAATCATTTAGATACTTTTTTTTTTTATTTTTTATTTAAAGTTGTCCAAAGTCCTCAGAATTTCAAATTGCATGTATTGTATAACGTCGCACTCCTTCCACCTCTCTCATGGCCTATTATTTTGCAGGTGACCTCAGCAAAATATTTCCAACTTGGAAGTACATACGGTCAAAAGTTTCGACCCGGTTCCTTTCTCATATATGGAACAGAATGTGAAAACGATTCGGCTCACGTTTGTTTCTTAGCAGGAAATAAGGTCACAAGCTGTGCTTTTCAAAATGGAAAAAAAAAGATGCTAGAGGGGTGGGAAAATTTACTAAATATAGTGACAGTCTCTAATTTGTCAACACTGATTGTGGTTTTGTAAACTAGCTCCACTCTTTCCATAGCTATGTTGCTGCACATTATGTCTTGTAAACCAAACACTGAAATATGTTCACAAAATAACTAAGAATAAATCATCCGTTTGACGTTGCTGGTGATTCGTTGTTTCTTAGAATTTCTTAGAAGTTTGGCCTTTGGAGAGTTTTTCATGTTACATATGAATCGAATCGAGTCGTTCTGCTTGAAAATGTACGGGTCTTGAATCATATCCTACCTCATCTATCGAGGCACATATCGAATCCTCTTTTATGGGAAAATCGCACGCTCCTAAATGTGACCCTCTACGCCGCTTGTGCATTTTACAGAGTATCAAAATGGAACTTCTTTATCTTGGTAATTTTTTTTTTCCCATTTTGCCACATTGTGCAGATGTACTCGTGCGTGTATTCATTCAAACGGTGTCTTGCACACTCGGGCCACTGTGAAACTGGGTCAAACACACACTGCAGGTATGTCAAGTGGTGTTGTTACAGCAGGTTTGTAGAGTTTAGAATGGAAAAACTAATACAGTATGTCTTGGCTACATGTCCTGCTAGCGAGCCACAACTTCTTCTGTGGTCGCCCACCTCCCCTCCTGATTGGTGTCCTCTATTGCTCCCTGCAGGTGAAGCTGGTGAAATACATCTGTAAACAGGTGCAGTGCAAGCTAAAAGTGCCAGAGACAGAGTGGCCCGACAACCTGGACAGCTATCCACGCTTGCGAGACTGGCTCCGCACCATCAACTTACGACCAGAACTCATTGAGGTAGGCTCAGATTGTGCACATCACGTTTGTCTAACAACACACAATAGCAACTTGTTAGCATCAGTCCTCGTTTGTATCAACACTCACTCTGATCGCCGTTGTAATTTGAAAAGGAAAAATATGTGGTAGTGAGGTAAGGTTTCAGGTATTAGTATATAGTACAATAGAGAGTAAGTTTACACTCAGCACCAGCAGTGTTTTGCTATTTTCACCCCAAAATTTGTAAATTGATAATTGATTAATATTGCTTCAGGTCTCTGGGATTAACCTGCAAATATTTGCTCCTCAAAATTGCAAAGTTGCTCCTCAAATGAAGTCATCGATTAGCATGAATACAGAATTCCACCGAAAAGTATGTGGACTGTGTTTCTTTACTTTAATGAGCGCCTAACTACTTTAGCAGGACATACTTGAAAGAAATAAATCACTCATTTTCACTTCCCTTTCTGGCAAATTCAGAGTAGCTGTCATTCCTCAACATATTTGTTCGTCATATTTTACTGCAATTTTTTTTCTCCCATTACTTGCTTTCCTTCCTGTGCAGCTGCAAACTGTCAGCTACTGTATGTTTTTCTTGTCCCTGTTTGCTTTTGTGTTGTGACCTCACCGTAACATGATCATTGAGGATGTTTCTTTTGCGTGTTATTCTTTAATACATCTCGCTGTACTTTAGAATAGCAATTTTTCAGTTTCGCTACTTTTGATTAACTGTTTAATATTCCCTTTTCACAGTTTAAATAAATCAGACACACTCAGTTTGAATTCTTGTAAATTCTCACAACTCTTTCCTTTAAAGAAGAAGTAAACCCAAACATATTTTTTTCAAGAGTATGTTCTATGCAAGCTGACTAGTTGAAACAAGGCATTCTGATTGATATTGCGTTTGTGGAATATAGCTGAATCCACCTGTTTTAAGCCATCTCGGGGGACGGCCATTTTGTCACTTCTGTTGACTGAAAATGAAATCAGTTGCTCAGGTTTCAGGTAAGTTAACGACTTACGGCTCATCTGTTTTCTGAAGCTGAGTTGTGATTGGTTGTTACCGGAGCCCTGAGCAACTGTGTCATTTTCAGTAGACAGAAGTGACAAAATGGCCGCCCCCTGAGATGGCTAAAAACAGGTGGATTTACCTGCATAACTCATAACCACAAACACAATATTAATCAGAATGCCTTGGTTCAACTGGAGGGAGGGCCTGCCAGGGGCGGAGCCATGGGTGGGCCTGGGTGTGCACAAGCCCACCCAGATTGACAGACTGACCACCCAGTGAGATTCATGAAAAAATCCATCCATCCATCCATTATCGATACCGCTTATCCTCACAAGGGTCGCGGGGCGTGCTGGAGCCTATCCCAGCTGTCTTCAGGCAGTAGGCAGGGAACACCCTGAATTGGTTGCCAGCCAATCGCAGGGCACACAGAGACAAACATCCGCACGCACAATCACACCTAGGGGCAATTTAGGGAGTCCAATCAACTTACCATGCATGTTTTTGGAATGTGGGAGGAAACCGGAGCACCCGGAGAAAACCCACGCAGGCACGGGAAGAACATGCAAACTCCACACAGGGAGGCTGGGGGCTGGATCGAACCCACGACCTCTGAACTGTGAGGCGGACGTGCTAACCAGTCGACCACCGTGCCGCCCTCATGAAAAAATATATAATTCTAAATTTTTCTAAATTTATGTTTCAGTATGTTTTTTATTTTATTGAATATTAAGAATGGCATAATTGTGTTTGTCTCAGGAAGATCTGAACTTCATATTTTTCCGTTGGTCATTTTATTTGAATGTGCGATATGTCAGGACAGGAGGATTGTGCTCAGTGAGAGAAATATTCAGACCCACCCTTATTTTTCCAGGCCCACCCATTAGCCACGTTCTGGCTCCGCCCCTGCGGTCTGCATCGAACATATTCTTGAAAAAAAAAAAAAGTTTGGGTAGACTTCCTCTTTAAATAGTTTTAAAACACTGTACATGTATTTAACTAACTTATTTGGAGCAACAAGTCACATCAACAGCGTGCAGAAAATCTGCAACAGTGTTAATCTCTTTATAGTCTGTTTTTAAAAATATGGTTCTTCTGATTGGCACCACCATAGAACTGCACTGCATCGTACTTAGAAGCCCATAAAGCCCCCCCTCTCTTCTAATTTGAGTTCTACATGCATGCATTACGCAATTCTCCAGAGAAGAGCTGAAGCTTAGCTCATTTGGAGTTACACAATTGAGAGATTTTATTTAGTTTACCTTCAGGGATCCAGGCCTTGGTTTGAGGCCATGTTTGTCATGTCGTCCTGTATTGGTATTTGGGAAATAGAAAGGCTGGCACTGGCCCACTTGACTGTGCTGTGCTGTGCTGTGTATGCAAAAGTCACATAAGAGACATAGGCCGCCAACGCGATGGTGCAATGACACTTGTCATTTCAAGAATTACAGAGAATAACTTGAAATTGTTCCCGTTCCCTATTGAAAAACAACCATCCATTGTGGTGGGTGTTGGTCCCCTGCCACTTTCACTCCAACATCTCTTGGTCTGTTTGTGCGCTTCCCTTTGCTTACAGTGGACACACGAGTGTAGGACATTGCCCTTGCTTTCTGATCACTGTTTGCCCTGTCGGAGCACAGCTTTGACATGACTGATAAGCAATTGCGCACTTCCCATGTCCAAAAACAACATCCCAAACTCACTGAGCTTGCTCTTGTTTCCTTCTGATTTGTAAATTATTGTATCCGCTCATATCTCTCTGGCAAAAATGTCGGTGTCACCTACTTTATATCCCTTCCAGTGAAATGTTGACTGCAGAAAAGGGCTGGTGTTGATTGTGTCTGATTTACGAAGTAATTCATATTAGCCAAATGAGCAAGATGAAACAGCTTTTTTGTGCTTTCCTGAAGTGGTCTCTTGTTTTCTATTGAAATCGTCATCTTCTTTTCTTGATTTTTGCTTCTGCGTAGGCAGTGGAAGTGAAATTCTCCCTGGATGCCTTACTGCAGATGGCAGGAACTCAGGTGAGGGACTCAATGCGAAGGCTTGGCTTCACCTCCGAAGAATGTGCCCGACTCAGTGCTGCCCTCTCCTGCCTCAAGAGTGCAACTGAAGCCGGTATGTGTCTTGCGACCATCTGCCAGGGTTTTAATGTGTTCTCCATGGCTGCAGACCATATTATTCCACTCTTGTCTGTGATCCAGGAGGTGAACTGAAGGAAGACAGCACAACTTGGTTGTCTGAGCCCACCAGGAGGGACAGTGGTTCTCTACTGACTGCAGATCAGCTCTGCAGCTTTGGCAACCCACTGCGGCCACTCAGCCCCTCGCCTCTAGCCCGCCCATCCACCATCCATTCCACGCCCTCCACCCCTTGCGCTACTTTTCCTCATCCCCGCTCCGGCTCGGTGTCAGCAGTCCTCACGCCCGAGGCACAGATGCCACACCTCCACGGTGAAAGCCCCCTCACGAATGCCTTCCCCATGTCCTTAACTCGCTCCCCCCGTCTCCACGGACACACTTCAACGCCGCCCGTAACGCCACCATCCAAGCGGCGTCACCGACTGAAGCCTCCGTGCACGCCGCCGCCTCCGTCCCGCAAAGTGCTACATCTGCTTCCCAACATCACCCTCACACGCAGCAAAAGTCACGAATCGCAGTTGGGCAATCGCATCGAAGACCCACTCACCAACAAGTAGGTACTCAGAACACTTTGAGAGATTGCCGTCGTTGCTTTTGGTGAAGTGCTTGAAGCCTCGTGAGGTGGTTTCCAAGCCGTAACGATAGCTTCTGATACGTAAAGTACACAGCAAAACTTTTACTGCCACCTTGCTGTTCACACATAATCCTAAGTGATAGAAATAATACGCTTACAGAAGATGAAAGGAGGCGAATTAAGCAATAGAGGCTGCGGCCTCCAATAAAAAGCATGTTTATGATTTTATTCATGATTAAATTGCACAGGTTGTAGAATGGTGGAATAAAGTTATGACATGATTTACCTTACCGGTACTTAGTGGTGGGGGATATGGCAAAAATATCATATCACGATTTTTAAAAAATAAAATCACGATCATGATTTTATTATGATTCTTTTTTTTACATCGTTTTTTTTAGATGTTTTTACATAAAACCACAACTCGTAACGCGGGTCTAGTACTTTGAAGAGTCTTTTAAACCACTCGTTTCCCACTGTTTTAATGAGAATCATGTCTTCAACAAGGTAATAAGTCACTGCCTCAGTTACTTCTTTACACTGCTTGCTTGTTTTTTAATATGGAGTGCCCTAGTTAAATGACTGTGTTACCGTGGGTTGCGTTAGCTTGGAGCTAGCGGCTGCCTCTGGCTACCATGTGTCCGTTTGCTTTGGCTGTCGGCGCTGACGTCCGAACAGAGTCCCTGCAAACTTTGCAAATACCCGGTTTGCGCTTTCTCTTCCGAGGAAAGGTCAAACCAAATCGACACTGTGGATGTGGAGTTTCTTTTCGGGACCAACTCCGCTTCGTGGTGACTTTCCGCGATACCTTCCCGCTATACAAGCAAACAGGGAGGCGGGGAGTGTTACGCTCGGTACACTGTGCGTACTGTGTTTGTTTGGTCGGGTATGCGTCAGCGGCTTTGAGCCGCCATAGAGCTAAACTGTATAGAATGTACCCTGTAGACGATCAAACGATCTTTCGGCTTTATAAGATCGTCAACACTTTAAACCGCTTAACGATCTAATATCGTCATATCGCCCACCCTTACCGGTACTCTTTTTCTTACATCGCATAAAACTTGGTCTTTGATCAGGGGTATGTCAACTTTTTTTCACATTCACTATTTCTGCTGTCTCCATAGCAACCACAACACTGACAACAAAAGCATCTGTCCTGTTATCATGTCAGTTTGCCTTTCAGTACACTTCTATTCCCTCTGTCATACACACTCTCCTTACTCTGAATGTTTGGCTGCGGCTAATCCCCTCAGATTCCCAGAGATTATGAGTCATGTCCAAACAGGAAGTATTTCCTCGGACTAATGCTCGGAGGTGGCAAGTCAAACACGCACGCGGACATACATGCACAATCTGCCTCCCCTCTCATTTGCTCTCTGTCCATTTCGATGGGATGCACATGCACAAACAAGCGCCATGTTTATCCACCATATCCTGTCTGTGTATGGGAGGCTTAACTTTTTCCAAGGCTGAAAAAAAACACGACTGACTGATTCAACACGCATGATCTTGTAAGCAATCAGTGTGAAATGGGTCTCAGTTCTAATGTCATCGTATATTTTTATGTTTTTGTTTTTTTCTTTGACTGTTTTTGCCTGTTGTTGTTGCGCACAAGTAAGTACATGGAGACTTGCGACCTTGGCTGCCACGGATGTCACCCTGACTGTCCGTAACAGTCCTGTTTAGCCACTCAAACATGCCTCTCTCAAATCCTTCTTACATAACCTGCTTCAAACTCTTCAAGCCTTGCAGTGCACGTTCTGTCTCTAACCCAAGAGTGGGCAAACTTTTGAGAGCTCAGGTAAAAATAAATAAATAAGGACATAAATAAATACATTAATAAACAAACAAACAATGTTATTGTTGTTATTTTGGACATTTTCGAGAAACCCCTCCTCTTATCTTTTTCTACTTTAGTACAGAAAAAACTTTCATATTTTAATGGTCTGCTTTAGGATGAATGGCAAATTTATTCCATTTTCTTCCCCTTGATTCGAATGAAAATTAAAGTGGAAGTCAACCCAAACATTTTTTTCCAGAATATGTTCTATGCAGTCCCACTACTTGAATTATGGCATTCTGATTAATATTGCGTTTGTGGAATATAAATTAAGCAGCAACATAGAGCCACTTTTAGTCATCTCAGGGGACTCACCTGTTTTCTGAAGCCGAGCCGTGATTGGTCATTATCTGACAGAAGTGACAAAATGGCCACCCCCTGAGCTAGCTAAAAACGGGTGGATTTCCCATATTCCACAAATGCAATATTAATCAGAATGCCGTGTTGAGACCAGTGGGCCTGCATAAAACAAATTCTGGAAAAAAAATATGTTTGGGTTGACTTCCCTTTGAATGCCCTTTCTTGATTTGTTACACATTTTAACCTTGCTTTGCAGATGTGTCAAAAAGAACAAAATCCTCTTGAATATGCAAGTCAATGGGAATGGCCACGAGGACACGCCTTCTCGCTACCCCGCTGTTCCGGTTCGAACCCCAGGGGTGCCCCCAGCTGCAACCACCGCGCCTTACACCCTCCCTGGTACACCAACACTGATGGAAGAGCATAGCGTCATTAAGAGTGAGTTCTGCTTGCAAATGATCATATTTCTCTCTTATGTATAGCACTGCAAACTGCAAGCTTTTGATTTTGACTGCAGTTTCTCTCATCATGTTTTACTGCCAAATCGTAACTTGCATTAAGTATTCCTCCCCTTCTTGTTTTCCCATTATATCTAGATAACAAACCGGTTCACCGCAGCTCTCCACAAGCTGTGAGGAGGGACATAGGTCTTGCTGTCACACACAGGTGCCTTTTTAAAAAAAGAATGAAAACTGTGTTGTAACTCCGATTATTCATCGTCACCCAACAGGATGCATTTGTGAATGTTAGTGAATCAGGGTGATATGTATTATTTTTCTGTAGGTTCTCCACCAAGTCCTGGCTCTCTCAGACATGTCAGGTGTGTCAGAAGAATATGATGTTTGGGGTTAAATGTAAACACTGTCGGTAAGTTGAGCACTTTCATATTAAAAAGGCAAGATTTAGTCTTGAGGGCATGTGATACCTAGTTTTCTTTTGTGGTTGCTTATTTGTGTGCAGATTAAAGTGCCACAACAAATGCACAAAGGAAGCGCCATCCTGCAGAATCTCTTTTCTTCCAAGTAAGATTAGTTTTTGGATTCTATTCCCGACGAACAAACAACCAAACGCAAAAGCAATGTGATGTTCTGTTGTAGTTGCCAAAATTCGGAGGACAGAATCTGTGCCATCTGATATAAACAACCCAGTGGATCGTCCGCCCGAAGCGCCGCAGTTTGGTACACTACCAAAGGCCATTACCAAAAAGGTAAAATGTCTCTCCGGTGCTTTTAGATGGCAATGAATCTCACTTAACTCTCTCGATGGGTGAGGCATCAAAGTGCCAGACTACAGTCTCTTGTCTGGCACTTAAGTGTTTGTATGTGTGAAAATTCTGAACACACTGGCGCAGATGTCCTCTATGTCTGGACGTTCCAGTTTTGTTTGCTTTAGTGTGAAAGACAAATAGTTATGCAGGTGATTTTTGCCATCTGACGTCTCTCCACTTCCCACTGCTATGTGAACATTAAGATTAGACGAGCTCGCTTGTTAAGTTTCCCCTTAATTCTACCATGAAACATTTTCTATAGAGGTGCATCTTATGCAAATATCGTGGGAAACTTAATTTATTTCCATAGTTATTTTTAAAAAAGTGGATTTGATGTTATTTTGATTTGATTTTTTTAAATAATAAAATCCCAAAATTCACCATCTCATGAAATGACATTACATAGGAAACAATCCAAATTTTAAAGTTTGGAATTGGCCTTCCGAAAAGTATTTTCCTATTTCTTTAATGAATCTGCGTAATTAATATGACTTTTCGACTTGAACTACTGAAAAAAAATGAACTTTTCTATGATTTTGAAAATGTTTTGACTCACCTGTACAGTGTATGTTTATTGAACACAACACTAAGTATACTTGCACAATTTGAGATCCAGAAAAGTTTTACTTTTCGAAGAAATGTTGACTTTTGATGTGGACCTGCACTGCATCACTAAACAGCATTTCTCATCATTCTTCCTATTTAACAACAAGATGCCTCATGCAGCTCTTGTAATAGAACACATTAGATTGTGCAGATGTACCTAATAAAGTGTCCCGTGAGTGTAATGTTAGGACGATTTCTAAACTGAGTGGCTTTTTTGTCAGCAGGATCATCCTCCCGTCCTGAACCAGCTCGACTCCAGCAGTAATCCGTCCTCTACGACCTCGTCCACGCCCTCCTCCCCGGCACCCTTCCAGCAGAGTAACCCTCCGAGCGCCACGCCGCCACCCAACCCCTCGCCCAAAGGCCATCGGGACAGCCGCTTCAACTTCCCTGGTGAGCCTCACAGGCCCTAATACTGCAAGTCACCAATGTGCATGCTAGCATGAGTTACAATACAGTCTATTAATATTCCTTAATTGTCCTCCAGTAATAAAATATAGAGCCCTCTATTTTGCCACCGTCTACAGAATTAACACTGAATACTTGTAATGGTTGTGCATTTTAAAGTTTCTTCTTCCAAAAAAAAAACAACCTCTAATCATGAGTCTCTCTCCCTCTGCCATGCTTGCTGGCCTTTCCGACTTTTTGGGTATTTTTTTTTTATTTTTTAATGAAAGCTGCCTGCTACTTTCAGCATAGACAGCAGTTTATCTTCCCTGGTGAGTCCCAACATGTCATACTGCATTGTCACTTACCCATCATTTCCTTGTGCGAATCTTAGATAGCCTGCAGCTGCCCTCTGCATGTAATTTCTCCGGGTTTCAGTGTCATACTCATGTGTGCCAGCGCCTCTCGTGCATATAATGTTCTGTTAACGCCATCTGCTGGTGGTAATGAGAATCTGCATGTCATTTTCCATTTAGGATGAATATTTTTGAGTACTTTTTTACATAGGTTACTGCTTCTTTTCAGACGTCTCCAGCCCTGTTACTTTACATACTGATATTCTCCAAGATACAGTGTAAGACTTTATTGTTATTATTCCTGCATTGCTTTTTATATGTGTTGATTTTTCAGCATGTTGATTTATGAGAATATTATCACTGGATTTTATTCTTGGATTACAGCAGTGAGATTGAGCAATCAGTAGAGGACATACATGCTGATCTGGTTGAAGATGAAGATGAAGATGAGGAGGTATGACGAATGTCAGAAAATACACAAAATACTGACGTTGTTCAAATTGATGGAGGTTTACTTTAAAATGACTCCTTGTTGTTCTGTTGTTGAATATGATGATGATAAAAAAAGACGCCCTATATTCTAAATTATGGTTATGCAAACTTTGAAATGTATTAAAATGCATTGACATCTAAACATAACAGACATGACTGAAAGAAAATATCAATCAAGAATCCTATTCAATATTCATCTATGTGTCTGCTTGATGATCAATAAATAATCACACATTTATTGGGTGACCCAATAATAAAATAACTTAGACCCAAAGTGGGCCCAGACTCAAACCTTTGTAAATCTCTGACTCTAACTGTACACTTCTGAGTTGAATCCATTTAAAGAGCAAATTGTGGTCCCCTTCTAGGAAGGTGAGGATGACATTGAGGTCGAAGATGAAGACCCTGAACTGGATGAGGACAATGAGGAGGAAGAGGAGGAGATTTGCGAGGACGGGGAGGACGAGGAGGACGGCGAGGAGATCCGGATGAACATGGGCTCTGACGGCGAGTGCGAAGGTGACAAGTTGGATGATCTGCCCTGCTCGCGGGGGAACCAGTGGAAGGTCCCAATCTCCCGCAAAGCCAGCCAGACCAGCGTCTACCTGCAGGAATGGGACATCCCGTTTGAGCAACTGGACCTTGGAGAACTCATTGGGAAGGTAAGGAAGCAGAAACAGACAATAGACAACTGTAGCAGTGTCAAATCAAAGCTGGAAATTATCAACCTTGCACAGACAGAGTATTTTATTCTGCTCTTTTATTGGCAAGCATTATGCACTGTTATGAATTATTATGCATGGTGAATTCAAGTTAGAGGGGAAGTCAACCCCAAAATTTTCTTTGCACATTTTTGGTTCATCACAATATGGCTTTTTCTGAAAGGAAGCTTTTAATGGACGTGTTCGTTGATCCAGGGCCGCTGGGGCAAGGTGCATAAAGGTCGGTGGCACGGCGAGGTGGCGATCAGACTTCTTGAGATCGATGGGAACAATCAGGACCACCTGAAGCTCTTTAAAAAGGAGGTGATGAACTACAGGCAGACCAGACATGAGAATGTGGTGCTCTTCATGGGGGCTTGCATGGCCCCACCGCACTTAGCTATCATCACTAGGTGAGAACTTGAATATTAAACCACATCAACTGAGGCTGGATTTACACTGCAGGTCTAAATTCCCAAATCTGATTTAACGTACGATAATTATACGAAATACGTTACCGATAGTTAGCTCATCCCCATTGGGTAGAGGCCATTTTCTGATCTGATTCCGATTCCAGGCCTTTATTTTGCCCGCTATTTACACTGCAATGATGCATATACAGTACAATTGTCACTTGAACCATGCTGTGTAAATTCAACCAACACTGCACCATTAAAGTAACAAAATACAATTGTTTTTCATTCTGTTCAGTTTCTGTAAAGGGAGGACACTCTATTCCGTTGTGAGAGATACTAAAAACACTTTGGATATCAACAAGACCAGACAAATCGCCCAGGAGATTGTCAAGGTAGTTTCTTGTTGGTTCATTAGGTATTAAACAACTTGTTAATAAACATGCTCCATAAACAGTCTTTAGTATAATGTCGCTGTCCTGTGAAAAACACTTGTCTCCAATTTTGGAAACTGTTTTTAATTTTCACTTTAATTCGATTTCTTTAACGCGGAAACATGATTCGGGTAAAAATAAGAAAATGAAAAAAAAAATGGAGATAAGTGTTTTTCACACGACAGCGACGATAAATACTTAATACATTGAGCGGTCAGTTAAACAAGCCAGTTCTTGATAGCATGTAACAAACAAGGTTATGATGAAACTTATAATGAACTGTCTCCCAATTTAGGGAATGGGATATCTGCACGCTAAGGGCATTGTCCACAAAGACTTGAAGTCGAAGAACGTCTTTCATGATACCAACAAGGTTGTGATCACAGACTTTGGCCTTTTTGGGATATCTGGTGTTGTTCAGGAAGGGAGGTAAGCGGTGCCACTGGTCGGTTAAAGCCAGCAGCCGCACACCGTCGCCAAGCCGTATTCATCTACACATGTTAAAAAATGTTTACATTATCTACCTGTGACTAAAAAAGGTAATTGTCATGAAGAGTCTTTGTTCTGCTGAAATGGATGCACCAAAGTTGGTGTTTTCATGTGGGTCAGATGCATCCTCGAGAAATTTGCCAAAGATGCATAATCTTGAAACAAGATTTAAAAAATGCTCCTTTATCATCGTGACAACATATGTGGGGCTTTCTCTCTCTTTTCTTTCCTTTCTCTCTTTGGATATGTCGCAGACAAAGAACTATACAGTAGCTACAGTGACCAGGGCAATGCACTTTAGCTTTGTTAATCACACCACATAGTGTGTGGTTCAATAAAATAATATATGTATGTAGTGCTTTAAAACGACACATCACTCGGCATGACATATCTTTCTACCTCTTTGACTGCAACAAGATAACGTCTTTAATACAACTTTTTGTTTAATGAATTGTCTCAGGCGGGAGAATCAACTAAAACTTCCACATGGCTGGATTTGTTACCTGGCACCGGAAATAGTGCGTAAAATGAGTCCAGGTAACAACGAGGACCGCCTTCCTTTCTCCACTGCGGCAGATGTGTACGCCTTTGGGTAAGATGTGCTCTGCGCACCGATATGGGACAGCCTGTCCCAAACATGAAACAGTAATCATGCTTTGGTCCACCCCCTCACCACCACCGATTTTTTTTTGAAGCACCATTTGGTACGAGCTCCAAGTAAGGGACTGGCCAATCACCAATCAGCCTGTGGAAGCAACAATCTGGCAGGTGGGCAGTGGAGAAGGAATCAAAAAGATCCTGTCAGAGATCAGCCTGGGGAAGGAGGTCACGGTGAGTCCAAGTTGTCAGACTCGCAAGCGAGTTCAGGGTTCATCGGCTCTTCTGACCCGAAGAGTTTTCTCTGTCTCAGGAGATCCTCTCGGCCTGCTGGGCTTACGACCTGCGGGAGCGGCCCCCTTTCACGCAGCTGGCCGACATGCTGGAGAAGCTGCCCAAACTCAACCGCAGGCTGTCTCACCCGGGACACTTCTGGAAGTCAGCTGAGTAGGTATCCCACAAGTCAGCCGACCAGATGAACGCTCTGATTATAAGGGGGGGAAAAAAAATACTTTGCTGCATTGAGTCAGTCACAACAATGTCCTTGCTGTTTTTGTAAAAGAGAAGCTTTTTAAGTTGATGTACCATTGGTGTTGTTTGGACGATTTACAGTCTCTTCTTTGATTTTCTAGACTCTAGAGACTGAAAGGAAAATGAAATGCATAATTGTACTTTGGCCACATTTAGAAACATTTTTTATTTGTAGGTGTACTCTTTCACAGTGTATGCATAACAGATGTCCCATACCAGGATCTTTTAGAATTGTGTAAAGATTTCCTCAAAATTGTTGGGAATAGGAATAATACTGAATATCGTCGCTGTCCTGTGAAAAGCACTTGTCCATTTTTTTTCTTTTTACGTGAATGGGGTTTCTGCGCTACAGACATCGTATTAACGTGAAAGTTAAAAGTGACAAAATTGGACATAGGAGTTTTTCATGGGACAGCGATGATATATTGTAATGTATAACACACAGTGCATAATAATTTAATAAACGATTAGCAGCATGTTGGGGCAGTGTTGAGCCTCATAGTTCTGAGATTTTGTGTTCCAATCTCAGTTCCGGTCTTCATGTGTGAAATTTGTCTATTAATTAATCATTGACATCTTTTATTAAAAAAAAGCCACTTTCAGATGATAGCATACATAAATAAAAAATCACTAACTCGACATGTGGCCAGGGTATGAATAATTTTGGGCTTTCCTGTACAGCCTGTTTAACTAGAATTTAGTAGGGTATTGCACAAAAATGAATGCACTGTAACAATTGGTAAACAAATCTATACACTTGCAAAAGTCTTAACATTTTTTTCACCACAGTTTTTGTGGGATTTAGCACAGAAAGTAATATATTTGTAATTAGTACAATAATTGACAATATTTTTTTGTGTGCACATTCTTACCTTTTTCTGTGCAGCCTATTTTTCGCCAGGCTTACGTGTGATTCTGCACAAAAAGTCATTATGGGGTGCATTTTTGGGGGTGATTGTACACTATTCTCCAGCCAGCTGTTTTCACTACAAATGTTTATTTGGATTCCAAAATTAAAATTCTCTCTCTCTCTCGCTCTCGCTCTCGCTCTTCTCTCTCTCTCGCTCTTCTCTCTCTCTCGCTCTTCTCTCTCTCTTCTCACTCTCGCTCTTCTCTCTCTCTTCTCTCTCTCTCTTGCTCTCTCTCTTCTCTCTCTCTCTCTCTGTATATATATATATATATATATATATATATATATATGTGTATATATGTGTATATATATATGTGTATATATGTTTATATGTGTGTATATATATGTATATATATATATGTATATGTATATATGTCACAATGGTGCCTTGAGTTACGAGTTTAATTCATTCCTTGACCATGGTTAAAACTCAAAGCATTCATCTCGCAAATTATCTTTCCTCATTGAAAGGAATGGAAATTACATTGATCCATTCCACACCCAGATTTTGTTGTGAAAAATAGCACTCCATATCATACATAATAAAAACATAGTATTGAAATAAAATTAAATAGAATCAAACAATTTTTGTCAGACTTTCTTCTTTAATGCACGTTTGTGCCCTGGCCACCTGAGTGCCACATAAGACAGACACACAGATATACTGTACTGGAGACTCGGCTCCTCTCTTGGCTTCTCAATGCGGCAGTAATATTAGTTATTCTTCACAAAGGATAAGTAATATAAGCCTGTGAATATTATAAGTCTACATATGTTGCTGCTTCATTTGTGTTCAGCTATCCATTTGAAGTATGACAACACTCTCACACAGATGATATTTGGTAGCACGTGTGCCTTTGGAGTTTCCTGTTTTACGCTGTTTTTATTAAGGTAGCAGAGGCTATTATATGGTTGTTTAAAATTCTCTTTTTGTGTTTCATGTAATAGTAATCTTTAGATGAGAGTGGTAGTAAATGGCTTGAAGCCTCTTTTTCCAAGTATATTTACTTATATCTGCCAAACTGCTAAATATTTCGAAGCTTGTATCTTAAGTGTGCGCTCGCGAGTAAAATAAAAAATTGGCCGATCTCGAAAAACTCATATGTTGGATCACTTGTATCTCAAGGCACCACAGTAATTTGCGGTGGGTGGGGTGTACACTTTTTTTTTTACACGCTTACAATCGTTGCATTTTTATAACCAGCCTGTTTTCAGTAGAATTTTCAAATATTTTTACAGTTATAATTCAGTATCTTTTTAATCACCTTTTTTACATGCATCGCTCATTTTTTTTTGTCAGCTCTTGCTCATTTTTCACAAGAACCTGTTGCCGCAGCTAACATTCAGCAGCACTGTATGTAATAATAGTATCCTTCTTTTCTTCTGCTTCATGTACTTGCACTTGAGGCGAAAACCACATCACAGAAATAATTTTGCAGATGAACTAATACATTAATCATAATCTCTAAGTGTGTGTTTACTGGTCTGCTTCTCTTGAAATCTTCCCAATCTATGCCTTTAACAGATTGACTAACCGTCTATTAATGATCGCCTCTTCCTTTGCTCTCTTTGTCTCTTTTGTCTCCTGTCGGCCTCCAGGTTGTAGCGGCAAACATAAGCAATGCAACACAAAGCCTGGGTCTGCCTTGCATGCTCCCGAATCCTTAACGCCCACAGGATTGTTCAAAGCATTGCCTCGAACACACTCTACTTACACACACGCACTCGTCTTCGTCTTGTTTGAAAAGAGAGTATCAGTGGACTGAAGTGTAGCACACTTTTTCTCCTGCCCTTCTTTTGGGTTACTCTGAGGCTTTGGTGGTGACCACGCATACACACACACACACACACACACACGCACTTTGCAGGACATTCAGTGCACCACAAAACCCTTAGTCGATCTCACTTGCGTGATGTGCCCAAAGCCTCTCAGTTCATTAGGCTCCATTTTTCACAGTGATTGCATGTGTTTTGCAAAAGGTCCTTTTTTTTTTTATTTGCCGTATTTTTTTATTTTTGTAATTTGGTGAACCTACCATTGTAGCGTTTTGTGGCATTAGTTTTAAAAAGAAAACATTAAATTCTTTGTTCTGTGATAATTTGGTGACCCCCCCCCTCCACACTCACCCATTGATTTCTTAAGCATTTAATTACATATCCCTCTCCCTCTTCAGTCAACATCCTCCCAGGGAAAGGAATACATGCTGGATTTTTTTTTTTTTTAAAGCTGTCAAGTGCACCTTATAAGAATATTCGTTATTTCAAGCAGCTGAGTGACTTCATAAGGAAAGAAAAAAAAAAAAGAAATGAAAAAATCAGGAACCTGGCGCAAAAGTGTCCTCAATCTTCCTTAAATATTACCTCTTGTTTGTGTGTGTGTTGTTTTTAATTTTTTTGTTTTGTTTAGTTTAGTTTTATTCTTTTTTTTTTTTTTTTTTTTTTTTCGGTTCTTATGCTTGCAATGTGTTTGTGTGTGTGCGTGACTGGAACATGCTGGGTTAATTAGTTTATTGTTGCATAGCCGTTGGTAAGTACTGTAAATATATTATTTAATGTACAGCAATTTATGACGATCTAACATTTGTACAAACATTTTCTATGTAAAAGGCATCACCACATTTTTTTGAATACGGCCCGCTTCCGCCGATACAGATGTATATATATTTATATTTTTGTCATGTATAAAGAAGACTGTACATTTTTTTTAAAATGGGCCAATACATGTTTTTTATTTTCTGTTGTAAAAATTCATATTTTTGTATTGCATGTGAAGACCGTTCTGTACACGCAGGTTCTGTTTTCATCTATGGAAGACAATAAAATGAGGCTCGTCATGTAACAATACAAAGTGCTTTTATTGCCCTCCTGACTGCAGCTTTTGTTATAGAGTGAAGCCCTGCTTATTTGGTGGTTGGCATTTGCTTGTTTGTAATGTTTTAATTTTTTTTGGGGGGGGGGCTGGGCCGCGGTGATATAATAAGTGAGGGAAGGAGTTTCAATTAGTTAGGCCATAGCCTTGTCTAACTGAAGAAAAAGTACTTGTCCACCACCTTGTGTCACCTCCAGGCAATTGCAAACCTATTTGGGTGGGCATCACTTATTCATTGTTTTTTATATTCCCAAATAGCGGGGAAACACTATCCAATATTTATTGACACTTTAGAATTCAAATCAACAGGAAATTAACCGAGAATATAAAATGAGCATATCATCACAGCATGGCTGTTTATTGCAGAGTAAAGTCTCCAACTGTAGGTGGCACAAAGACCCAGCAACAGAGGGCGACTTGCCCTCTCCAGGTTGCATCTGGGTCATCCAAATATCGATCGGACATTCCAGTAAAGCGCATTTATCAGGGTGTCCTAATCTACTTGCTGGTCCTCATCTTGTTTTAGACCAAACTTTAAAGCCTCAACAGCAGCAAAACAAAAACACCTTGCGTTTCACCTTGCCGCCTCGAGAGTCATTTCGGCGAGGAATCAATCAAGAGTCTCGCTACGTGTCAGTAAAATGAGAAACTGACTGATAAGAAGGGAGGGAGGGATTTTTGCACACTCATACTGATCCATTCTGCACAGAAGAAGGTGCTAGTGGATCACATGACCTTGCAGTGGAGCGCTTAGAGCGGACACAAAATGTCCTCTTTCTCCACTGGACCGACGAATGACAAATTGTCTTTT
Organism: Filicampus tigris; assembly: GCF_054856515.1. Lineage (NCBI taxonomy): Eukaryota > Metazoa > Chordata > Actinopteri > Syngnathiformes > Syngnathidae > Filicampus > Filicampus tigris. Next base: position 8,041,400 of record NC_141233.1, read on the forward strand.
TGTATTTTGCCATATTTAAGTCAGATACCCTTGCATTTATTGATGTCGCTGTAGAGGTGGCAAAAGTACTCACAGTATGTACTTAAATAGAAGATACAGATACTTGTGTGGGGAAAAACACTATAGAAGTACTGATTCCACTCTAAAATCTAAGTGCAAGAGTAAAAATGAAATTTTACTGTGAATTATACACCTGCTTTCATAACTTGACACGAGAAGAAAAAAAAAAAAAGAAAAACACTTCTGTACCGTACTCTTGGGACCGTTACCTGTTCTCAGTTCCTTTTACATGGTCTTCATTTACCATCCTGTGATGCTCCAGTTAAGTGCCTCTTTTAGTCAACAACACAACACTCTAAAATCACTGAAATCAAAATGTGCATTTAGTCTGCTCACACCCAAGTTAGTACGACCTGAGTACAAAGAAAAAGTAGTCTTGGCGTACAGTATATATTAAAAGCGTGTGTATGTAACATTTATTACTTTTGCGCAATGCCACCACTGCATGATAATATGCCTTTTAAAAATATACCAATCGTTTCACCGCATCTTGCCATTTTGTAGTGTGTCACAGATGTTCCCACTTAACCACTTCCTTTTCTCTTTATAGCTCAAATGGAGAAGTGAGCCTGAGAAGGCTTTTACACGGCATTGATTTGTTTGACTGTAAATGAGTCTTTTACACGCTCGTATTCAACTCCTCTCCTTTTTGTCAAGCAACATCTGCATCTTGGAATCAATCACTTCCAATGTAAGTGACTTCTTTTTTCTTACAAAAATGTCCTTTATTCCTTTTAATGCCAGGACAGCCAGCCAGGTTCAGACATAGCCAGCACGCCCTAAGTTTATAGGGACAGGGACTTCTTGTTACAAGCTTACCGTGCTTACTTATTTTATCCGTAGTATGCCTATACCTTCAAATTTATTTTAGTTCTTGCATAACTGTTTATTTGCATACATAGATTACTTACTGAATGAATTCATGCTGTACCTTCCTACCAAGTAGGGTTATTACATTCAGAGTGACTTTCATGCTTATTTATCCATATGTCCTCCTTAATGTTCGATTTTGTTTGTTAGTGTATATCTACTTGGTCATAACTTACTTATGGCCTTCTACTTTACTGATTTTATAACCCACGCAGCGCTCTTACCTGCTTATTTGTAAGTTATAGATGGCTCACTACTGAACTTCTGTTCCATACCTTTGTTCCCTATCACTTAATGACATTACATTTCCTCTTACCAAGCTACTTACTTACAGACATAGATGCTACTAGTTTCTGATCAATACATACAAAGTGAATTTCATGCTTATTTATTTGCCTCCTCCTTGGTGTACCTACTTTACTTACATTATCTAGTTACTTAGAACATATTTTCTTACTTACAGTATGAACTCATCTATATTGGGGTTAGGCTTATTGCCTACCTTCTTATTTGCATAGCTCCACCTATATATCTCAATGTGCTTCTTATTTTATATCCACTTATAACAACTTAGTCATTTACTTAGATACATTTGATTTACTTACATACCTATTCAATTACTTCTGTGGATTCCTTATTACTTGACCACTATTAGATAGATTTCTACCAACATTTTTCTAATTGCTTACCCACCCAAGTTGAATACCTAGTTACTCAACTTCCTCGTTGTTATAGCATTTACATGAATTGTTGAATTGTCTTCATCTTTAGTGATCTACTTACATAAATAGTTCTTACAAATATGCTAATATACTCATTATTTACTACTTACTCACCCTTACTCCCAAGTTGCTTATTGTTTTGTTTGTCTGACCTACTTAGCTGACCAGTGCTGACTCACTTGTTCCCTTTATTCTTTTCAGCTACATTAGCAACCATGAAGGCCCCCACAATCCATCCCCTGTTATACGGCATAATTATACTCAGGGCCCTGCTGTGTGGAGCTCAAAACAACTCATCTAGTGTGCCTGCCTTGTTGGAATTGACTCCTGACCCAAGAACACCAAAAGCAACTTTACCGGCCAGTGCTATTTCTCCGCGTCAATCATCCACAGGTGCCACTACTCAACTCACCTCTTCCGTCAGAAGCCCCACTAAACCGAACCCTTCTCCGGACTTGACACCAAGCAGTGCCACCACACCCGTGGCCGTGTTGGACGGTCCTAAATGTATCCCGCTCGTGATGCTAACAGGAGGCCTGATCCTAATCTGTGTCATTCTGCTGCTGTCCACTTTAATGCTGACCTGCAAAGTGTGCCACATGAGCAAACACATCAGAATGCTGGGAAGCGACTCTGCAAAGCGGATGGAATCGGACGGGAAATACAAAAGTAACTCGGAGACGGAAGCCAAAGAGACCAGTATGTTACTGACTGACTTGAGCAAAACACAGAAGGAAGTGGACCGTAGTGGCCCCAATGAGGAAGGTGTGAAGGTACAGGAGAATGGAGAAAAGCGAGAAGGGAAGGAGTCTGAAGAGACTCCTAAAAGTGAAGCTGCTGCTGCTGATGTCACCCCAGTTGATGATTCATCCTGTCTGACACAGCAAAAAGATGTTGACGCCAACGCTTCAGCTGACCCCTCCCCTGATGGCACGGAGGAACAAAAAGATGTGGTTTAGCATTCTGTGTGTGGTCGGTCCTGTTACCCACTTTTATCTTTACAAAATTTTGCCAAATCGCTCCACGTTTTGTTTAGTTTTGTTTTTTGTAGCCCAAGACATTTACAACGAACTGCCACATATTTGTTGTATGCAAATTCACATATTTTGTCATTTTGGGGGTAAACGATGCTCTTTTATTCGCAAAAATAAATAAACAGCCGTTTTGTGCTCTGGCCTGCCATGTTGTGGCATCTTGATGATGAATAAATTAGTTGACTTCAAAGAGTATAATTTACACAGGAAATAGTGCTCTGTTGCCATCTTGTGGCATGTTGTGGTCAATAATCTATATTGAAATGAGTTGGAGGATCATTTGCACAAAAATAGTGCTTTGGCGCCATCTTGTGGCATGTTGAGGTCAAGGAACTATGTTGAAATGAGTTAAGGAATAGATTAGAATAGTGCTTCAAGGCCATCTTATGGTATCTTGGTGTCATGGAACTACTTTGAATTGAGTTGATGAGTTTCATTTTCGGGGGGAGTGCTTTGACGCTATTTTGTGGCATCTTTGTGTCAAGGAACTATGTTGTGATGAGTTCAATTTAGACAAAATCTGAATTTGTGGTATCTTGATGTCAGGGACTATGTCGATGTGAGTTGAGGAGATTCATTTCTTATTCATTATTCTAGTGTGTTACAGTGCTTGAAAAGTGCCAAACTATATTTGCCTAATCACCTTTAATAGATAGCTGTGATGTTGCAGTTTTTTTTAATAACTAGAATATACTGTATAGAAATATAATTTGAAAAAAAAAAAAAAATACTGTTTGCTTGAAGGAATGTGTTTGATTTAATTGAAGCTGAAGAAGGTGCATCCTTTGATTTTTCTGTATGTGGCCCTCAGAAGAAAAATGTTTGGACAACTCTGCTCTAACAGTAGCACCAGCATTATAACACAGCTTTGCACAATTTGTTTATTACACACCCACGCTTATTGTACTAATGACCTGCTAGTGACAAGCAGATAAAGATTGTAAGCACCATCGCAAATGCATTACAAGCCTTTTATTTCTGTGTTTATTGGCTCACCATTGTTCATATAAAGTAATGTGATGTTATACAGAATTGCAATTAAACACTATAAAAAGTGATTGGACTGATGTCTGCCTTGTTTGCACGATGTGTCACACCGAGAAGCTCAAACCTTTTTTAAGTGATGGTTTCTTATTTGTTAGTACGTAAGAAAGAAGCATTTCAAAAGAATTTGACATGAGCAGTTTATTTTCTGACTTTTAATTCCACATTAGAATAATAAGTGAAAAATAATACCCCGAGTTGGAATGTTATGAGGAAAAAAAGCATTTGAGAAAAAGGGACAAATAACAGTAAAGTCATATTTTTAATGAAATATTTCTAATTTACATTTTGTAATATGATGAAAAGGGTCACACTTTGAAATTATTTTTAAATTCTGATATTTTATTTAAAAAGGCATAACTTTATAATCAAATCTGCATCTGTTTCACATGTACACAATAGTATTTGAAATATAGTTTTCATTTTTGGGGTTAAATATCGCCCCCAGCCAACCCCAACCCACCCCCACCAATGTAGCCCTCGAGTTGCCCCGCATTGGCCTCAACCGAACAAAACCAGTCGACGGTGGTGCTCGCTGTGCAAATTGCTGCTGACGAACGGGAAGATGCAGTGGATGAGAATCATCTGCAATACAGCTAAAGCCTCTTTATTTACATTTAGCATGATTACTCATTTTCCTCTGCGGAGGGATGTTTTCCAAAGGTATTATATTGATTTAGGTGATAACAGACTCATTTCTTTTCAACATAAGCAGACCACTCAATCTAACCACGGCACGAGCATTAGTTGTTCAATGCAGAAATAAAGTGTGAAAGCCGCCAGATTGAACAAGGACTGATGAGGAGTTTCCTTCAGAGGAGCCAGCCCCTCTATTATGTATTCCGTTTTTCTCCCATTCCTCTCCCCTACTCGGAAACACCCTCCCCACCACTAAGCAGCTACAGCTTGATCGGCCCGCCCAAAGGATCCATCTGCAGAGACGGGCGACATCAATTTGAGGACAAAAAAGGGCCCATTGAAAACTTCTTCAGTAACACACACTGGATGTGGACGTGTGCAAGTGTCACATTCTTTTTACAGCCAGCTTGTCTCAAGGTTCAAAGTGTGAGTGTCTGCACAGCACAAAGGAGCCCTGAAAAGTAAAAATGAGAAGGTGAGTTGTGAACTAAGTACTCTTGGTTTTTTTTTCCTCCAACGTATGTTGAGATCACATAACAGGAGTTTTGTTTTGCCTTTAAAACAGCTGATGTTGCAGTTCTTTTTTTTTTTTTTAGTTATTCTGTGGAGTCATTTGTTTATGTCTCAGATTGACAAATTGAACAGCTGAAATCTTTGTTTCATTCGAAACAGCCTGGAAACTTGAAACACGTTTTTGTTAAGATAAAAAAAAAATCAATTTTCCATTCAATTCATTTAAATGCAATTGCTTATTTCAATAATTCTTAAACTTGTTACACCACATAAAATACTTCTAGTTCTATCAAAAACTGTATGTAATATTGTAAGCCACTGTAACATGGACAATATGAAACTTTGAACATTAACATGGCTCTTATTAAAATATAGGAAAAAAATAGAGCACAGTTCTGTAAATAATGATTTAGTTCAAATGTACTGCACATGTGTTTGAAGACAATTAAGAAAGATGGCATGCAAATACAGTATATTGTATTGTTACCGGTAAATACAATCGAACTATACTTAAAAATGTGCGGCTTGATTAAAAGAAAAAAAAAAAGTATGCATGGCTCAAGCTTTATTCCGTCTGTTTGTCTAGCAGATTTTAAATGTTGCAAATTTAACTTCTATTTAATTCAGTGATTCTTTCGCATACCACTAGAGGGAGCCCACAGAGCACTAGTGGTACTTGTATCAGTCTTTGCGAATTTTGTTTGCAATATTGCTGCATATTTAAAACACGTAATCTCCTGGGTTAATGGTATAAAATACCACCTCAAGAACTATACACAGATTTAAGACAATAACAACGAGAGAAAACTACAAACCTGCCAAATGGTGCTACAATAGCATATAATAGTTTTCTGAAACATATATGGCATCCAAATCTAATTTTCCTTATGTGTAGCTTTCTTAAAATTGCCCATAAATGAGAATACTGCAGTTCTGTGCAAAAATAAATAATTGAACTTTACCATACTTAGAGCAACAGTATATGTAACCTGGCAGAAACATTTCCTTTGGCATCAAATTGACACACAACGTGACGGTGTTTACCTGCAAACAATGCAGTGGGCCGCAAGAATGTGTGTGCGCAAACAAAACGTGCCTAAGAGGGGCAGCCTCTGTGCTGCAAAGAGCAGTGGAACCAACCAGCAGTTTGCTACCAGGGAGTAAACGTACAGTATATATATTCCGTATTCACAGTCCACACTGCAGGCATCAATCTTACTTACACAGCATGCTCTCTCCCGAGGTGAAGATGCTGCGTAAGAGAAACCATAATACGTCGCTCTCCCTCTCTTTCTCGAAGCAGGCGTGCACTGCAGATTGTGTCCCCTAATGAGGCCCCTCTGGAGCTCCTGCTTGTCTTGTTGCTGGGGTTACGAGCCCTCGCCGCGTGCCCCGCCGCCTGCTCTTGCGGCCGCAGCCACAGGGACGTGGACTGCTCGCGGAGGGCCCTGCGAGAGCCGCCCGACGGCCTCCGCCGCGACCTGCGCTACCTCAACTTGTCCCACAACCGACTCCAGAACCTGGACGGCGCCTTCGCCTCCCACACGCACCTCCGCGTCCTCGATGTTTCGCACAATCGCCTGAGCCGCCTGCCCGGGCGCTTGCCTCGCTCCCTCTGGCAGCTCCACGCCGCCTCCAACCGAATCCTCCTATTGGACAAGAACGATACGGTCCACCAGTGGAACCTGAGGGTACTTGACCTCTCCGACAACAGGCTGGAGAGGACCGTTTTCATTAATAACACACTGATCAATCTGTGTACGCTCAACTTGAGCTACAATCACCTCCGGACGTTTCCTACCAACATGCCCGCACGCCTGGAGATCATCGACATCTCCCACAATTCACTTGCGAAGGTGCTGCCGGGATCACTGGACCGCCTACCCAATTTATCCCTTTTCTACCTCCACGCCAACCGCCTTTCCGAGCTCCCCGTCGGGGTGTTTAACAAGATAACGTCGCTTCGGGTCCTCACTCTGGGCAACAACCCTTGGGCCTGTCACCCGGAGGCTAGCGTGACCCACCTCCTATCCTGGGTGCAGCGTACCCCCGCTCTCGTCTTGGGGTGCCCCTGTCACCCTCAACCAATCTGTGGAGGGCTAAAGGAGGGGTGGAACTTAACCTCCCTCAGTGTACCTCCCACGATGGTGAGCACACAACTATCATATGAGCCTGGTGTTTCCCAGGACTCCATGAAGGCAACAACCACAATCATCAACCTTCCCGATACTTCAGTTCCTGCAGATCACAGACCGCACATTCGTTTTCACAGTGTTCCTAACGAAACCTCGCCCGGTTTCTCTTTCACAGTCTCAACCCAAAACACGAGAATCATGACAAAAAGACCTATGAAGATAACCGACTACTTCCGCGTTACTGAAAGCACCACCATCCAGGTAATGAAGACAAGCACTCTTCTTACTGAGAGCGTTAGGAGGAAGGATCCCTCGTCTTCCGGGAGTGTCAACAATATCGGTCCAACTCTGGGCAACTTCTCCTCACCCTTTCTCCGGTTCAGCTTGGGCTTCCTGTCTCTCACACTACCTATTTTTAACATCTAAAAGGACTTTTAACATGTAAGAGACCCAACACGTTTTTTTTTTTCCCTACTCATGCAGTATGAGGGATTTCTCACTTTTTAAAAATCAGTACAGCCTCAGCCCAATTTAAATTAATCCTAACATATTTGTCTAAATTGTGAATAGACCACAAACCTTAGCCCAAAACTGTTCAACTCGTTCAGTACCAGACATTTTTAGACCCTCTTTTACCCTAACATTTGTAAAAATTTGAAAGGTACACAAATAAATTCCTGGGATTGAATGGCTGGACTGTGAAAAAACATATGCCTTTGGGACTTTCATATCATTTAGAAAAATATGTCATGCAATGTCATGCAATGAACAGATGTAGGCACATGATGGCACTATACATTCAAGTACTACTCTGAAAGCTGACTGGAGCTTGATGGCGCAGACTTGAATTGATCCTCACATTTCTTACCAGGATATATTAATTGTACCTTCATTATTACATTATATTAAAACAACCGAAAGGATTTATTGGACTTATTTAACCTTTCTAGTCTTTTGTAGTCACAGCATATGCAGTGACGGTTAATGAATACATTTTAACAGACTCTGTTCTGCTATGCTTTATTTTAATGTCAGCCCAGGAATAATTAACAAAGTCGTAATTTGCTGCAAAATATTAGAGATTTTATAAAGATCCAGCATTTACGTTGATGTAGATGAATGTAGCTGATCCAGCAATTTTATTTTTTTTTCAAAACAATATTGCAGCTAGCATTCTGTATATCCAAATAAAGTCATGCGCAAATCCCAATTCTTTGTTTTGTCACTTTTGTGTCAGAACCTCTTTTTAGAAGACCTTGTTGTGCTGCACTTTATACAATCAGACGTGGCGATTTTATTCTAACACAGGATGATAAATTATTCAGCAACTACATCTCATGAGTAAGCATACTAACTAAGCATAAAAGCATTAATCCCAGAAAGGCCTTTCTTCACACTTAATCGCAGTTGACAACTACCTACTACAAGCAAAGCTTTGAAAGGTAATCATAGAGCAATAACTCTCAAATATAAGGCTGTTTATTTTATGACAAATGTTTGGAAGAAACAACCGCAGCGGTTACAAAGTGCTGTACGTAAAACATAAAAGACAACGGAAATAACACAAACGCATGAGTAACATCTTCTCTGATATGAGGGCGCATGATCTCAGATGTCGATTGCCAAGACACTGAAATTGTAATTTCGAAATCACAGCCTGCATAATGTCACTTACTTTTCTACACGAGTTTGGAAGTAAACAACGGTATTTTTCTAACAGCCAGTAGTTCATCTGGGCTGTTGTAACAGGCTGCCAACAGAGATATCATCTTTGAATAAAAGACTAAACCAAGAAATGACTATATATTAGTGGAATAGTAAATATTTACTTAATAGTTCTTCATACCACTGGCGGAGCTAGGATTTTTTCCTAGCTCCGCCAGATATCTCAGGCGGTCCGCAAAGGAAAAAAAATTACAACCCCCCCCCAAATTTTTCAGAACACGCTGATAAACATTAATCATATGTTCCTTACCGACGAGGGGGGGATTGGAAAAAAAATCGGAAAATACCCAAAAGTCAATTATATGGCCTGGCAACCGGGGGGGCCCAAGCATATTTCAGGGGGTGGCAGTGCTTAATACCAATGTTATAGATAGTGTCTCATAAAGAGTGAACACTGTAATTAAAGAAAAATTTGCATCACTTGTGGACACTTATCTCTGGTATATTTTCTCTCTTGAAGTGTATATGTATTTGTAAGTTTTTGATTTTCAGAAAAAGTTTTGAGATGATTTATGGTCTACCTACTATTCTAACAGGAGCTAACTTTCTATTGCAATTTGCCACGCTACAAAGTCATGCGGAAATACGGCCCGAGTGCACAGACAAAGACAGATCTGCAAGGTATGGATGTTTTGAGAGGAGACGTGTGAAAACAAATCCGATATGTGGCGGCTAAAGCAGGACTCCCTCCTGCAAACTACGGGAAGGTAAGAGAACATGCAACACTAAGCCACGAGCATCACCCACAATGATATTTTGATCAGAGATGGCTTTATGTGTCCCAAAATGTATTTTTGATGGTGATTTGAAAAAATATCTTTACTTTTTTTCTAGCAGATCAGGTTTTTGAGATTTTATTTTCAAGTTTGACCTATAAAAGCTTGCCAATACAGATTTTACCATACGTTAGAATTTATAGCTATGACGTTTCAGAAAAAGAAAAAAAAATCCACCTGTTGCTGAACCTAACCCTTAATTCATATATTAAATATATTGCTATATTACATATTAAATGGTAATTATTATCACGATTATTAAAATTTGATATGCTCAAGAAAATATGAGGGCAGATTCGGAATCAGCGCAAGAAATTCACCTACAAAAAGTTTACTTGCATCTGTGATTAAAGCAGCACTGAAATGTAGAGAGGTCCAGCTGAGAGCATGTTTTAATTTTGTAAACAGATGGTTCTGTCATGTAAGATTGTAACGTTGTACAGTTCTCTACAGAAACCGATTCATCAAAGACAAAAAAAAATTATATTACTGTGAAATAACGTGGAAATTAGGTTTTAGTTGTGGTTTGTGGTTAGTACTTTTCTATGCCACTAACAAACACACTGCAGATGCTGTGCAGAATTGCAATACAATATAATGATCTTGCATTCAAATTCATGCGTTTTCAGCCTCAAAAAAGGATGCACCTCCATAACAGATTTGTGAATATTTTTTTGCAATTTGTATTTAATCTCCCCACAGCTGCTTTTTGCTTCAGAACTTTATGACAGTCTCTTCAAAGTAGTGTACAATACTGTAGGAGGTAGTGCTGCCTCATACTAGCCAATTATTTTGCCTTCTCCAGACAACACAAAGTTGTGTCAGATTTCTCTTCTCCTAATAACTGACAAGGTGTAGAAGGCTTGTATCATTTACTGCTGCCATTGCCTTCCCCTCTTCATCTCTCTGTCTGGACTTGTTTGCTAAATTGGAGAGGACTGACGCTTTCCTTTTACAGCACTAACAGTGACTATAACGCTTTATGCCTTTGTAAGTAGCACAACCCGCTGCCCTTTTAATGTTTGATTCCATTCAAGTGGCCGCATTCAGAAAAAAAAAATGAATGCATTTTTGCTTACGAAAAACTGAATTATCTAATTTGGTGAAGACACATTTTGTTACAAATTTAGTTTCAAATAGTTTCTTTGGGTCTTTGAATATAGAAAAGCTCTAAATAAAACCAATTTACAGTGGTACCTTGAGATACGAGCAACCTGACTTGGGAGTTGTTTGAGACGCGACTTTCAACTGGTATTTTGCTTTAACTTTACAAGCAGCAGTTTAACACAAATCTTCCAAAAAGAGGCTTCACACTGTTTAATGCCTCTTCCACTTGAAGTTTACTGTCAAAATAAACATAAAACAAAGAGAGTTACATGTGCATTTAAAACAACCTCATAACTTTAAGCCCGCTAGCTCAATGCTAAAGCATAATGGCAAACGCCCACATGTGGCGGTGTTGTAACGATTTAAGAAACGATTTAAGAAACAGATATCTTAACGTATAATTACGTGTAACTATAATCACAGGCATATAATCTTTATCATCTGCAAAAAAAAGACTAATATTACTGCAGATTACTGAGGCGCGTGCAGCAGTTGCGTCTAACTCCTCTTCGTTTTTCTGCATGACTGTATGATACTGCCACCTGGTGGCTAAATCGTGCACAGCCGAAGGAGCCGCAGTTACATTCTGTTTGTTTACATTTTATTGAATGATGTTATTACTGTGTTTTATAAATTACATTAATATAGTATAATAGATACATTAATATACATTATATATAATTAATATTAATATTTTGATTAGTTGAAAAAAAACACATTACAATTTTCATATATACAGTATTGACCTCTAAAAGCACCATTGCTGTTGACCTACCTAAGGTATCACCATTATAGTGAGCCATCACCTTATTATATTAAACACAATAGCAAGGATTTTGTACCCGCTTTGACCCAGCTACACAGTCACACTATCAATCGTAACCCCAAAGCAGGCTGTTACCCAACCAAAGGACGCTCCAATGTTGCACATAAAGTTTATCTGATAAAAGCTAATCTGTATTGACAGCTTGCGTCTATATGCCAAGAGGCTCGCCGTCTCTCTCAGCCAAGAGCAATGTTTTGCCGTCTGGGTGCTGATCAACTAAAAAAGGAAATGTGTAGGAATTCGGAAATAACAAGGCGTATTCCAGCCGAAGCCTAGAGACTGATGAGACAGGCAAAATTCAACCCTTCAGCATAGTTGGTGGGGGAGGGGTGGGGGTTGATGTGGTGTATCTCGCTTCTTGTCTCGATGGTGCAGACAAGGCAAGGTCAGCGTTAAGGTCATTGTTTGCAGTATCAGAGAAGAATCCATGGTGGTAGTCTGTTAGCGAGAAAAATACAACAGAAATGACAGAAAAGCCTGGCAGAAGTAAAAAAAAAAAAAAAAAGACAACATTATATATAACGTTTGCGTGCGTGTGATGCGAATTAAAGCTGCTTTTATGCAATATGGAAGACTATATACATATATAACATTTTGCATGCATAATTCATACACCAATTTTTTTTTTGTTAACTTGCTAACCGATACTTATTAGACCAACCGTCAAAAGACCATCCGGCAGCAGTATAAAAGTAGTGCTTTAATTGCCGACTCTTTCAATATCAGTGGGCTCTCGATATTTTACCATTTTTGCACGGATCAGGCATCTCAAGCGGAATTTTCCTTTTTTTTTTTACCAAATTTGGAGCAAGTTCGGCTTGGCTTCAAATCATTCAAGTGTAATGTTCAATATTCAACCACTGAAACTTCATTTATTTTCAGTCTAGGAACGCAAGTTGCAAGTTTGGTTAACAGTCTTCTGCATGTTGGTGTTCACCCATTATTACACCAACCTAAAAAGGGATTTTGGTACTTTCAAATGCTTTTAATTTAGGGCACCTGTAGCACAAACATTACATTGACTGATGATCCAACACATTTGTGTGAGACGTATGGACGCACAACTCCATCCCAGAAGGGCAGAGCCTGGATTCAAGTTTCCAACGTCAGCACTGTGAGGCAGATGTGCTCACCATTTGTCAACCATGACGATCTACAGTAACAAAAAATGTGCACAGTCATGAGAAAATGATAAAAGTGAAGCACAGCACACAGAAAATGAGTAGGAGTTTCTGGGATTATGTGCTTTTATGTAAAACTGCTAATACAAAAAAAAATGCAATTTGGATAATATAAGTATTTATGTAGGTTATTATTTCATAGTACTTCTTTTGGCAAAATCACTGTTCATGAATAATTTCACGTTACTGTACCACGGAAAAGCAGCACAGCTGTGCAAGAATACGGAATGCGAAACATCTGTATTTGATACATCCTGTAATAGTGTTGTACATTCACGCTCTCTACGGCGCTGCTGTTTTTCTCCCTTTCCTCAATCTCGACGGAGCTCTCCAAAATGTCGACATGCACCTCGGCCTTCCCGCTGCCTCCTGTACAGGTGACAGGATGGCTTCTCGCAGTGCTTGAAGACCGTTCTCCATCATGTGCGGCACGCACACTCATGCTAGAGTCATCAGAGACTCCGGAGGCTTGGTGGGAGCAGCGGGGGCATGTACTTATCTCCTGGCCCAGTGGAGCAGGTAAATGATGTCATCGTCATCCACTCGTAATTGAGCAGCATTGGCCTAAAGAGCCCCACATCCGAATGCTTTTTTTAATACAAGGTCCAAATGACAAGACAATGACATGTTAATCATTATATTTGAAAACTAAGACCCTTTTAAATTTCATATGGTTGACTATCACCTTCACCAGAAAAAAAACGATTTGTGGGACAGTGTTTTATTTTTCAAAAAATAAGAAGAAATTGAGGGGCGTTTGGTCACTTGGATCAGGCCACACGGGGAGACTGAACAACAACAACAACAAATAATTTATCATCCGAGTCTGAAAGAAGTTTTGCTTTGAAAATCAAGACTGGGCATGAGTTATACACTTTGACATCATTGTCTCCCATTAACCGAAGATGAGGCGAGCTCATTGAAAAGAATTAAACGCTCTCACTAATTACAACAGCTACATTCAGCGTAACGGTTGTCAAATATCATGAAATAATTCAAACTAAAATTGAAAAGACATTTTGGTTAACGAAACAATAATTAAAAAAAAGAAAACTAACGGACACTACATTTGTTTATAAAACGAACTAAAAATATGTATTGAAAATGTCATTTTCATCTTTTGTCAAGTAATTTCACACATGAGCCTTTCCGGTTCATTAGAAATGCGTTTATTTTGCTGTTACTGTTTGGAAGATGGAAGGTCAAACCTTTGTTTGGGAATTAACACAATACTTTTTCTAACCTTTTTGTTAATCTTGCACTCAACAAATACGCCATATATTGCATTTTTGATTGGCTGTGAATATCTATGATGTCGCGACAGCGTGCTCCGGCGATTCAAATTTTGAATCACCGCAAAACCAGTTGCCGACCGTCGCCCACTCTTGAAATCTAGTTACGGCACCAAGCACACTGCGCGGCAGTTCAGTGGGTTTCAGCTGCGTCGCTCAATGCGCGACAGGCTTTTGGCTTCAAAGTGAAGGTTATTCATCCTTCCCTACTGCCTCGTTTTTGCCAGAATATACTCTGCTCATTGCATAAACCGCTGGTAACGACAATGTAGTGCAAAAAGCAAATTCACCATTAACACCAGCTCCACCTTGGCAGAGGTCTGCGCTCTCCTAAGTGCTATTCTAGTTTAGAAACATGATGCCACCTATAGATTTGAGATAGAGCGGAAAGCTCTGAAGTGAAACACAATCTGCACTGTTGGTTTTTCTTCAGAATTGCTTGAGTTACTATTTTTTTCCCCATTACATACCATGCAGAGTCATTTAAGTGCAGCCACTTTCCTACTTTCTTTAGATAACGGCAGGCGGATAACGGTCGCCTACTGATGTGATACAGGTGGGCCTACAGAAGGGTATAAAATGTCTGTTTATTAAATTGATACGTATTATGGTTGGTTTGCGACATTTTCAAAATTACACTTTTGTTTTTCATGCTAGTCATTAGCCATTTTCTTGCGAGTCATTAGCCACTATGCTTTTGGCCACATATTATTTATGTAAGCCTTTGGTTGACAAAATTAATTAGTGTATGTAATCAATATTCAATTAATTGTACCACTCGTATTTACGGTCACAATAAGTTCTATTTCCGGTCCCATGGTTATCATCACAACATCAATATTACACTTTCATTTCTTAGTAATGTGATTAAATGTCTGCGTATCGCAGTGGCCCCATCGATGGGGAATGTTAGTGTGTAGCCCCTGGCACAGCTTAATTAACTCATCTGTGGAGTTAAAGCAGGAATAATGAAAGAAATCATTTATCACCACATCCTTCTCACTGATCTGCCTTCAAATAGTTCCCCTATCGTAACGAAGGTGCGCATATGATAACTACCGCTGGGAAAACAAACACATTGATGATGAAAATGATGAAAACAAGAGTCTTTCATTCATTTTCACCAGTTTCAACTGATAATTTATGGCCAGAATGGGCTTTTTAAGCGAGATGAAAGGGCTGACAGACTGCAGTTTGGTGGGTGGCTAATTCCTGAAATAGGACTGTCAATTATGCATGTTACGGCCTGGCTTCCTCCCTGCAATCTGAGGCTTGCTCACTTTAGTTAAACAGAGGGGAAAAGACACTAGAGGGAGACAGTTTGTGCACATATGCAGCTTTCACGGCTTCACAGAATCCCCCCCCCCCGATCCCCCGACCCCAATAAGCCCTCCAGAGAAAAGCATGATGACTCAACCCAGAGTGATCAATAGGAAATCATTTGATAACTCCAAAGGATAACATCCTGTTAGATTAACATCCCGAGCAATTTACCAAATTCCATCCATCCATTATCGATACCGCTCATCCTCACAAGGGTCGCGGGGATTTACCAAATTCATATAAATCAAAGATTTTTTTTTTAATTCACATTGGATTGTTACACATTGCAGTGTGTGCACAATGCCGAGAGCATCTGCAACAATTACGACAATGACATTAATTAATGTGAAATTGAATTAACGACAGTTTTGTGTATCATGCGCAAATCCGAAGCAGGAATAAGTGCAGAGAAAGGCGTTCACATGTGATCCAAGAACAATTTGGCCAAGGTCAAGGGAATATCGTAAGGGTTTAAAATGATTACTGCAACAGGAAATAGGAGGCCCGCTCTCCAAAATGCCATCTCATAACTGTGTTGCTTCTCTCACTTTCTTTCTCCTCTCAGCTCTTTCACACACTATCAATTTTTACTTCTCTCTAAAGCCTCAAATCCTCCAGTTTTCATGCAAAGGCTCGATTAGTTACAAGCGCTTCTCCATGCCGGGTCCCCCCTCTTTTGAAAAGAGGTTCATCTTTTGCTATTGAACTGCGGGGATGCATTTACACTGACACAACTATGCTTTCAGAAATCCCTGCAATCCAAAAATATGACTGTAAATGTTTCATTATGGCTCCACACAGATTGGTTCATAGAATTCCTCTGGAAAAAAGCTCGAGCACTGGATATTTTCCCCACTGAGACCTTTTAAAAAGGCTTCAAAGCCGTAATAATGTAACATCATTGAATCTTTGCTCGTACCTTGCTATGAAATAAGGGCATTCATTTAAATTCAGCTAAAGTATGACATGCTAACTGGTGAGGTGGGTATTTTATTTTCTTAGCTTGAAAACCTCAATCAAATACTGTGAGATGTCACACTTGGAGCGCCATTTCTGTCACATTTGACTTATCGTTCTTGCTGTCTGCTGTTCAAAATCACAGAATCGAAAGGCTGTGATAACAATGTTTAAAAAAGAAAATTGAATAAGCCCAACCTCCATTGCAAAATCTGATACATATTTGAGCGTAAAAACAGAGATGCTGCTCCCTTAGTCAAGCCAAAAATGGAGCTTTTCGTCAATAATTGTTCATATAATATCAAATAGAAAAGGGCAGCGCAATAAAGCAACAAAGTAGACTTTCCTTCTACACAGAATTTCACACTTTTATGTTTTTTGACAGATGTGTGCTTCACTGAATAGCCACCGATTGCTTTTTATTCCTCAAGACACAGGCGGCTGCAATGTGGCCACCTGACTAGAGATATCTGCTCAAATGCCCCCCCCCCCCCCCCCCCCCCCGAAAAGTGTTGTCATTTGGGTTTTTATCGAAGTCATTGTTTGAAAAACATGCTGCCAGACCAGATAAGGAAGTCTCTCTGGTAGTGCTCCTCATAGACAGGCCTATTCAGCAAAAGTTCTCTGAATTTAAACGATAGCAAGGGCTCGGTAGTCACATTTCAGGCAGAAGCTTGGGAGGTTTAAGTCTAAATATTCAAAAGATATCAAGCATTTATTTAGGATTGTGCACCAGTAATCTGGCCCGGTTACAAGGCTCCACACTCTACGGTATATACCTCATACTGAGCCTGAAGCTCAATTTAAAACATCACAGACAATTAAAGACCCTGTCAAGCAACTTTAGTTATTTGTTGCGTAATATATTATACATGTCCGAATATAATTTCTGAATACATGTGCAAAGACTGAGAACCATGCACTACTCAGTTGTGGAGATAAAGCATTAAACAGTTTTTCACCAATTCAGTGATTTCAATTTAGTTTTTTGATTATTTGCTGTGGCTGAAACGGCGCTACGTGGTACACTCTGGAATCCGGCATAAGTTGCCCCTCCTCCCCTGTATAAAAAACTCGAGCACCATCTTTTGCATAATTAGTCATAGCGTGCAATTGCGACATACAGTTAGCTAGCAAGCTATGGCTGCATTCCAAAAATACATTTTCCCTTTGGATAGTCCGCTGCTGTGGCCGCTGTGGAGCGCCTCGTTGTTGGCTGTGAGTGCGTGCATGTCAGGCAGAGAAAGGCGGAAGAAGAAGGTTAAAAAAATAAATAAAAGTCCGACGTGACAGCCAGCTTGTGGACTGGGGCCTCGTGCTGGCGCGGCTGCTTTAGAGCGCCTCGTTGTCACGCTGTGGAGAAACCTCGAGATGACTCATGTGGATATATCGCGGCTTTGAGCTGATATAATGATACGGCTCAAATATGTATGTGTCGGTATATAGCCGAAGTAGCATCCATTTTTCAAATCACAGCAGTGGTACTTGATTGACAGTTGACAGTTGAGAGGGGACGGGTCAATGATAGTGTAGTGGTACACACGCCCGAGTTGTGTGCGGGCAGCGTGGGATCGATTCCCGCTCAGTGGCGGTGTCCGCGTGTGCCCTGCAACTGGCTGGCAACCAGTTTGGGGTGTAGTCTGCCTTCGCCCGTTGACGGCTGGGATAGGCTCCAGCACCTCCCCGCGACCCTGTATAGGATAAGCGGTTTGGAAGATGACACAGTTGAGAGGGGTGTGATTTCACGCTCAAAGCGAAGAGAACAGCTTTTAGTTTTTATCATCATTTTTCCTGCTGCCCTCTAATAACTTTGCTGACAATAACATTAAAAAATCGTTCTGATTTAAAAATGACATGAAATGTTTTTTATTAGTAATGTGGAGAAGAAACAAATCTGTCCTATGAAGAAATACAAATGTCCAATAAAGTGGTTGCATATGTGTGCACACCCTAAAAGTGAAACTTAGAGCATTCAGTCCTTTTGACACACCTCGACTTGGTACTATTCGCCCACTCTTCCTTGCAAAAGTGCCTCAAAATGAGTCAGACATTATGAATATTTTCACCTTATGTATATGGATACAGCATCAATCCCCGTGGGAAAACACTTCCATAATGAATATAGATGTGAAAGGCCGCGCCTCAGGGTCGCCACAAAGGATTTGGACCTTTTTGTGCACTTGAAACCTGCTTGTATACAGTTTTAATGGCTCAGGAGACTTACTCCGATAATCAGCTAATGTTCCAAACCAAGAGTAGGTACGATTCTCAACATTTGCAGACTCTGCTTTCTTGTATATTGTTGGCGGCTTTTGAAGTACCGAATAGTGATTTGCTGTATTGATTCACTGACGTAAACATGTTTTAATTTCATCATGTACATGGCTTGGTTAATAAATACAGGCTTGCTATATAAATGTATTTTATGGCTCATGCGTGAATTTGGCAGGCTCATTCATGTGCACCCTACTGAAACATACAATTTTAATTCCCCAACCATAAATCATCCAATAAAAGCAGCTTTGCAAGTTGCTTAGTCAAACATTAAATGACAGTATTGTTCTAATGTAGTTACGATTCAATTGTCATATTGTCGTAGTCTCACATGCTTGCTTAAATCAGATTTTAAAAAAGTACGGGCCTATGGAAGCATATTTGTGACATTTCAAATATTTGATTAGCCAATGGGCGTTCACGCAAAAACATCATATTGTGATACGATAGTGATGATGGCGCTCCGTGCCCAATTAGACATGGACAAAAACATGCGAGTTAGGTTAATTGAACGCTAACCTAGCTTTAAAAGCCTTTATACTTAATTGGTCTGTTTTTAATCTTTATGAAGGGGGGGGGGCGTATTATACACGGGTGTTTTTTAATTCATGGGATTTTATAGTATGTATATTTTTGTACTTGATTAGTTCATTAGTTGTTCGAGCAGTGATTCCCAATCAGTGTTCAGTGGCATACTAGTGTGTTGTGAGAGGTCATGAGGTATACAGCAGGAAATTATCCATTTTCACTTTATAGTATTTAGCACAACTGCCTCAAGGTTCAGAGGTCGTGTGTTTGTATCACCAGGCTGCGGCCTTCCCTTGTGGTGTTTACATGTTCTCTCTGTGCTCGCGTGGATTTAGCCTAGCCCGGTTTCCTCCCACGGTCCAAAAACATGCATGTTAAGGTAATGGAAGACTATAAATTGTTCGTCTGTGTGAGTTTGAGTGGTTGTTTGTTTGTCTATATGTGCACTGCGATTGGCTGGCGACCGATTCAGGGTGTACCAAAAATAATTTGAGCAAGTTTGGGTTCAATCCATCATGTCATCAACCTGTATTTATGCTAGCATACACAAGGAGTCTACTAAACTGTTTCCAGATTTGGTCACATGACCATATATATTTCACATATAGAGGAAGTACTGCAGTATTCCAGGAAAGTGGGAAGTTGGAGTTTTCCAACCTCCAACCATGAAAAGTGCACTGGACCCCCGCTCAAAGTGGGAGCTCCAAGTTGCGCAGTCAGAGAAAAAATATCTACCCCGACTTCACCGAGTTGCTTCAGTCTGAAGTCACTCGACAATGGGGACCCCCATGGAGACACGGACCGTGACTGTCAAAACACACTGTAAACACGAACAAGTTCAGAAAACTAAAAAAAACAAAAAACGGTCGAAAAATTGATTTTGTAAAAACTTTTAAGTTTTCTGCACATTTACATGGCCTTTAAAGACCTGAATACTGACAATATTTGGGTTTTAAAAGGGTTATTGACTGCATGCAAACATAGTCCCTGAGTTGAAAACTTGCAGAGTACGCATCTCCAGTTTACAGTGAATATAAAAATATTATAACAATCTTTTCATGGATAGGTAAGCCCATCAAGGTAAGCTATTTTATGGCTGATTTAAGACCAAGGGCCAAAATCAACTCGTTAACATAAGAGATAGTAACGGAAAGCTAACACAAGAGGGAAATATTTCATGTTCCACAAACAATATTAATCAGAATTGCGTGTTTAGACTTGGTGGGGTGGAGGGGGGGGGGCACATAGAACATGTTAGTGTCAGGAAAAATTTGGACTTGACTTTCCCTTTAAATAGACAACAATCTTAATTCCACACTAGACTGTGCACCTGCTTGGAGGTACAATAGGACAATTTCACCTCTCGTGGTTTATTGCTTAATGAAATGACAAATAGGAGGACTGCATTGCCCATTGCCCGAGTTGACGTCAATCGGATTGGTTAGGTGACAGTGCGAGGCCCCGCCCCCTGTGGGCCAAGGTAGAGCGTACTGCGTGAGAGAGGGGAGGAGGAGGAGGAGGAGGAGGAGGGAGGAGGAGGAGGAGGAGGAGGAGGAGGGAGCAGGGGGCTGAGCTGATCCCACGTGTGACGCTGTCGTTCCCGGCTCAGTAATATTCTCATAGCGGGGCTTTGCATATCTCCTGCCTGTCTGTGTGTCTGTCACTGTTACTGTAGTCCCAGCCGATAGTTCGGAATAGCTATGGAAGGAGACGGGAGTCAAGCCACATCCGGAAGCCTAAATGACTCACAACATGACCCGGGGTAAGAATCTTTGAGCTGAATTGCAGCCGTTTTTGTGCATGTTTTCAACATCTTGGAGAGGACTTCGACTGACGTGCTGGATTCGTCCACACTGCACGCACTCGCTGCCTTTAGAGGGGCAGTTTTCGAGAGCTTTTCGCGCGAGTGTCCCCCCCCCCCCCCCTTTTTTTCTATAACACCGAGCGAGACTGTTATTACCACTCGATCGGTCGCGCTTTATCCTTTAAGGTCGCTTTTATAAGTAGTTTGTCGTCAAAATGGCCGAACTGACATCTGGACTCACTTGTGTTGTGTTTCCCCCTTACAGTAAAATGTTTATCGGTGGCCTCAGCTGGCAAACCTCACCAGGTGAGAGTGATTTTCCCTCGGACACCCTTGTCCTTGTATTTCGTGTTGTTTTCGTGTTGTTTGTTGACTGCGTGTCGGCGGCGGTTGTCGCCGCGGTGGCGTGCGAATGCGTGCGTGCACGAGTGTACACTGTGGGATATGTCTCGGCTGGTGTGCGCGCGACGTTATTTCCGATCTTCGTCCATCTCAAGTCCTCTATTCGACCCCTATGCGCATCGCGGCGGTGCTGCTGGTGGAGGGGTGGGGGGCGGGGGATATGTGTGTGCTCGTGTGTGTGTATGTGTGTGTGCGTGTATTTTATTTTATTTTTTTTTAATGACAACAGCGTGTGTCTTGTCTGTCTCATGACATGATGTGTTTCCTCTGTCCACAGACAGCCTTAGAGACTACTTTAGTAAATTTGGAGAGATAAGAGAATGTATGGTGATGCGAGACCCCACGACGAAACGCTCAAGGTAAATAAAATGCTCTTTTACTTTCCCTCTCGCGCAGCGATATCGCTTTACTTTTGTTTCGTGGTTAATCCACTGTTTGTATTTGTGTGTGTGTGGGTGTGTGCGTGTGCGCGCGCGCGCGCCTGCGTGTGGTTTCACAGCGAGCCAGATAAGCTTAAACGCTCGCTGCCGTAAAGCTGCAACCGAATGCAATTTGACATTGACTTTGTGACTGCAGCACAGTGTGGCGAATAGCGTGCTCACTTTCAGTTTCTGCCACAGGACGTCCGCAATCTGGATGATAAACACATGCACTGTACCGCGACTGTTTTAGCTAGAAACAACACTGTAACGATACTGAGGTCAAAGCAATATGACGTGCTGTGCAATGTAGTTCAGTTTTGCATTCTAAACAATCACAAGTTGTTTGTTTTTGAATTTGCATGCATCCATTTTGACAGTGTTGTTGTTTGTGTCTTTGCTTTGCAGAGGATTTGGGTTTGTTACATTTACAGATGCTGCCAGCGTAGAAAAAGTCTTAGCTCAGCAACACCACGAATTAGACTCAAAGACGGTGAGTTAATTTCTTTTGACATTTTTGTAAGAACATGTTAATGTCTGAATGTGAATGTGTTTTCAATGCCCAATGCCCGATGGGAAACCCCACTGTGCTCAAGGTCGTGAATAAGGGCTGAATGCATGATGGCCCTTTCAGCACTATTGCTGACAATAAAACGCAGATCCACTGTGAATATTGTGTGTGCACGTTCACTTCTCTGGATGAATGGGACAGACACGCCCCCCCTTGACTTCCGCTTCACACGCAGCGCGCGCGCTCGCACACGTGCATCATGTACAGTGAAGAACGTGCGAGCCCTTGTCCACCACCTTGCTTTTGTTAGACCCACATATGTCATAACATAATGGTAAAAAAGGTACAAAACAGTCCCTCAAAATATTAAAATATAGGTGTTAAAAAAATTAGCAGGAATTCAAGGGGTTGCCCTCTACTATTTTTATGTCAGTTGAATTTACTCATGATAATTCTGATAAATAAACATTCATTCATGAGTTAGTGCTGCACTACTGTGGATTATTCTTGCTGTTTGAGAATTTGTCACTCGATGAATAATTAAACAGGAGAGTCATTTTTTGAAAGATGTCTGTATAGTGACGGAATAGATGGCTTTTCGGCTCATATTTTACATGGCAGGGATTTCCTTGAAATTTAATTCTGCATACTGAGAAAGTTTACTTCTTGGGACGGTTAGACTGTCAGGTTAGAATTTGTGTATTTATGTATGTATTTATTAGTAGATATAAAAAAATACATCTCACAAATTCTAAAGACTATAAAAAGGCACTAAGGTTTTTAGACTCACAGGGATGGAGATTTTCTCTCTGGCTGTACATTTGGAGTATTCTGACATCTCATTTTAGTGAATATCAGACACTTACGGATTCGGTTTGCTCTCAGATTACCCGCTTTCCCGCACTAGTTGCGCTCTTGTCGTGTCATGTAGCTAAATTGCCTTAAGCGCTATTTATGTGCTTTTGGGGATGAGGGTGATAAGATCACACTTTGTTCCATATGTTTCCAATTAGCGGCCACGGAGAGAAGACAGAAGTTCTCGAGAGCTAAATGAACAGCAAGTTACGACTGATGGTATCACAGAACTGTAAAATAGTACAGATTTAGAGGGCGCCTGAAGAGACGAGGTATTTTAAATCGGCTGTGAAATATTGAACAGGCTCATGGCTGCAGAGTTGAAACTGTTACAACTTTTCGACCGCGGAGTTGTCCCTGTGCTCCGAGTAGGTCACTATAGAGCAGCTCACAGGAAAGCAACTGTAGCGGAAAGAGTTAAATTCCTTGTGCGCTTTTTAATTATTCTGTTAAGCTCTTCATAGGATTTAACCTGAGGACCTGGGCTCATTCAGTATACGCTGCCTCCAGCTGACTTACTGTAATAGCTGGCCTCGCAGTAAACATGCACTTTTCTCAGAATAAAGGACTATAGCTAAGAGCCCATTCTCATAGAGCTACTAAGCTAGTTTGTTTTTGTTAGTGGAAAACAGAATTTGTTTTAGGTGGCTTGAACCTCAGGGTCTGTTAGTATACAAGATCATTTCAAATAGAAATAGATACATTGCTTTCATCAATTTGATGACGCATGACCACAGTGTTTGGAAAATTATAGCGTGGCAGTCCAAATACTCGAAAACATAGGATTTAAAGTTTGAAGACGTGTGTCAAGTATTCAATCTTTGCATGGGTGAGTGCGTCACAGTCAAAACAGTAATGGTGGATGGGTTATATTCTTTTAACAATTTTTTATTAAACTGAATATTACTGCACACTATCCAGTGGAGTCAAAATTGAAATCCGCAAAAGTCACTGAAAGGATGGTTTTGCCTGGGAGAAAATGTAGTCGATATGATTTTGTGTATACACATTATCAAAGTTTTTGTAAAAAAAATTTTCTGGCAGTTTTATTATTATTAATTTTTTTTTATGCATGCCTACAGATCTCATATAGTAATGCTCATGTTGCAGGAAAATAGTCCAAGTATAAATGTTATGTTCAGCACAATTTTTAATTTATTGCCCTCCTTTGAGTAATGTGACTTCCTCTGTCGCTTTATATTTCAAATTAAATTCATATTTAGGGATACCATTTATGGTTCATAGTTTTTCTCAGTATTATCTTTATGAGTTGTCCAAAACTCAAAATATTTTTCATTACATTTCTATCACCATGTATGGCAAAACAAAAATGTAATTACTCTCTCTTAAGTATTTGCAATAAAAAAATATATATTTTTACACAAAAGTATAATTAAAAATTAATTAAAACACAGTCCTCTCTAGTGTTTATAAGTCATTTTAATTTCAATACAAAATAAATCATATTAAAGGCAATTTTGTGTTGGGTCCTCATATTTTTCAGACATACAGATTTGACAGCCAGACAATTAAATGCTGACATTCAGTTCTCATGTACACTGAATGTATTTCTGCACAGTAGCTATTCTTGAATCATAGAGATTACACTGATGACACTGTTGCCATCTCCTTTGAAATGAAGTGAAAAGTATCCATTTGAAACTTTAAAAGAAAAAAATAGGACATTGTGGGAATGCGAAGAGAGAGGCTCAGCTGGACTCAAAAGGGGAATACACGGTCAATGTCTTAAACTGCTATTTCACTGGGACGCTTCAAATTAATTGTTTACAATGACCATTATCACAGTCTTATTGCCGACTATGTTTATAGAGTCACTTTTATAAAGGCAACTTTATTTGCATTCCTGCGAAATAAAGCATTTAGGGTATACATTATACATAAGTATTTTACCCCTTTAAAAAATACCATTAAATTCTTAATATGAGAAACTTTTCAACAGAACTGATTGTCATGAAATTAACTATGCTAAACAAAATAAAAAGATAACGTGTTTTTATGGTGCCATTCATGCCATGATTGGGGGGGGAAAACATGTGACACCGTCATGGTGAGCTATACTTTTATATTTATCAAGCTCAGGTCTCTTTATTTGACAAATATTTGACTGTGTGATTGACACACCAGCCATGCGACGTGATCCTGATGACTCAGAACACATTCAGAAATAGATATTTCCCAGCTGCTAATGTGCTGTTGAAACGTGTCACGGAATAGAACAAACCTGAGGCAGCTGGCTGTGTGTTCTTCCTCACCATTAGTCACTGGCCGCTCTCGGTTCTTGTGTTAGCTCCACAATCGCACAATCACGCTGCATTAGGATTTGTCATATCTCTTGCAGAGTTACTCAGCACAAATGAAAGGAAAAGAGCAGACTTGCAAACATTCTTGATTTGTGTGCAGATGTTTGATTCGATAGAAGCGTTGGACTTTGCGCGCCCGTCCAGTGAATCCTTCCTGTCACGGGTCACCTTGAACGGGCTGTCTGTGAGAGGCCGCAGGGGCTGTGACTGCTGCGAACAAGCTGAGTCATATTATGAGCATTCAAAGAGGGGACGTGGAAATCATCGCTCATTTACATTTGTTTTAAGTTATTACTGGATATGGGAATTTATTTAGTTAGCACGAAACATTTCTGAATTTCTTTGAAAACATGATTTCCTTCTAGACCTTCAGGTTTGTCGTTGCTATTTGAATCAATCTTAATATATATGGATATATATTAGGGGTGGGAATCTGTGGGTACCTCAAGATTCGATCCGATTCCGATGTAGAGGCTCACGATTCGATTTAATTCCGATTCAGAGGCCTATGATTCGATTTGATTGTGATTCCGATGCATCACTACATTGGCTTACATTTTATAGTCCATTAAAACGCTGGTACCTTTTTTAAAACAAAAAAAACCTCAAGGAATAGCAAAGATTTAGATTTCACACTTTGTGACTTCGCTGTGCTCGTATGAGGTTTTGCTTGTTCCGCCATCTAGTCAGGTATTAGCTGAGCCTAGCACAGACGTCTGACGTACAAACGCATGTAATCGCTTGCGCATGCTTTGTTTTTTTTAATGTTTTTTTAAATATCGATTATTAATACCTATGAATCGATTCAGAATCTTTTTAATACGCCGAACGATGCATCGAAAAAACGATTATCGTTCCCACCCCTAATATATATAATATATATATATATATATATAATATATATATATATATATAATATAATATATATATATATATATATATATATATATATATACATACATACATACATACATATAGATATATACATATATAGATATATACATACATGTATGTATGTATATGTATATATACATGTATATACATGTACATATATATATGTATATATACATACCCCTATAAATATTAGGGGTGGGAACGATAATCGTTTTTTCGATATATATATATATATATATATATATATATATATATATATATATATATATATATACATATATATATATATATATATAGCTCATTTTTTCCCCAACCGGTTATGAAAACACTTGGATGGCGATATGAACGAGACATATGGGGAAGCACAGCCTCAGGCATCACAACACACATGCTGGCAATTCAGAACATATTTCTCATTTCCCCCATTGCTTTGTTAGAAATATGTTTGCCCCTGACGATGTTTGGAGCTCAGGCGGGCATGAACACTTGAAGAGCACTTTCTTTACAAGGAAGCAGATTTACTGCTGGAAGATGAATTGCACATTAATTGTTATATTATAGCAAAAGTAATGGGTATAAAAAGTCGACACACCCTTGTTCAAATGCCATTTTTTGTGAAGTAAAAAAACAAACCAAGACAAGTAATTCAAAACCCTTTTTCACCATTAATGTGCCCTAAGTCCTGTATAACTCAATTGGAAAAAAAAGGAAAACTTTTCGAGTGGGGAAGTAGTAATAAACAACTGAGTAAATGTGACTGCACAAATGTGATTATAAGAGGGCGTCTCTTATAATTGGGGATGTGGCTATGCTCAGAATTAACCAGTCACATTCAAACCCATGTTAAACGGGGCCCAGGCACACATCTGGCATCATTTAAAGTGACTCTGATTAACACCAAATAAAGTTCAGCTGTTCTAGTGGGACATAATAAATCTCTGAATTTGTAGTTCCCCTCAAAATGTTTTTATTTTTTTTATTGAGTTGTATGGTTTGTGGGCCACAATCATGGTATAAAAAGTTTTAGAATGATTTATCGAGGTCTAATTTTTTTCACAAAAATGGCATTTGAACAGGAACACTTTTGATATTTCACTGTAAATAACAAAAAAATTAATTTTAGCAAAGCCAGGAGACAAAAATAATTCTTTTAGGAAATAATAGTGACTTATTTGGTTTTCAGTCTAATTAAAAAATGAAAAAAAAAATGCCTAAAGAGCGAATGATACACAGATTGAAAAATCCGGCATTAAAAAAAAAAAATTGAATATCAGATTAAAAAACTAAATATACAATCACAGTTTTATATTTTGATTTCCATTTGAAAATAGACAGAACAAATGATACATGTTTTCCTGACCACCAGTCTGTCTTTTGCAGTAAATATAGTATTGCAAAAAAAAAAAAAAAAACCACTAAAAAAAGAACCCTCAAAAACCGAACGGGAAAGCAAAACAAATGCCGAGAGTTAACGCTATGGTCTCGGTCTGGAGGAGGAATGCCAAGGTCTCGATAGTTTTATGGGTCTTATGTCACATTTCCCCCAAAATGTTGGCCATATTCAGAATATACGACCTCTGTGGCATTCAGCTGGTGTGCTTCTCGAGTGACCCCAGCTGACCTTTTGCTTTTTGCTTGGATGTTTTAGGTATATCCAAGAATAAAATTGGAGAGTAGCAACAAATGAGGAGCAATCCAGAAGAAATCCACCCCTTATTCAGCACATAGGATTTGGAAAGAAAATCAAATCAATGATCTGAACTCTGATGTGCCCTTGCATTAGCAGGGGCACTTTCTTGCAGTTAATTATGGCTGCAAGTGTGATTAGTTCATGCTGCTTCCGTGTCTTCTGTGTACTATTGGTGGGGGGCCGCATCTAATGACTATTTCTCTTTGAGCCGATTCCACTTCCTACACATTTTCTCTACATCAATGTCAGAAAATGACTAACTGTGTTTCCCATGTTCAGCACAATGGGTTGAATGGTGGAAGAATTAGCCATTATTTTTAAAGTTAATACTCAAATTGATGTCTTAGCACGTTATACTTGATTAATTTCTGAACGCATGCTCGGCGGTGGAAGGCGGTCTCCCAAGTGGCCGCTTCACATGAGCGGCCGACTACATCGTCCGCAAGGGGAAATCTTGCAGTTTATAAACAGTCACATGCCAATCTCCCTCATACCCCAGCGATAAATTCATTAAGCACTCTATAATTAGAAATTGTTTACAAATAAAAATAATAGTCAAGCTTTTACCCTGCTCTATTATCGGACATACCTCGTCACTGCGGGTGTGTAATATCTTGTACGCCAAAGAATAGTCAACATATGGATGCATATTTTTAAGAAAAGGTCAATGTGTTTGTTGTCTTTGACTTTGGCGAAATTCTTATTGATTTAGGAGCATTACAAACGGCCTCTTTCAGGAGTTATTCAGCCGCAAAGATCAGCGAAGAATGACAGCCCTGATATGAATCATTTACGCTTTAATTTCATGTCCATTCTGTTTGCTATCACACGGAAACACCTGTGGAACTCCTCGCAGCCCTAAATTGGGAGAAGCTGCTCTTTTCGATAAGCCCTTTTTCCTTTAAGCTTAAACACCGTGCCGTTGTGTGAGGGCAGATATGTGTTAATCAGGAGTTTACCCAAGAGCTGCAATGATATACAGACAATTTTTTTTTTGGTTTTGTTTTGTGTAAGATTCCTCGGATATGTGCCGTTTCTCCCGCTGATCTCACTCGGTTGCAGCCTGTGGAGACCTTGTTGTAAAAGGCTGCAGAAGATAAAAGATGGTGGGTTAGTGGCTGTGGGGAGGTCGTGACCTCTCGGTCTGTTCTCATTTTTATTACTTTGACACTGCAGGTTGTGATGATGTCTCGAGGGGACCCACTTTTGTTCCATGTGTGGCACTATTTACACAAAGCAGCAGTATGAATTTAGTAAGTCATATAGGCGTGCGTGTATCTGAGTGATACTTCCTCTTTTGTGCCTCCTTATATCAGTTGTATAACTTACATTACATGTGGGTTTTTTTTTTTTTTTTTGCACAGTAAATGCCAAACGAATATAACACCTTTCCTCAGTAGCTGCCACTCACGTATAGCATACATACTACTATCGTTAGACTTGGTGACATCTGTAAGTAGTGCACTATCATCCTGTATAATAAACATTACTGACTGTACATGTTGCTGTGGACTAAATTTCTTTCTCGCTGCCTCCATTGACTTTTAATAAGTCACGGTGTGATAGTTTTATAGAATGTATTCACAACAACTTGGAGGTACACTGTGTGTGTCAATGGAGATTTCTCCCCCCCCCCATTGTACCGTAGGTACAGTAAAATAACAACCCAATGACCTTCACACTTCCACGGGTTGAAAACAATAAACAAAAGGTAAATGTGAGGTGTTAAGCTTCTTAATAGCGCTACTTGCCCGCATTTGTGCAGATAATCCTACAGCCAATAAAACCTAATGTTCCAAGGTGGAAGCACATTCCCATTCGCGCTATATTGTTCCTTCTGTTTCAATAGGGGCTTCCAATAATTTGCTTACTGGTTAGTTTACGTGCCAACATCTCAGTTAAAGTGTACTTTACATCCCCAGCCTAAAACCATTGCTATTTTAACTTGTTCAACTAGAATTATCTGTTGTTATGAATGTGTGTTTTGGTCCTTATCTCCCCACTTCTACTCAATTTCATTTCGGCATATTTTCACAATCTATTTTAATGGCTGGCCAAAGAGGCTTAACCTTCTTGACATTTATTATGCAGCTGGATCTTGCCATTTTTCTCCCAACCCACAAAAAGCCAACGGTCCAAAATATTAGTCAACTACTAATATGTAAATTATCATGAAGATGATCCAGGTGAAACAGAGACGTTGTAATTGGTGGCACTCTGGTTATCCGGTGCAAAAGGGCAGTGCATATTTTTGCTTGATGGCCTTCGGGGCCCGACAGTTTTGAACCACAAAACTACATATGCATGAGTATGTAAAAACATGGGAAACAATCGCTACACCTCACCTGCCCTTGATTTCACTTTCCTCAAAGGAGCCATTCATCATAAGTTGTGACCTAAAAAGGTACTGCTGCAGTATTTCTCCAAAGAATTGGATCGTCGGTGGCTAATTTGTCTACATGGCTCTGATAGTATCGCAGGTACATACTTAATACTACATGTAGAAATGATGTGAACAGAGACGCTGTACCATTCCCTTAACACTGTTTTTAACATACTAGCTTCAGTGGAGTTTGTACGATTGAGAACACTAAGACAGTAAGATATTAATGTAGATCATACAAATAAATACAGTAACGCAAAGTTCCCGACATAAAAGGAAGATACAGTAGGTCAGAAAGCTCTGGAATTTGGTATTCCAAGCATGACATGTTGTCTTGGCGCAGACAAGGCAGACATAGTAATTGAGTTTCAATTGGTTTAAGCCTGAGGCAAAGTGCTAAAACAAATCTTTAAATGAAATTCATTACAAGCAGGGTTTCCATACTCAGGTGTTATTGAATTCATTTCTCATTTTGACCTGATTTAGAGAGATAACAGCAATAACTGAGAGTGGCAGAAATGATGGCAATGACAAAGCACATCATGGTTTCCCTTCAAACACATTAAAACGTAGTCAGTCTCGTTGGCTTAATTGAGCTGTGCAGATGCTTCTTGCCATCATTTTGTTTCTGCTGTTTTCCCCAGCAGGGTACAACATTTCTTAAATGGATCCATCTGCACCAAAGGAATAACTTTTATGAACGGTTAGAATTGGCTTCCATAACTGCATATAGTTCCAAAGAATAAGCAAACATGAAAATGCAATGAGCGCGGAATCTTGGAGAAATGCATTGGTATGCGCTTCGGATGACATTGCCGTGTGATTTATTATACGTGCAAGGTTGATGGGGACCCCCCCCACCTCCCAGTGTGACATACCTTCATGGCAGTGAAATTAATGGGTAAAATTAAGCTAATAACATAACAAGCACAAGACGGGCAAACATGCTCATCTGATGCATCCTGCTTGTTATTTGGAGGCGTCACCAGCCTGGGATTCTCATTTTCTCCGTGTCATATTCAATCAGTGATTCCTGGTCTGAGTAACAGCGAGTCTCCACCGTAATGACTATGGCTAGCCGAACCATGGCTGTTGTGGATGACCTCCATATTTACTTATGCTTATTTATTTCCACTCTAATATTTTGTATGTCACCACATCAAATGGCAGGTCCAACATAAATTATTCGTCAGAGTAAGGATGGGCATTTGATGACTTTTCCTTGATCAATTATGGGAAATTAACAATCAGCTAATCGATTGTTGTTTTTGTCAAATGGAATACGAGAATCCCTTTCTGATTGTTCAGAATTCCTGTTTTAATCACCAAACAATACTGCCTTTGGAGTTGCATCATAGTGCGGCTGTATGGAGTGCCAACTCGATAAGACTGAATCAACAGTGCCTCTGCTGGTTGCAGCAAAGTGGTGCAGCACTTTACCTAAATTGCTTCAAGACGCGATTACTCCAAATGTAAATGTTCATTAATATGCACTGTCCCTTTTAAATAGATAAATTACAAATTACAAATTATTCATCAATCAATTCCACACAATTGACCAAGTTCTTAATGAACAATTAATCGATATTATCCCCATTCCATGTCCGGATATTGTTGGACACTGATCAGCAGTAATGAATATGATTTTTCCAATGGTTCATAGCCCAGTCAAATTAATATATTTTATGCCTCGACAATGGGGCTCCATCAATTGAGCGTTGACGTGGATCGTAATTAAGGGAGACTTGGCCAGTGAATTATCTGTATAAAATACTATATAATGCAGCTAGTTATTCTTAAAATGCAAAAGTTTATGCAGGCCATGTGGTTTTGCCAACTGATATTATTAGTATTCATTTTAATTAAAAATTAAAAGAGCAGGCCAACTTATAGTTTCATTGTTCAACCCGTGCTGCAAATTTGCATCCTTAACTAAAAACAACAAACAAAGGAAATGTCTCAACATTTCATTGATTAACCTACTCACAGCCAATTGAACTAAGCCTTTCCTTCAACAGATCGGACAAGAGGGAGTAATAATAATCTCATTTAGTTATTTTCGATGCCGGTGTTAAAAAAAAAAAAATCCCATTTTCATATTGTTTTGTCCTTCATGTGCACTTAGTTTGTGATCGCAGTACCAGTAATTCCATTTTTAATGCAGCCCTAGCTTACAAAAATGCTTTCTACTTTGAAAAGCAGACTACATGTCTTAATGCTAGTTGATTATGCAGCATTTATGAACCTTTAAATGCTTTGATTAGTTAGTAAAAAGTCACATTTGAATCTACTGAATAATTACTTGCTTGCTTTGAAAATGCCATTTTTTTTATTGTTCTTGTATGCTGGATTCAGTCATGTCACTGATTGCACTCTGGGCATTTATGCGGGATTAGGAAATAGTCAATGCAATGCTTTTAAAATATCTTGACATCCCTGTTTCTCTTCTTTTTTTTTTTTTTTTTTCTTTCCTTAGATTGATCCTAAGGTTGCCTTTCCACGTCGCGCCCAGCCTAAGGTAAGAAGAATAAATTGGTCACCGGGCCTCCTCGAAGAAAATGATTATGTCTCGTGTCACCACCATACCTAATTTTCTGTGGCCACACAGCAGATTCAAAGAGGCAGTGGTTGTCTGTTTGCTTTAGAGAAATACCTCGTCTGGCTCCATTGTTCCCACATTGTTTCTGCTCTGCACATTTAAAAATATCTCTTCTTTTTATCGTCACTCTTTTCATGCTCCCCCTCACGCCATTGTATAGAAATAAAACCATTTCACCAAATTGATTTATTTGCATTTGGAGACTAACGCGCAACCATTGTTTGACTTTGTTGTGACAAAAAGCTTAGGAAAGTAGAATCCAGACAATGTCCTGTCTAATATGTGGAACATTGGTGCAGCACATCCTCGTGGGATTTTTGATTACATGAATGGCCTGGTATAAGAAGATTTAATGAATAAGAAATTGTCTTCTTCACTGACAAATATGAAATCTGTTCACTGTCAGTTTTTCTCTTTTATAGTGAGGGTCAAAAGGGATAGATTGACATAGGTGATATAGAAAGATCTTCGTTTGGGTGCGCCTGAATGTAGACGTCACAATTTGCATGGAGACAAAACTCTAATCACATTGGGGCTGTTCATGATGCATATTATCTTTTCTCTTGATTGCTGGTCTTGAGCATCTCTATTGACAATTAAATATGCGACGTGTGCAGATGGTGCTGCAGCACAGTCAAGAGCTTTGTTGACATGCCCTCTCACACCACCTCCCCTTAGCATTTAATGTGAAAGATGTAGCACACTAGAGTGTACTGGAGCACTTTTATGCTTCACTATTGGGACTTTTGACTCAGAATCCAGTTAGAAATGTCTGGATTTTCTCCTTCACTCTGCATCAGAAAGGGGTTTATTAAAGCGGTTTCAAATTTGGTAGCATCAGAATCAGCGTGCAGGCCTTCAAAGTCAGCGTAAATTAAATGGTGATTTATTCTAAAATCAGTGACTGTCTGTACCAACATTCACATCTTAACATCATCTAAGAGGCAGCTGAGCATGGAAATCTTGTGAGTTTGTACTTTATTTTTTTTTAAACAACATTAAATTATCATACTTGATTAATACTTACAATTTTTTTGAAACGTTTAGATACTGTGTGTGTATGTATATATATATATATATATATATATATATATATATATATATATATATATATATATATATATATATATATATATATATATATATATATATATATATGAGAGAGAGAGCGAGCGTATATATGCACACAAACACAGAATTTGTCTATATATGTATATATGTGTATGTGTATATATATATGTATATATGTGTATGTGTATATATATATGTGTGTGTATATATATGTATATATATGTATGTATATATGTATGTATGTATGTATATATATGTATGTATATATATGTATATATATGTATATATATATATCTATATATATATATATGTATATATGTGTATGTATATATGTACATATGTGTATGTATATATATGTGTATGTGTATCAATTATGTATATATGTGTATGTGTATCAATTATCGGCCAGGCCGAATATCGGGGCCAATATTTGGCATTTTGGCGATTATCGGCATTGGTCTTTTTTTTTTTATTTTAAGGCTGATAAATTAAAAGCTGGTTTATTACAGCTTGTTCTCTCTCTCTGTCCCTCTGTACTGCGCAACTGGCCCTGCCTCCAAAGCAGATTGGCTTGCCCACAGCACCATCTGATTGGTTCCTTGTGCAGTGGGTAACAGCCAATCAGCGTAAAGCTGCCTATGTCTCTCTCACTAGTCGATAGTCCGAAGAGCATCACGGCACGCACGGGAGAAGGCGAGGTATTAAACAGACTTTGAGGAAATTTTGATAAATGTCAGTCCACTATAACTGACAACCACTTATAACATTACTATGAGCCCTTCTATGTCTTATAAACACAAGGGGCAGTTCTGCTTGCCACAGTAAGATGTCTTGCCTTGAAGCTAACCACACCGTCATTGTTACAATGTAGAGGTGAATGCTTTGTGAATGACATGGCTCCGGAGAGCAGTGAAGTTGCTGATAATATAGGGAAATGTTGATAAAAGAAGTGAGTGAGTGCGTGTCTGCGTGTAACCCACGTCATGAAAAGTCAACTCGAGTCAACTTTATTTATAGAGTACTTTAAAACAACCACCGCTCCATAAGTGCTGTACATGGTGCAAAATTTGACAGCAAAGTACTGCATGTGAAAGTCCAGTCACATGCATTTAGAGCAAAAAGAGTCACTTTTTCTGCTTCCACAGAAAGTCAGTATGGTGGAAACGGCAGCTGCTTATGCGACACACAAGAATGACAGGACACCCACAAAAAGCAATGGAGAGAAGACACAGCCGTGTTGATGAGATTATTTTTCTGGCTAGTAGCTGCGTTGAGGATGCACTTTTCTGTTTTTGAACTTTAAAACAAAGATGTGTGAAAGATAAACATTTCAGTTATAGTGTATTTTTAGAAAACTATTTACTGTAGTAAACTTTAAGAAAAATGTTTGTTTTTATTGAACTATAAGACATGCATCTGAGCCTGGGAGCTCCTGGCACTTTTTGTTAGACTTTTAAAACAAAGATCTATAAAAGTTTTAAAATGTTGTAAATCACTAAAGTTTTTTTTAATATAGAAGTGCTTAAAGGCATTTAAACTAAGCCAAGCGCTGGAATTTTTATTTTTCAAAATTTTGACAGCAAAAAAGGGTTAAAATAATTTTTTCTACGGATGAATATCGGCTTCAAATATCGGTTATCAGCGATCCATCTTGATCACTAATCGGCATTGGTATCGGCCCTGAAAAAGCATATCGGTCTATCTCTAATATGTATACCGTATATGGATATATATGTGTGTATATAATATAACATAATATTATATAATATAATATAATATAATATAATATAATATCATTATTCTAAGAAGAAAGAAAAATTCCATTTATCCAGCATTTTAAATGCTTTTGTCCTGCTCTCTTGTCCACTGCCTGCTTGGCTGCTCACAGCTTTGGTCGTAATTGACCCCGTTCGAGTTTAAAGGAGCTCAACTCGGCAGGTGCATAAGCGATACAGGCTTCAGGAATCAAATCGTGACGAGACCAATCAGCACTAATGTTCTCACGGCTAACGATGACCTCATCGGTAACCCTGACAATGACCCTTTCACTGCTGAATGCTGCAGTGGGGTAAAACGCTGCATTATGTACGGCACGTAGACTAATGCTGG
This sequence comes from Filicampus tigris, assembly GCF_054856515.1. Classification (NCBI taxonomy): domain Eukaryota; kingdom Metazoa; phylum Chordata; class Actinopteri; order Syngnathiformes; family Syngnathidae; genus Filicampus; species Filicampus tigris. Next base: position 8,077,464 of record NC_141233.1, read on the forward strand.
AAACAGACAGGAAGTGAAGGTGAACACAGAGGACATTTGGCTGTAAACAAGTGAAGGTGTTTGCACCGGGATGACAGGATCACAGGAAAAACAACTTGTATCAGACGTCATAGCTCCCCGTGGCCAAACACATGGACACTTCCACTCTGAGGAAGATGCGAGCAGAAGCGTTTTGGCAGCAACTATTAAGAAGAAAACCTTGCAACTATCTAACTTAGAACGGAAGGAAAACAGAAAGGAAGAAAATGTTTTAAGGGCATAGCTGTATGAAAGGGTTAAGAATAACAAATCAGCCACAAAGCATGCACATAGGCATCTGCGTCTACCTGTGCATTGGCGGTTCGTGTAGATTTCAGTGATCTTGCTTGTTTGTGACCATCAGCGTATTTGAGCATTGGTAAAGGTCAAAAGGGGAGACAACCCCAGGTTGTGCACATTATAGAAATGCAAGCTGTTGTACATATTAAAAGAAACCTGTCATTGTTCCGAAGTTTATCTCAAATATTCAGCATAAGAAAGGCCGATCAATTGTATCAGTAGACTTGTATATTCAAGGATGAGAATGCATCTGAAAATGCTAATTCAGTAATGTACTCTCAGTATTTATGTATGTCTGTAGAATGTACAATAACCAACAATGGACAGCTCATTCACTGAATTTACACAGAACATACGCATTGTAACACACAAGCATCTACGTGGGCTGGAGGAAAACTGCATGATGACATTTGACGGGGTAAAGTCGACAAGTCGACTAGTCTGTACAACCCCTAAAATTGACTAGTCGACTAGTCTGTACAACCTCTAGTCCAAATAGTATGGTCATTTTAAATTGATGTTCTTCATCATGTATTATTTTTGCATGTTTTGTGTTGACAATAGTTTGACGTAAACAGTAAATTGATATTCAGATGTTCCAAGTGGCTTCTGATGCCAAAAACCTGAGGGTTATCTTGTTTTTTGATAAAAATATTAGTAAAACTATAACAGTGTTAGTGATGTAAGCATATACTGTAGTGATGACTATTTAAAAGAGACTCTAAAAGGAATTATGCACTTAATCTCAGGCGCCCACGTTGTTTCAGAAAGCTGAGGTGCTCGTTCTGTGCTGTGACATCACTAACATGTGACGTGGTCACCTCCCTCACTGCCACAATCACAGACAGACCAAACTCCAGATTGATGGTGTCATATTTTCTAGTTTAGCTGGTTTGTGTTTTGCAACACACGTCTTAAATATATAGTGCACTAGCTCGAGGCGTTGCAAGGGGTAGCTGCACGCACCTCTGGCTAAGTGCCAAGACATGAGCATGTGATTTATGGCACGTCTACATAACATCAGTTTTTATTTCCTCCTAGTAAATATAAGTGAGAGCCATTCACTCAGATGGTTTATGTTGATGCAGTGGTTCCAATAAGTAGTCATGCTTGCCTTTTTTTGTAATATGTCTCTTTATTAATTATGACCAATTATTTTGTAGACAAACGGGAGTTCGAAAAACCCAATATTTGCCATTAAGATGCTGCCGTTTTCGGTACCGATTACAAAATCATCGTCAACGGAAGATGACATGCTGCTGCAATGCTGTCATCCTGTTCATGTTGTGGCTGGAGTGTTGTTGTGAGCATGCGAGAACACTTGTCCATACGTAGTTGTCACTTGCAATACTGTCAATATTGCAATGTTAGAATTTGTGTCATGTAGTAAGAGGAGATATAACAAAGTGGCTGAGTCTGAGGTGGTTTGGAGCCTTGCTCAAGGGCACCTCAATAGTAGTCAAGAATGAGACTAACATCACAAGTACAATAGTTCCATTTTTTTGGTCTGCGGTTAGACTCAATTTATTACCATTTCCTGACAGATGAGCTACTGGTGTGAGGAAATAAGGAAATTTCGAAAAACCTTAAAATGCACCGAAAATGTATCAGATTGATTTCCTGAAAAAATGTTCATTACAAGCAACTCAAAAGCAATGTCCAACCCAAAGTGACTGCGTCACCTCAAGGTTCCTATCCAAGAGTCAAAAGCTTACGTTTTCAACACAACCAGCACAAATCAGTTCAGATCCTCTTTTTTTCCCCCTGCCCCCTTGCTTGATCTTTCCCAGTATTATCGTGAATTGCGTGACAAGACGTCCTCTTTCTCTGGGAAATCAAAAGCAGCTGTCTACCGACATTGCTCCAAATTCACCACTCAATGGTAGATGTCATTCTTGCTGCCGTCGCCACTTTAGTGGAGTCACACACAATCATGGCAGGTCCCAGCATTATTTTAATTGCCAGTGGGACTGTGGCCACTTCAGTTGGGAGATGAGTTGTGATGGCTTGTTATGAAAATTAAAGGACTTAGCAGCATCTTTTCGGAGCGCAATGGGCGCAGCCCTTTCCTTGCACCTCACGAAGAGATTTGCCTTGGCGTCCCTCCTGCTGCGGTTGTTGTTTTTTCTTGGAGATTTTGGCATGCACAAAGAAGAATGTTCACAAATAAATGTGACCTTAATAGAGACAGCTGTGACAACACTCTGCGAAATGGTTTGTATTTTATTTGTAAGACAGTTCGCCCCCAGTTACTTAATCTGTATGTTTTTAATGTCAGCGGGGAGAAAGGCTAAAGATGCTTGTACATTGATTGAGGTAATTCAATGATATAACGTCAAAGCGCTGTCCTATATTTTACTCCAGGCTGACACCTGTGACTGTGGCTTCCCTTTTAACGGCAGACTGTCAAAGGTGCATTGCTGGCAGCTATGTCTTAGTTCTGCTTTTTCGTTCCACACATAGCTCCTTTTTATCCATTTCATTTCCTCTCTATATTGCACACATATTCTGTGACTGGCAAATTGACTAGTCTCCTCACTCCGTTCTCTGGGACAGTTTGCTTATGATTGATTTTAACGTTTAAAAAAAAAAAAAAAAAAAAAAAAAAAAAGACTATCCAGTGAATGGGGGTCAAGAAAGCCAAGCCTTACATTTAAATAAATTCTAATAACAGTGCTGTGGGAAGTAAATATATCCCCTGGGTTTCTCTTGCACGCAAAGGCACCTGTTTATGTGCATGTATATTTCATATTCCACTCTCATATTCCTGTCTTACTTGATCTCTCAATACCTTACTCAGCTACTGTCTATTGCGCTCTTTGGCACTTCTTTTAGGATTACACTGCCTTGTAAATCCAGTGGTACACCTTGCTCTGTTATTTGATCTAGATTTAGCATTATGATATTCCCCATCTCAAAATGATCCTTATTTTAAATGACACAGCTCACTGCTGGGTAAATGAAACCTCAGTGGCTGCCAGGCCCTTTGAATGTCTCAGGGAGTTTATTAAAAGCACCAGCTTCCCTGTTCCAACTCTCCACAGCTGCATGAGTCTGAAAGAATAATCAAGGACAAAAGTCCTCAATGAAGAACAGAGTGCTATATCAGTATCTTTTGTTCAGCTTGACAATGAGCCCTCCCAGATATTTGTCATGTGAAGCAGGATATTTTTAATTAGACCTTCCATATTTCAGGGCATTCCCGCAGCACATAAGGACTCAGAGCAACAAAATCAATGCCATGCTGTGTTTCATACAAACTTGACATCACATTTCAGGCGATATGGCACACAACATGTAGCTGTAAATAACCAAGCTATTCCACAGAATAGACACCGGTTGTATGTCTCAGGATAAATGGGATTTGAAATGGGTTTTACATACTCTATTGTAACCAAGAGGCAGTCCATAGTGAGGAAAGGCATGCCAAACACAAGCCGGTGGCTTGTCATGCCCCTCTCACAAACAGATGCACAGCTATTGTCCATAAACTCTCCGTGAGATGAAGGATGAAACTCGGTATGTGACTTTCATGGAAAACAAGTTACTGCGTTAAAAGACCATAAAAACACTCTGATATGGCCCAAATGTATCGCTGGCCTGTCAGCTGTTACAATTGATAGTGTGATCCACTAGCATCACACACAAAAAAAAATCAATAATTGTCATTCATTTTCCCAATAGACGATCAAATATATAGTCAATTGCCCATCTCTACTTTTGACACGAAAGGCTGCAAAACAATTACTATAGATTCACAAATAATGACTATCGACTTAATCACCAAAGCAGCCATCCATCCATACCTGTATAGTAGATGTTGGAGCCTAACCTAGTGGACTTCGGGTCAAAACTGGACTAAACCCAAATTGATCCCTGGTTTATTGTTTCGACCATATTTCTTGTTACTGAGAATATTTGTTGCTTTTGACTTTCCCCATTCATTGTGCACCACACCAGCAAGTGAATGTAGAAAGAGGAAGTGACAATGGCTATGTTTACATGGACAAAAATTCTTGAATCCGATCAGAGTTCGGATTAAAATTATGATCAGTTGCACTGTTTTCATGGACACTAAAAATATTGATCCGATTAGGAATTGTGTGTTCATGCATCACACTTTTGAGCAGAACCAATTATTTTGACATGCGCAGATTGACCAAATATATCGGAAATAGTAGTAGAATAGCGATTTCCGTGTCAACAAAACATCACTCCGTCAATTTCTACTTTAAACATTAGTGTTATTTCGCATATTTTTCCCATTTGCACTGTTACGTCTAGTTAACACTTCTTAACAGAGCTGCAAATTGACCAGTTCAGTCTTTCGCCCGCCTTGTCTTTCGCGCGCTCTGCATCTACTAGTTTCCGGAAATAACAGAAACGCGACTGACGTCACAGCGCGGTAAAGATGGTTTGTTCCAAAATGTCGGAATAAGTGTTTTTATGCGTGCCGATTGGATTAACAATCAACATAAACTACCTCTCTCGTTCGGAATAAAATCTTGATCGGAATGGGCTTGATCAGGTCAGAATATTCTGTATGGGGTGTGTACATGTAGAATTTTATTCCGATCAGGCATTTGATCCGAATAAATGTGTCCATGTAAACATAGCCATTGACAGCAAAGACCATATCAGAAGCATGCCACCATGCTGCGAAACATGGTTGACTGCGGATGAAGTGATACAGTAATATATATACATATTTTTATCCAGAAAAGTTGCTGCCAAGGGTTCTGGTTAGGGGGACGTCAAATTCATCTTTCATTCATCATTCACTTTCAACTCATCTTCCTGACCGTAGTCATTTTAAGTAAATTCTGATTTTATACTTGTTGTACTAAAAGTAAAACATGCTGTAGGTTCATGTATCTGTAATATTTTGGTTTACACTTGTGGGAACTACTACACTGCCAGTGGCTCGGGCACAGTTGATCTAATACAACACTGCTAGTGCTGCCAGTCCCTAAATTCTGAAAGAGTGTTGCTTGCTTGCAACAGCAGTTGGGGATTTAGTGGCAAGGTCACCTCTGACGGGGCTCAAGTCTCTCTCCAAGAACTTGTACCAGTTTTCATATTTTTGTCCACAACAGTTCTCCTGTGACCACCAAATATGAGTCCTTACAATCTGAGCCCGCTCGGGTGGCTTGCCACAGTTTTTCCACTTGAGAATAGCAGCGTGAGAAACTCGCAAAGTGCGCAAAGCCTGAATCGGTCTATGTAGTTGTTTGAAGGGTACTGTCATGTTGTACAGTATGTTATGCTATGCTTCTCTATTCTGGATAGACTCCTCTTCCTTGTGATTTGAGCTGCTGTGTCGAAGTGTTGCCTTTAAGTCCCTGACCTGTCGACTCATTTTGTGTTCATTTGCCACAGTGGAACTGCTCCAGATGAAAAAGGGGCCAAAGCGCAAACAAATGAATGACTGTTTGGTGGTCAAATACAATTGCCAACAGAGTTACCCAGTTAACGGGTAGTCAAAGCACTTGATTCATGCATGTTCTTTGTGTGTTTTCATAAGTTATTGTGTTCCTTTCCTTGCCAGCATTTATACCTCCATTGAGAGATAAATTGTGCAAATTGTGACCGCTAGTTGCTATTTCCTTTATGAATAATTGCCAGATCTCTTGTAAGTGGAGTGCACATTTGTGTGATTCCTCTTTCTCCAGCCCCCATTCTGCTCCGTTCTCCTTGGTTGCTGGTGGAGAGTAATTAGGTTTTCTAGGGGAATGAGGGGTTCTTACAATGCTTACCAACGGCAGCAGTCAGGCAGGCAAGTGCTGGCAGGGCAGAGAGGACAGAGGGCTGTGCAGGAGCCTGGCACTGCTAAACCTGATGCTGACTGACAGTAATGAGGACAGTGATCTAGCCAGGATAGAGGGCTGAGCAGCACAGAAAAGGACATGGTCTTGAAGGGCCGCTTTTCAAAAGCCTTTGTGTATGCCACATAACCACACGGATACAAAAACATCATCAAATAGGCATTGAAACACACGTTTAAAATATTCTTTGAAAACCCGGTCAACTGTTTTCCAGGGATGTGTCTTTCAGTCAATTGCCCGCAGTCCTAGTTTCATATATTTAACTGCTAAAATATCAGTTTGGCTTTACTAGTCATCTAGACAATTGAATTGAAATGCTTTTGGTCAGCACAAACTGTAACTGTGTCTTTGACCTCACCCCTCTTCACCATAGCAATTCGAAACTGGTTTACATTAGTGCCTTGCTTGACAGGTGGATAAACCAGACATTTTCTACTTTTCTACTAGAAGAGACTATGAAAGCCCTTCTCCTGGTGTAAGATAAATATAATACAATGCGTTTCATGTGCTGTAGTATTTGAATGAACCACTATCATAGTTCTACTATATGGAAGTAGTTAGCGATAGACTAACTAGGTAATTAGGTTGTTGACGTTACTGTTCAACGTTGACTTCACACCATCTTAATTTCCACCTGTTTTTTAACCTTCAATTTTTTTACGTTAACGTTTTGATGACGCATGTGATTTTTGGGCCTGGGTTGCCAAATAAGGAGTTCCTCCCCCTATTCATGAGGGATCATTTAGCGGGGTCTTAAGAAACCTGGCCCACTTGAACAAAAATGAACTGTCTTTCAAGAAGCGTTCACAGAGTCCAGAATGAGCGCGCTTACAAAAAGGTTCATTGGGCAGAAATGCACTACGTTCTCTTCACATTCGCCCAAAACATGAATGAGTGTTTGTTCAATGAACTTATTCAAGTACATTCCTGGATTTGGCTACAAAAATGTCAGAAAACCCCACAAAGACAGATGGAATTTTGAGGGGGTTAATCACAGGTACTTTAAATGGTGGCAGGTGCATGCTGAGTCACATTTAACTTGAGTTTGAATGGGTTTGGTTAATTCAGTCATGACCACATTTCCACTTATGAGAGGGTATTCATGCACACTTGTGCAACCACATGATCTCAGTTATTTAATTTTACTTCTGCTCTGGAAAATATTTTAGTGTTGTTTTGGACACCTTATAGGCAGCAATAATGGCAGAAACAGTTTTTAATTGATTTTTTGTTGTCACAAAAAACTGAGCTTGAACAAAGGTGTGTAGACTTTTTATATAAAGGATCAAGTCAGTCAATACAATTATTCTCGAACATTTTGGGGGTTTTCTTGAGTGACATTTACTATTTGAAATCAAAATTAAAAACTCAGACTGTTTTCTACAATGATGCACTGTGTAGTGTGCACAGTAGTGCTAGTGCTACCACAGTAATAATATACAAATAATATCAATACTATAGTGTAGTTCTCAAGCTTATGTACATTATTTTTTCCCCATTGGTTTTGATGTCTAAATTTCACTGTATTGATGGAAATTGAGTTTTTTTCAGTTTTCCTTGCTCATTCCTACAATTTATATCTGAAGCGGAAAATGCATGCAGTAAGTGGTCCTCTTTCGACAGAGCTCTGCGCACTCAGGCATTGTTTAACAGCTACCAAACTGTCCAAATGACAGGCATGTGCACTGTCTTGTTAGTAATAAGCAGTGGAGGTTTGCGATGTAACCAAGCTAAGGCGGGGAGGATATGCAAGCATAAAAACCGTGTGGCATGTTGCTTCACATTCGAGGACACCCTCATCACTGGAATTCCTCAGCATGCAATGTGGTGTTTTTCACTTCCACTAAAAGGGAAGCAAAAATCATTTTTTTTCAAACATATGTTACATGTCACTTTATGATAAAAATGATATATGATGTGAAAAAGACTTAATAGTATATTACTGGATCAACGCAGGGCGCTAAAGAGCTTCTCTGTTTCCTGACATAATGTTGCGGTCCTCATCTGTGACCTTTATCTTCCACACATCATTCACCATTTTACTGCTGACATGTTGACTCATGCCATTAATTTTTCATCGCAGGCAGTGTCATCCACATCATATTTTATCATCTGTATACATTTGTGTCATGTTCTCAGTGGCACATTGGCCTGCTGTAGTTTGTGTTTGTCTACGTGCTGGTCCCAGAAATGGGATCCTGCATTTAATTAAAAAAAAAAAAAAAAAAAGATCCACGTGGACACAATCTGGCAGCTGTGGGAAAAGTCATTGAATACAATGACTGATGCAGTATTAGCAAATGTAGTATTAATAGAATCACATTTGTGGAAAGAATATGTTAGGATTATAGACACATTGTGATGCACATTAAAAAAAATAAGAACACTTAAAACTGCTGAAAAAAAATGAGGATTGTCTTTGCTCGGTTAACTTCTCTGTCAATTAAAGTATTTGCTGCTGAAAATATTTCAAATTCTTTAAAATGCATTTCATACTTGGTCAATATGAATTTCAGCTAATGTTGTTTCCAAAAACAACAAAATGGACCAAAGCGATAATATTTGTTGTTTGATTTTTAAGAATTAGACTACGTTAGCCAGGGTTGGCCTTTAGCTGTAAAATCAACATGAGTAGATGCACAACAGGCTGGTAGGTGATGTTTAATTACTGAATTAACAGTGTTTATCATGGACAAACAAATATTCCATGTATCCTTAACAGCGGATTTAAACCAGCTCCAGCAAATGTGTAACCGTGCCAATTATAATCTATAACCATTTATTCTAAATGCCAGGCACAAAATGTTAAAAAAAAATCTTCTCGGCACTGTAGGATTTCAATGCAGTCATTTTAATTGCAGCAAATTCATAAATGAAGTAATTATGCCACATTATCCATTCAGAGTAACATGATTTCAACTTGAAATTAAATATCCTTTGACTTGCCAGCACATTTTCATCATCTTACATTCTCTGCTCAAAACTGTGCACGTCAACATTTTTTTTTTTTTTTTTTTTTTTTTGTCCGTTCTGAGGATTTTATAAGGCTGGCCGTTTGGAGTCATTTATGGTGAAACAGTCTGTGCCACATGGCGGAGAGCTCATTGCTTTTAAAGTGACATGATCAAATTTAATTGACCATGATTGACACCGGACCCTACCGCGTCGACTTGTAATATATTCCATTCAATCAATCTTCTTTTTTTTTTTTACAATGACACTGCAGGTGTGCTACAGCCGTGGCAGCATCTTTGCCTACAAAATTGACCAAAATTGAGTACAACATTGCTGGTGCTGCACTACATGTTCCAAACGCAGGCTTTCCCAAAGACTTGTTAATCGCAAATGTCTTGTAATCTGCTCCAGTTGACAAACAAACTCACAAAGAGCCTCATTTGTGCGTTACTACTGAAAAGAAGAGGATAATAGGAAATAATCAAACAGACTTAATGCATAAGCAAGTCAAGTCTTGCTTGTAACAGCTATTTTGCGACTTAATTTTCTTTGTGTTATCAGACAATAATGAAACGTGTTGACAGATTCATTTCCTGGCTGCTACTGCCCAACGCCATCTTGTGATTTCTAATTGATTGCTACATGCAGCAATTTTACAGCGCCAGGCAATTTTATAGCACTTTTAATTAGTCCAACTTTGACCTTATGGGCTCTTTGCATTTATATTGGTCCAAATTATGTTCACCTTCTTTCATTATTATTATTATTTTTAAATGATGTAACCTACTCTACATACTCACTACATGGACTTTGATAAGCTTATGTGAATATGTCAGCTTAGTTAGTTGTATGTCAGGTCATACAGAGCATAAAAACATCTGTAGGCGCAAAAAGCCTTCATTGGACTAGTTCATTTGAGTAGATGTGTTTACATTAATAAACACCAACGTCTTTAGTTATCATTCAATGAAGAATTTATTTCAAGGGAATGACTAATGCATTTTTTCAGAGGGACGATAGAGATGAAGTAGAGATAGTCTGTCTAATCATGAAATAGGCTTTGCATTTCAAGCGAAAGAAAATACTAAAACATGTTGCCATTCAGACAATTCAACACTTGTACGTGTATTTGCAATTATATACATACATTGCTAACCAGTTTCCGAGGTCAGATAAAGTAGAGATTTAGTAAATGGCGGTTCTGACACCTGTAACGATCACCTGTCGGTAGTTTTGACTGTTCAGTGTCTTTGGTCCGTGCAGCAGTTCAAATTTCCAGCAAACTGACATGAAACACAGCAGAGTTTGTTGTACAAGAAGACTGAGACCCCCTCTTCCAGTTCTCTTGATCAGATTGTTTGGCCCAGATGGTGTTCACGCGTCATCAAAATGAACTTGACTATCAGAGAACTCATACTAGATGCTTTTAATGGAACCAAGCGTGTCAAATGGTGTGAACCAGCCATTATTTTCACACAGCTATTCCTGTGTATGAGCCAGACTGAAAATCCTGACTTTTTGATGGTCACTCACTGGGCACATACTGTATGTACAAAGAAGCATTCACGCTTACATTCACACCAATGGGCAAATAAGAATCTTTAGTTACCTTACATATATGATTTTGGAGTGTTGGAGGAACGCGGAGCACCTGTAGAAAACCAATGGACGAAGAGTAAACTCATATGAACTCCACAAAGGAAAGTCCGAGCTGAGATTCGTAGCCCGAAGCTTTGACTGTGAGGCAGCTGTACATTACATGCTTCGTGTGCAGCTGAGTTGTGGATATAAGCAAACATTTTAACTTGTTTGCCACATACACCATTTAATGAGTTCCCATTTCACTCCATATAGAGAGTACAATTAGTCGACATTAAGTGAAAATGTGGAATTATAAGAGCCAAGATCACTAGTCCCAGGCTGACCTTTCTTTCTGTTCGATTTGGTTTTATGTTGGGTTGCATTTTACACATTTGTGTGAATGAACTAGTCTTTTTCCCTCATCTATCTACCGTTCCTAAGGTATTGGAGTCTTTATCTACTTGGTTGATTTTTATAACTGTAGCAGTTGTTTAATATCCTTACCTTAATTGAAATTCACATCTCTTTCTCCTCGTACGTCCGCTGGCGGTGTGTCTGCGTGTGTGTTTGACTGGCGGATATTAGTAGAGATGTATTTTCATTCTCAAAGTGGCAAGTGATGGACAGAATCACCCGGACAAAGCCACCTTTCCCCGCCCTTCAATCTTTTTGTCTGCAGCACCTGTCTTTTAGATATCTTTCAACCTTTACGCTGTATTTTCCTTTCCCTATACCCAGGTCCTCTCCTCCCTGGATTGCAGCTGTCTGATAAATCTGATGCTAAATTTAGAGACACATTTCTGGGACTAGAAGAAAAAAGACCAGGCCATTGGCCACTATAATCCATATTTATCATCTTTTATTTAGCTCTCCGAAAAACGTGAGGTCGTCTGAGAGTTTCTCGTCTCCCCTTTGTCTCTTTTACTGGCATAACTATTCCTGTTCTCAGTTCTATTATCCATTAAATGTCAGTGGCCACATTCTTTTCTCTGAAGACTGAATTTAAACAGGCCATGACTGCATATTTTCATCATATCATTTCAGCTCATCTGGGTTGTGCTTCATGAGATTAGGAATAGGAGATCTTGGCCATTTTAAGTGTGTCCACCGTGGAGCGCTTTCAGATGCAACCTCCATTCACTTTCCAGTGGCGATGTGGCATGTCCTCAGATATAGCGCCTAAGCGTGGACATGGATGCACAAAAAGTCTCTGAAGCTTCATTATGCTCTGTGATATACATTTTTTCCTTCCTACCCGTGAAAGAATACATTGACTTTCCCAGATGGCTCATTGTTTGCGACTGCTACTGTCGGTCGATGGAACATGGATCACACAAAATATCCTACAAGGCATTGGAGGGCTAATGTTTATTCTGATATTAGTGTTCAATCGACTCTGAAACCCATCTTCACTTGGGGGGGATATTAGATACTTTCAAGAACTATTGACCAAATGCTCTGCTAACTATTCCCCACATAGTTTTACTGTATATTGCTCATCGTAATGTGCTCATAACAAAACGTGGTTCGGAGAGCAGGTGATATATGAAGATACGTCAGGTGTAAAAGTTGCCTTCTTGCGAGGATTTATAATTGCAATGCATTTTCTTCGCCTTGTTCTGTGCAATATACTGATGGATCAATTCACTGAATAGCCACATTCCTCGCTTTGGGGTCTCCAACAGCAAGGTAATGGCTTGGACAGAATACCAGTCTTCCGCCTCCTCTTTTTCCTGTCTTCTTACACTGTCACCCTCTCTCTCTTGTCTTCTTATCAGCCTGTTGCCAGTAATACTGCTCATTTATCCTCTATAGCCAATCATTTGCCTCTTGCGTATGTTGAATATGAAGGGTGGAATAGTGAAGTGGCATCCAGCAGTGCCCCTCCACTGCTGCACTGCACATTTTTCAGAGATGGCGGGTAATTAGTTAGCTCGCTGCATGGATTCACAGTGCAGCTATCTGCTGCATGGTCAGTCCTTCTGATATTTGCCCCCCTGCCTAAAACTACAGAAAAGCCTTTGTGCTGAATACAGTGCAATTTTGTTTATCTGCATTCTGCATCGACAGCTCATATTTGGCTACATGGAAGAAGGAGAATCTGTCACACTCCTCGCTTGCTTGGAGTCTTGCTGTTGGATCCCTTTTCAAACATTAAAGGGAGAGAATCACAGTTCTAAACTTGTTAAACTTGCCGCTCATTGTTAAAGGGAGAAGTCGACACAAACATATTTTTTTTCAAGAATATCGTCTATGCAGGCCCACTAGTTGAAACAAGACATTCTGATAAATATTGCATATGTGGAAAAAGAGTTAATCCACCCATTTTTAGATATCTCTGGGGGCGGCCATTTTGTCACTTCTGCCCACTGAAAATGACATCACAGTTGCTCAGGGCTCAGGTAACGACCAATCACAGCTCACCTGTTTTCTGGAGCTGAGCGATGATTGGTCATAAACAGGTGGGTTTTATTGCATAAGTCATATTCCACAAACGCAATATTAATCAGAATGCCGTGTTTAGACTAGTGGAACTGCATGGAACAAATTATTGTAAAGAACATTTTGGGGTTGACTTCTTCTTTAACCTTTTCTAAACCTGAAACAACACACGTGCGCACATGGGCAAAAAATGCTGGTGAACATTACATGTAAACTACAGTAACATCATCAGCTCATCAGTTAACAAAAATAATGAAAAAAACAACAAGAATGAATAACACCATGTAATACTGAAGTGGTTTGGAAAAGGGTTTTGGGTGGTTTAAATGGAGGCAATCTCAGATTTACTCCACTGGGCCACGACAGTTTTTTTTTGTTTAATGATCTGTGCCCATTTGTCGAAAAGTATTTAACAGTAGTTGGCTGTGTTTTTTTCCTTTACTGTGGTTGTGTTTTGGGTAGATGTGTGTGTATGCCATTAATCTCCACACCCCGATGGCACGAGATTCATCAAAGTTGGGTGTTACAATTTACACAATAACTTATAGTTTCCTTTTCTCCCCTCCCATATATTATATTTTTATGTTCAGTAGGTTTTTGTTAGAAACATTTGAGCTAGGTGAACATATTTTTTAGGTTAGGAAATAAACGGCTGCTTGTTTTCTAAGAGTTTTTTTTTTCCCTAATTGGACAAGTGGCAATGAATGCCTTCTTATTCATAGTACCGTTCAGTGATGTGTAGCTCTCGCAGCCGTGAAGGCTGCATTGAAAACTCGCCTTGTACTTGACGTTTGGCATTTCCCAGTCGTTGATCGATGAGCTTTCTGCCGGCTCCTTCTCTCTGTCACTGAGGACTGTGGAAAGATTGTGGAGTTAGTGCCTACTTTTCCCTGAAGATACATCACGAATCCCCATAGGCTTTATGCAAAGCATGCAACTCAAACTGATTTAAAACAGGACACTGAATTACTGTGTAGAGCAAGAGTTAGAGTTGACACGAATGATTCAATGCCTCATCATCATCATCATTGATTTATTCATCAGTTGAAAACACATCATCGCCATAAATTTCATTGACAATAAAGGATTGAAATACTTAAGCAAGCGCTCAGGCCGTTCAAAGAATGTGCAAACCAGCATAGGACAACTTGAGAGTGGATCTTCTTAATACAGTAATCACATCTTTTGTGTGTTGTACTTGTTAATACCTGGGTTGAACAGGATTTTCTTACGAAGAGGGTGTTTCACTTGAGCAGAGAAAATGTTTGGATTTGTAACCTATCACGCACCATCAGTCTTTCTGGTGTTAAATTCAGATCTGTTGTACAATTTTAAAGACTTAATTAGCTGAGCTGGATTGTATAAATAGTTGCTGTATTTCATCATCCATAAAATCAGTAATACCCCTGTGATATGAATTCTGCATTAGTGCATGCAGGTGCAAAAACTCCCGTTCTGTAACCAGAAATTGCACTCTTACATTGTAGACCTTTGCTGCCACTGTGATGACATGCATTTTGCGTTACAGACCATACTGGCCTTACTGTCAACTGTCGAACAAAATGAAATTACTCCTGAGGACCGTAATGTTAACATGTTTCAATGCTTCTTTTTCTATAGTAAATGTCATATTGTGTCACTTGATGTTGTGTGCTCAGTGCGCGCGTGTGCGTGTCCAAATTCATGCGAGTAAATATTGGGGTTTACTGTTCTTGCCATCAAAAATAAACCACGAGTTTACAGGCAGGAACCTCGCAGTGAAGACCAATAAACATCAACAGTGGCCTGCACAATGGACAAAGGGACAGGAAGTTGTGGTCTTCTTCTCTTTTTGTACAATATTGTTTCCTTAACATGGGAAGAGGGAGGCAGCTGAAAAAGCATTGACGATTTCTTTTTGGCTCCTGTGCGGGGCTTGGTGCCTTGAGGATGAAACAGGGGGAAGTAAATGCCAGCACCCCGCAGTGCACCAGGCTGAAGCCCTTTTGACTCGGTTGCCATGTTACTGGCCTTTGGTCACAGGTATCCTCTCCCTCAGGCTTACAAATGGAGACGAGGGAGGACCGCAGAAGAAAAGGGGCAAGTCGACGCCACTTTGAGCCAAGACAAAAGGAGAAAGGGGTCAACTCCCAGGCTCTGCGGCTCGCAGATGGATAAAGATTTGGGTCTTCTACCTGTTGTCCCATCTGGCCAGTTAAATGATAACAATACAAACCGTATGCTCGTGCCACCCCTAAGTGTTTTTCCTACTGGAAGGCACCGAATGTTCACAGCTTTGAAGCATTTGGTAATGAAGATAAGCTTTTTCAGTGGAAAAAGAAAAAGAAACCGAGGGCGTTGTTCGTTTTGTTTTAACTTGAAATACATTATCTCATTCACTGCCAAAAACGTTTTTATATGT
This sequence comes from Filicampus tigris, assembly GCF_054856515.1. NCBI lineage: Eukaryota > Metazoa > Chordata > Actinopteri > Syngnathiformes > Syngnathidae > Filicampus > Filicampus tigris. The sequence continues at coordinate 8,092,986 of NC_141233.1, forward strand.
CTTTCCACAGTCCAGCCATTCAATCCCGGGAAGTTATTTTGATTTTTTTTCTATTTTTTTCAAACATTAGGGTAAAAGAGGGTCGGAAAATGTCTGGCAGTATTTAATAGTGGAGCGTGATGTTTGAAAGGACGTGCTCACATTTGGGAGTTATATGGAGATGTGAAGATGAATCTACAGGAAGCTAGAGTAGATGCACAGGAATAGTTCTTGCTGATTTGCAAAGCTGCAAACGTGGAATCTATGACGTGTCTGTCAATATGGAAATAAATTGACATTGTGATTAGTTTGACAGATATCACCATGTAAATCATGATTGCATGGGAATGGGATTTTTTTTTTTGCCAGCAAGGTAATGAAATTGACAATCCAGGAGATATTGAATGAGTTGTCACAGCGACCCAACACTTATATTTTTATGACATGGACACAGGCAGGCATTGCACTAACTTTGTGCGAGCCTCCTGGCTGGATAAAGCTCTCTTTGTGTCCATCTGTCTTTTTATCACAATAGCATAAATTATCAGGTTAATATTGTACACAGGTGAAATGCAGTGACGGTGATTTGAAAGCACATTTGAAATAGTAATGGTATAATAGATGACAGAACCCGATTGCAGGCTCATTATCCTGTTTGAAACGTCATCTTGTACGTCTAATTAATGCAATTTGTTTGTTATTGTCAAGCCTATTAAAAGTGTTTGTTTTTCCAACATGTAGGCGTGTTTACGCAATGAACTGCATTTGTAGTATCGGTAATTAGACTATCGGTACCATAGTTGTTATCACAAAATGGAAATTGTAATTGTCTTTAAAGCAATTTAATAATTTGATTCAATTGTTTTACTGAAACTGCACATTGCTATGATTACACCGCCATTACACTTAACTATGTGTTGCTAATCTAGTGTAAAGTTAATTAACATTCCATGCATGGATTGTTTTTTTTTGTGTTTTTAATCGTTATTTTTGTTCACTGCCTCATCACTGGCGGTGTTTTTAATTTTGTTTTGAATTCTTTTTCACAATTGTTTAAAATTGTTATCAGCTGTTTGAAGAACAGGACACACAAGGACTGAACCATGCTATTCTTCAACATATTATCAAATTGCTTTCTCAAATAAGCCAGTCTGTTCTCTTTAGCACTAATGTAAAATATTGTGTAGTCAGGATATATCTGATTAGGAAGGCATATTTCTAGAGTCACACTAATACATTCACTTGTGTTTTAAACATTAGATTCTCTTCAGTGTTGAAATCTTATGTGGAGTCTTTTTTTTTTTTTTTTTTTTAATATCGACTTGCCAACTTTCTAAATGTCAAGCAGCAGGGGAGCAAGTTGAGCTTTGGAAATGTTTAACCTGTAAATAGTTTATTTACACTTGTGCCAGAGACCACAGAAAGAACAAATGTTGTAGATATGAATATTAACGTGAACAGAAAAAAATTACTGTTTGCTTTCAGGTACTCCACCCCGAGAACAGACATGCATGCTTTCCACGTAATGTTGACAATACTGTCTGTGAATAATGTGTTAGAGCAAAATCACAAAGTTGTTCTTTTCGGATGTTACTCCTCTTCTAGAAACAAAAACAAAAAGGTGTAAGTTAGGTGAATTGAAAGATTGAGAAAAGTTAAGTGAAATTGTCTTAAATGATGACGTAAAATATGTAAATACCTCTTTTTGAATTGAATTTATTGGAACTTTTTGTGAAATGTGGCATGCATTTTCTGCATTCTGTTTTAGTCAGCATCATCCTAAGGTGCTTTTGTGACTACCCCATTTTGCCCAAAACAGTGACATTTTCCACGAAACGTCATATTCATTGTATTACGTTGATGTTGACATTAGGCTTGACAACATCCAATTACTAATAGGATTTATGAAACTCAATGGCAAATATTTACATTTACAAAGGGGCGGTTATCCCATAATGAGGTAGGTAAAATAAATTGTTGCTAATGAATAAGACACGTGCAGTATTATTGAGCCATTATCTTTTGACTTTCAACTGAAGCTGCAAGCAACAAACAGCAAAGCTAAAGTGTGATTGTTTTTTGCTCCAATTTTAGGTGGAACTAAAATCCCAAATTATGCGTTACCAGATAATCCTAATTATAAGAATTACTCCTATTCTGAAAAATCAAATGCATGGGCAAATTAATCACAAATACAGCAAAGTGCTATATGGTGGCTTTTTGAAAATAAATAAATAAAACAATAAACCATTTACTCACCATATCTATAATATAAATATCTTCCTTTAATAGAGTGAGTAGCAGTGGGTTGTGTAAGAAAACAATAACACTTTTCAGAAGTGTAGCTCTTCCAGTTGAGTGGCTATTCCGCGCTACGGCTTTGTAGTCTGTCAATAAAGACATAGCTTGCCTTGTTCATTTAGGGGTCAAAGCAAGCAGGAATATTAAACGTAACCCTGAGTGTGTTTATGTCTGTAACATTTGACCTGCCCCTTTGCCCTCGAAAATTAATGAATGGAAAAAACAAAACAAAAATACCCGCCATTTCCTTTTGTGTATTCATGTGGCATCGCTTTGATTATTCATGTGATGTATGCACGCCTGTGTGGACAAGTGTGGGTTTTGCTTATGTATGATGCCTCTTGGAAAGAATTAGATGCACAGCAGAGGTTGAAGAGTGATTCTTTTCAGGTCTGTTTGAGAGAATAATGCTGACTGCTGATAGCAAGCCTTTGAGCCATAACCTGATGGAAGTGTAAAATCACACAGGCTAGGCATTTCTTTTGGTAATGCTTTAGTAACTGAATTCCTTTTTCCTCTATCAAATTTAATGTCGGGCTAGCTCAGAAGGTGCTGGCTCTAGGTACGATTTTTCACACTGCTTTATAGCACCGCAATGGTCTAAATTTTGTTCACTGGTAGCCTGCAATTTTATCGCCCAAAATACACTGCCTCAACCTTGATTTTCATTCATGATTGGCAGCCGATTTTGTTTAGGTAATAAGTTAAAGTTTAACAACCGCCAGTACATCCACACTTAGCGTTTTACCTCATATTATCCTTCGGACTAAGCTGGGCTTCTCTGGTAGTATTTAATGCTCTGCTGTACTTGTAGGAATTATCACCGAAGCTCAGTGTTCTGGATTTCCCGGGTTAGAGAGAGAAAAGACAGAGGGTGTGCGAGAAGGACGAGAAGGGTGAGAGGTAGAGGGAGTCCTGTGTTGTTGGCAACCACAGGCTATATCCAAGCAGTCTACAGAGACAGGCATGCTTTGTCTCCAGCGTCATTTTGCCGCTTATACAAACAGGTGTGATGCAAGAGCCTCTCAAACAAACACGCCGCCACTCTTTGAATGGGAGAGAGTGTGAGGGTAGACAGAGGAATTAATGGAGGTGGTATGAGAAGCCAAGACAAAAAGGGGATATGTGAAAGGGAGAAAAAATATTTTATTTGTAGGTGTTTATATTTTCTTCATTTTCACATTTGCAGTTTAGAAAATAGATTGGCCCTTGTTTCTTTTGTTGTTTTTTTAACACGTTCACTAAAACGGCTGTTTTCTCTCCTGTTCACTCTGGTGTTGACAGCCTTTTACCTTCTCTACCTCTTCATCACACCTCTCTCTCTCTCTCTCTCTCTCTCTCTCTCTCTCTCTCTCTCTCTCTCTCAGCTAAGTAATGGCGGTCCACATCATGTCTGCTGTAAACAGACCTGTATGCTGCTGCACTGCTTTACCGCTACTATCCACAAAGCATTCATTTGGACCCGGGTCTTGCTCTGCAGCCCTTCCCGCTTACCGAAGGACCAGCACTTCTAATCCCCGACTATTTTCACGAACCCTTGCACTTCGAAAGCGCTGACTCATTTGTATTACGTAATGGGCTTACTTTCCATTTACACTCACTAGTACTCTGCTTGTTTGCTGCTAGTTTAGGTTTCACTTCAAAATATAAATGTTTTTTTGTAATATAGCACTCACATGCAGTGGAACTTCTCGGGTAAAAAAAATAATGTGAAGACAAAATGAATACAAATCTGTCTTTAATGCTGTATGACGAAAGGCATAATGTGAAAATAATTAGCATTGCATATGGGGGTTCTCAGGAAAGTGTGGTCCAGGAGTGTGACATGAGAGCCCCAAAATAAACTTGTTCAAAACCAGGCCAAAATGATATATGCTTTAAATCAAACCTTCCTGCAGTGTGCTCTGAATAAATAAAGATAGTTCGCTCCCCCTTTTGTTCGCAAGAGAATGTTGAGTATCGCGGTCTGCTCCATTGTGTCATAAAACCACTGAGTACTCAAGGAAACATTATTTTTTACATTTGAACAGCTTCACTATCTTCATACAGAGATATTCCGTTGAAAAGAAAAAGTGGTACAAGTGACCAATTGTATGTTAAAAATTAACTCTGAATGGTGAACAATGTCCGTCATTGTCGTTACTTAAAAGTTCTACTTTAAAAGTCTTGCTTGTCAAACGAGTCTAATAAAAAAATACGTTTGAGAAGGGGCAGAAGGAAGTAACATCCTATCTTGTCTTGCCTTCTCCTTACAATTAAAATGATCATCTACGTGTATGTTTGGTGTATTATAAGGACAACAAATCACAACTTGTATTGTGAACTAGAGTCTTACTGCTTTGATGGCGAGTACCCTTACCTCATGTAACTTGGCGTGTATTTTGTTTTTTTCTTCTCTTGTGAAATTCTTTTGTGGAAGCCGGTCCTTTTTTGGAGGGGAGTTTTGCATAACTGCCACAAGAAATCAAAGAAAATCCAAAACACAGAGATCAGTCAAATTGTTGATACTGAACTGAGCTCTTGTGAGGTACGCCGATGTTTCACATGATGTCGTATACAACAAAGGGCCATCTTTGGAGATCCCTGAAAGGTGCTGAGGTTTGTGCGCAAATACCGATGTGTGATGTCATATGACAGCAGTTTACATTTGGATCAATACAATTTGGTGGCACGTTTCCTCCAAAATGTTGCTCACATTCCAAATTGTATTACGTCAAAGGAAATGTATTTTAGAGGTTCCACTATGTCTGAATTGAATCCGCGAATAACACATCTTTGGTGTATCTGGCTTGTTAGATAGGACACAACGTTGCTCAGGGCAAACATTGAGACACGAGACAGACCTTCCCCCAATGTGCACATAGAAACAATAAAAGTCTATCAGTGCTCCATAAAGATTACATGAAACAATTAAAAGTCCAATGAGGCCTGTGGTGGCAAACCTTAAGTATCTATGAAATGAGTAGGGACATATGTAGGAGCGTTACGCATACTGTCCACAGTAAATAAGCAGCAAAGACAATATACTTTCGGCCTTAATGTAGCAAGTGTCAGTTCAACCATTCAATTATCATTATCATTAGAAAATGTCCTCATTTTGCAGACACTCTCACTTGCAATGATAAATCATGGACTCAAGATTTGCTTGGCTGTGGCAAGGTAGTACAACATTACTCATCCCAACGATGCTGCAAAAAAGAAAAAAAACAATAAAACACCATTGGAGGTGTAATTAGCTCATGCAAAGCTTCGGCCATGCTGCTACACAACGATGGAAGTCCCTGTTTCTGTAAATGCTATCCTCTTAGACTCCAGGTAATTTTAGTGTTGCTATAAGATATAATGAGACGTCAGTGAGCTCTGCTGGGACAAGAGAAAAAAGTAGTGCGGTAGAGCAGAGGGCTGATTTATGGCCGGGATAAATGATGCAGTGGGTGTCTGCCTGTGTAATAGTGCTGGGTTGTGCACACCTCACTTTCACTCAGCTGTAGTTTATACGGTGATATGTGATGGGGATAAATGTCAGCTTGGCTTACCTTAGAAGATCTGATGTGACTTTTAGCTCCTCTCAAATATTGTGGCATTTATGCAAAGGCGGAAAAAAATTAATAGCGTAATGTCATAACTGTTGTAACAATGCATGTGTGCACGATGGCACAACACACTTTTGATTGAACACATAAATCCAGTTATTTTAAAAGATTTCAATATGGAATATTTTAACCTTAAAATAAAAGCTTCGGAATTTTAATGAAAATGCTTGTAAAGGGGAAGTCAACTCCAATATTTCCTTTACGAAAATATGTAATATGCACCCCCACTAGTCTAAACACGGCATTGTGACTGATATTGTGTTTGTGGAATATGAGTTAAGTAGTAAAATCCACCCATTTTTGCCCATCTCAGGGTGCGGCCATTTTGTCACTTGCTGTCAACTGAAAATGACATCAAATGAGTCATTCATTGCTGAGGTAACACCCAATCATGGCTCAACTTTAGAAAATAGATGAGCCGTGATTGGTTTTTACCTGAGCCACTGTGATGTCATTTTCAGTCGACAGAAAGTGACAAAATGGCCGCCCCCTGAGATGGCCGAAAACGGGTGCATCTTGCTGCTTAATTCCACAAATGCGATCTTAATCAGAGTGGAGGCGCATAGAACATATTATTATGAAGAAAACCCCTTTAATAATAGCATCCATTTGAGTGTTGAGGTGAAGCTCTCGTTTTATGCAACTTTTGAGATGCATTTTTTACAAACAGTTGTTTGACTTCAAGGGGGCTCTGCTTTAGAGGTTCCACTGCAAATGAATATTGATTTTGTTAGCACCTTTTATGTACATTCATTGTTTTGGCTTTTTTAGTTTCTGTCTGTTAACAAAGCTGAATTACTAACACTATCATGGTGTATTTTTCCAGTAATTTGAATACACACAATTCTAACACCACTGGTGGCTTTTATGCAATAATGTTAATCAACATATGTTAGCAAATAGGTGTGTGAGCTCCCTTTATTAATACAAAATGAACGTAAGATTTTTTTTATTTTTATACTCGCCAATAGTCAACATTGATCAGAAATGGTGTACAGACTCTTTTGCCACCGTAATAAATATGCATCATTATTTGTTGTTAGTATCGAGGACATTACATTGTAATCCTCTCCTCTTGGTCTGTTTTGTGCAGTAATACTCAAATGAAAACCAGTGGGTGCCGAACAAGGCAGATGACCTGGTTGGTTTGCTTTCCTTGCAGTTCTGTGCGCTAATTTCTCTTCCATGGCCTCCCTCATGCATCTTGGTAATGAGAAAATGCGATGTTGTCTTTGTTTACTGAGCCAGCCTGTCTCGCTGCAGCTCTTCACATTGTTTGCATATAAACAGGAGCAAAATTACTTGCTCACTTGGAGTGTTTTCTGTTAGTTTCATCAGCACACACCATGTCAGGAAAGCATGGGTTTTGTATATGACATAAATACAGTTTGCACATAGTCTGTAGATTATTAATTACTGTAATTAATGCAAAAATCAAGATGGTCCCTGCCGTATAGCATCTGATGGTCCCTGCCGTATTGCATCTGACGTTTGAGATAACCGCTTGTTTGCTTTTTTTTTTTTTTTTTGTGTTGATTGTCAGCAATAATGAAATCCGCTCAAATTGCACACTAAACACCCTTGATACCTGTAGTCTTCAAGGCGAAATGTATTTGAGGTTGAGACCAAATGAAGGTATTTTCAAGTCAATCTTTTTTGGGGGAAATTGTTTTTCTGTCCTTATTGATCTTTTAGAAATATGTCAACCTCCAATTGAGAGTCATCTCATGCTAGATATACTGCCAAGATAAACACTTGGAGCAGACTTTTCAAGGAAATTGCTGACTTAAGATTTAAGCTTTAATAATTTTGCAACTTTGTGATGCCTTTGCATGCCCTATTATGAATAAAGTTGAGCGGATATTTGCCTGTCAAGATTATATCGTTTAACCCCCCAAAAAATGTTGCAGTATATTTATGCATCAGTTTATTAGGTTTGTCATTATACATTGAAAATGAAACGTCTTTCATACAAGGGCAGCTTTCTGTTTTCTTAAAATGAGCTGAGCATGGCCAAAGATTAGTTTCTTGACTCATGTTTTTTGTGGCCTGCCAGTTTTGCTGAGCCAGCAACCGTGACTTTGAATGGACTATTTACAAAGTTAGAAGTTCTTTCTTCAACTTTTGTCTGCAAGAAGTATACTGTAGATTGGAGAGTGAGAGCTGTATTCAGATGTTGCCGCATTCAAATACCTGAACTCGCAGAGATGCAAATATTGCAACTGCAGTAGTGTAATTAATAATTATAACACTAATACATGACTTTTAGGTTTATCATTTATCCGTTTTCTAAACTGTGTCCTCATTATACTCTCTGTAAATGGAGCGTAACCCTGCTGACTGGTCGTCAGTCAATGGTAGCCCATGACTTCCTATAACAACCCAGGCTAAACTTAGCTCCTCCCCAACACACAAAGCTTGTCTCTCATTCAAGATGTTTCACTTTGACTTCCTTGGCACCAAATTACTGTTCTACTTTCCCGTTTAGACAGGGCTTTGGCATCTTCAAAACTGCGAAAGGGTGACTTTTTCCACAAAATACTGGGGATAGGTTCCACAGAACAAAAAGATGTGAATTTGTGGATAGAGAACCATGATTATTTGGGGGATTACAGTAATTCTAACACCTAACTAATGAAGAAGTGATATGACATTTCTGTGCCCCTGACTACAGTGACCAAAATGATCACCGTTCTCAGTATTATTACGATACTAGAAAAAATAAATAAAAATCACAGATACATGCTCTGATAGTACTTTATCGAACACTTCATCCAGGTTTTCCCAGATTCTGCGTGAGGCTCCAGACCAAAGTCCAAAGTGCAGTCTGCTACTTGAAGTCAGGGATACCTGGAAGGCAACCCTTGTTCTATTTCTGTCCAACCCTTCCAACTTGAGTCTATCCGATGGAAGTGCTGTTGATGGGAAAAGTAGTTGCATGGTCAGTGTTAGAAAATCCATTTACAGCTCTCTTAGTTTGATCAAATATATTGATGCTATGTTCTAGTATATCGATAACATCAGACATGGTAATATTGTAACATAACACCACATTGATTTTTTTGTCCTGACCCTGATGAACACCCTGATGTGCAAGTGGAATGAGGAGGTAAATGAATCACCCGGTGGCACTCAAAAGTCCATCTCACCGATTTTCAATGAGAAAACCATCATTTACCTCACAGGTGAAAATCCACAAATCTCCACAGGCACTGTTACTTCTTTGCCTCCTGCCTGTAATTACATGAAGCCTGTGTTTCATGTAAAAAGCAATGTTACTCAAAGTGCAGACAATAATCTGCTTCCTCTCAAGTACAAATTAACATAATTTGATGTCCCTGATAGTTAATTTCTTTTCTCCCATTACCAGTCCTTTTATGATTTGATAAAAGACTTGAAACATTGGTCCACATTTTAAATACACTTTAATTTACCTTAATTTAGTCAACATAACTGGTTATGTGCATTCATTTTTGCACGCATTTGCGATGAATATGTGTTCAAAGCATTCATACTTTAGTGAGTGTCTGGGTGACATTTGACTGAACAAGGGTGAATGTAAATTGCCTTTTTATTACGCTAGCTGCGCTAAGTTTTATTTTATTTTTTTTATGGTTGGAGGAATTTTCTTGAAAGAATAATAAAAAATAAAAAAAAACATCCCCTGTGCCTTGCAAGGTGATGCAGTTTCCTTTTTTCTTACGTTTATTTCTTATGACAAAAAGATCTTTTGTCTCTCTATTGAGGATTTGAAGATCAACATCTGACATTACTACGTGATCCTTCTTGGGCAACTATTTTGCAGTTGACTTAATTTGCAGCACGATAAGTCTTTTATTAGATATTGTGATAGTGTAAACCTCAGAAGGAGTGGTAGACATAAATACAACAATGAGATAAAGTTGTTTTCCTTATGTATTAGGGATATTCTTTACCACATGATAACTGATAACGATACTAGGTCACTGATACCACTAATAGTTTTGATACATAACATTTCTAATAAATCAAAGACAATTCATTTTAAAGAAAGACCTTCCATTTATCTGACAAAAAGCAGAACAGAACAGTGACACCAAGCAACTAACATCAATTTAGGATTTATTTGTAATAAATTAACAACAGTGTTGAATAAAACAGATAACTTTGTTCGAAATAAATTAAGTGCAAAATAACACGGGTTCAACTGTTAACTATAAAGCATGACACCATCAATTTGGAAAATAGGGCAAGGTGACCGATCAACCCATATTGGTAATTATTGATTTTATTTTATTTTTTTGTGTAAGTTGGTTGATGAAAACGCGAACGGAAGGCCGTCAAAATGATAGGCGGACCGGCCAATAGGTGATTACTATTTGCTCCGGCCGAACAAAAAGGCGTATAGACGGACAGCGGAAGGTTAGCCCAGCTGCAGGCGGAAGGCGATAAACGGACCGGGAAATTTGAGTAAAATACCCAGCTCTTTTAATTTGTATATGTTTAAATTGAGCTATAAAGTCCAATAATGTCCTTGTTAAATCAAAGTACTCTCTAATTTTTTAATACAATATCTGATGTCAATGAGGTCAAAGGTCACATTGATGATCCTTGACAATTTTAAACCCAGCAATTACTGCTTTAGGAGCTCTTTTAGTTACTTTAACCCATTGCCAGTGTTTTCACACATCCTTTTCATAAAGGATACAACCTGCCATATTAAACTAGGCTTTTTTTTTTTTTCAAATCCTGTGGAGCCTTTTTCCGTTTCATTAGTTGATTCATTTCTATGACAGATGCTCTCGTGCGTGGGGTGGAGAACCACGGGGGAGCACCGCAGCTGAACACCACCTGTGGTGTGACTTTGTTATTTGAAGCCATGATCTAGAGTTCCCTTTCTGCCCTTCTCATCAGCACTCACTGCTGACCCTTGCTGGCCGTGTCCTCACACCGGTTCAATTAAAAAGAAGCCACTTGAATTTACAAGGTGTTTTTTTTGTTTTGTTTTTGGAAATAGAGGAACCACAATATTTTTAACCTTGTAGTGGTTTCTTATAACTGAGAGCATAACTAAGACCATTCTAATCAACTTCTACACCAGGTATGGATACACATTGGCAAGGATACACTATTTATTAGCATTTGTTTTGTTTCCAAGACACTTGCGTTGGCACGTGCCAATGAATAACCTATTAAACCTCGATATAAATACCTATGAAAATACAGCGTTTTTCCTGATGTAGAAAGGCAAACCTTTTATTTAAATTTCTTTTTCTTCCACATTTTGCTATTGAGGTAACACTGTGGTCATCTTGCGTTATCCGTCATGAATCCGCTTGCAGACATAATGATGGAAGGACAAACAAATATGGCATTTGTAGTGGTCTGCACACTACTGTTTGTCATTCAATTTTGATAATCAGCCCTACTGCAGTCAGGACATCGACACAATTCTTTCTTTTTTTAGCTCCAAACACCACCACAATAGATATGAAATAAAATGAATAAGCTGTGCTTTAAATGCAGACTTACAGTCGTATTTTCAGGGAATTTACATCCAAATCAAGTCAATGTTGTAGGAATCCAAACTTGACTTGGTCATTGCATAACATTCCATTTGTTTACTTTAAAAAACTCTTTGAGTGCTTTTACAATATGCTTCGTGTTAGTGTCCATCTGCACTGCGAAGCACCGGCCAATGAGTTCATCATCATCCACATCTTGTTTGTTTCATTTCAAATCCGTTGTGGTGGTGTTTCGAGCCCAGAACATGAGAATTGTCGATGTCCCATTATTTACGGACTGGATAGTACATTTCTGTGTATAAGCAGAAACACTAAATTGTTTTTTTTTTCGTGATGACATGGTCGAAGGATGAACGCAGGCGTTGCATTCTGACAGCTCAATGGAGTGGAGGGTGTGGGACACGGGTGAACCTGGTCCGCCACAAAGACATAGCTGTTCCTTTGCCGCCAGGTGAACTGTTAATGTAATGCCTGTATCCCCATAGGAGGCTGATGAATCCATGCCCTACATGTATTTCCAAATGATGGAGTACCAGAGCTGGTGTACAGTGGGAGCTACATTACTGCAGCAATACCAAGCACTCTGAGTTTGCTCCATCAGCTCCCCGCACTGTAATCTCGGCGCTTCAAGGCTCCTTATTGTCCTTGCCCACATAACCTCAAAGTCACTTAACTTCATGAGTCATCCCATTCTGCCTCTTGATGGAATTCCTGCCGTATGTTATCTTTTTCCACTTCCTCTGCTTTCACTGTTTATTTACACACAACTGGGGCACCAAGACTGCACCCAGATAAGAGTAATTTTTTAGGACATAGTGTTTGCATTTTTACAGAGCCCAGGGAATGCATTTTTGTAGTCTTTTCCATTCACTTCTGGCAGACTTACAATATACGACAGTCAGCATTTTATTAGTCAGCACTTAACTTTTAGATGATTTTTTGATGACTATAAATATTGACTCAAAGCTTTTAACTTGAAAAGCATCAAGGCCGATGGAGGCAACTGCTCTTTACACTTCAAATGTATGCTCACAATTTCGAAGCGGCAACCTTTTTCTTACTCCTCCTGTCCAACCTCATTTGTTAAGCGTGTGTTTTTAAAATGTAAAAAAACAAACTGTGATTACATCTTTGTGGGAACCTTGAAAGGCACACTATTGTACACTAAGTGACTGAATGTACTCTTCAAAGTTGCAGACGAGAGTAGGTGCTGTGGGAATTCCATGATGTAGTCATCATCAACACTGCTTAATGGTGCCAAATCAACTGGGCTGCTCGAAGACAAATAATGCTAGAGCTGATTGTGTTAATTAAGTGTGTGGGCAGGGTGGTTTGTTTAAATGGCCCTGTTAATTGCGAGTCTCTGGCTGGTGGAGTCAGCTGCAATATGTTGTGCTACCTGGGGCGCAACTGGCTGTGAGTGTGGAGAGCATGCACTCCAAAATATTGGCTTGGGAGATTTGATTTGGGTCAACGCATACATTTTATGAGGGATTTAAAAAAAAAAAAAAAAAAAGTACACTTAAGTATGACGTAATAGTCAACCTGTCTCTTAAAATAAAATCTTGGTGTTGGATAGGTTGTTGGATTGTCTGTACAAGTACTATCCATTTTTTGTCTCTCAAACACAAATGTTTGGATTTTGTTTTTGTTAAGTGTGTGCTACCGCACCAGCAACTTCGTGAAAACAGGAATGTTATTATTGCATCACGTCACACGGTACTAGAAAAATGTCCGAAAACATTTTAATTTGCATGTCCGACCAGTATTTGGCACTTGTGAAGAAACACAATATGACTACAATAGACTCACACTACGCTGCAGCAGCAGTGCATAAACTGGTTTATCACTTTAGAAGTGATTTTCAAAAGATGCACGTAGCATGTTTTTTCAACGTACATTTCTGTTGGTAATGGTCTTGCGTAATCGGCACCTAAAGGTCAGTGAAAGCAGTTCTTACATTTGTGTCAATAAAGTGTGTCAATTATGTAATTACTTAACACTTTCTGAACCGCCAGCCAGTGTCTCCTAATTGGACACAGACTGATGCATGTACTTTATTTTACTGCTTGGAAAGCTGAGTGGCTTGTTCCCCATCAATACTGAGAGGATGACGAAGTCATTATTCAGAGCAGGTTTTTTTGCTGCAAATCTTTCAATCTGCATTGTTTAGAGGTTGTTGGCCGTGACAATTTAGCCGACATTTAGAATAGAAAGCTCCTCAGGCTAGAACTCTTCTGAACCCTGGCCCACAAATGGCCTTGCCATGGAAAAAGAGCTATATATAGAAAGTGTGAGTGAGGCTGGTAGCTCTGATGCCAGTAAGAGCTGCATTTCTGTCTAAAAGCCACCTGCTTACTCCTAAGAATAACACCCACAGATCCAGTGGGGCACCTAAGAAAAATACATGCTTGTAAACAGTGTGGTATCATAGCTAACTTTTGTTTTGGAACCAACCTCAACAAGCACATCACGGAGATTCTTTTTCCCCATAAAGAGCTCATAGTGCACTGTAGAGTTGTTCTCTGTGTCAGGAGGCCTAATTATACCATCCAAGACTCATCATGTTAGATAAATGAATCTTTCTGGCCTCGGCAGCCAACCCATTCGGTTTTTCTTACTTTTATTTTTTGCTGGGAAAGGCACCGTTTTCTTTGACCCTTTCTCTGTAGTTACAGTCTAATGGGACTATAAGCTCTCATAGCCAGTACACTGGGTACCATCATTCATCACAGACCAGTGGACAGAATCCCTTGCAGCCTCTAACTCAAGTTGATCCTGCGGGATTCATCGCACTTTAAAAACCCTGTTGCTGAGCATTTAATATAGTCTCATTGTCTACCTTGCAACATTAAGAGGTGTTGTGACCTATGGGGCTCAGGCGCTAAGTGAGTGTATTTTATTATAGTCTAGCTTGAACTGCCACTTTTGGTTTTAATGACCTGTTATCTTTTTTCATACTTTGGACAACGGATATCTGTTTGGAACTCCTCTTTCTAAAAATAACTTGGGCATAGTCAAGGTCTGAAGCACTATCTTTTGCTGTGAAAGGAACAGTTCTATATAAGGGAAGAAGAAAGAAAAGTGGGAATCCCGGAGGAAAGGGAATTGAGGCAGGTGAAGATGAAGCTGTCTCCACTGTTTCAGCCGCATGCCTTCTGACTCCTTGTATTGTCCTTTTAATGTCATTTGATCTCATTTACTTTAAGTGGTGATTGATTGTTATGGCTTCTGAAGGCCTTTTCAAGGTAACCTTTTTCCTGGGAGAACACCTTCACCTTTGACTTGTTTTCCCGAAAAGACATGCTAAGCTTTATTTTTCAGAAGCAGTTACTGTAGAATCCTCTCCAAGCAGAGACTAAGTGGGGGTTGTGTGTGTACCTGATGACAGGAAACATACCCAGAAAAATGGAAGGGTTTGGATAAATGAGATATACACGTTTGTGCACTGGTGAGATAAAACCTGACACTGCTCTTTGAGAATAGAATGTGATAGTAAAAATGGGAATGCCAAACAACGCTGTTAAAACAATGACACCTCAGATGTGCATTGTTTCATCGAATGAAAAATGGCAACTCGCACGTAAAGGAAGAGAAAACAAAACAATGTTAGATCTGTTCCTTACATTGATCCAGCTTTGCAGCTCAAATAGGTTTATTATGGGTGCTGACTTAAACCGGGTATTTTCGAGGCTTTCCATTTGTCTTGGATTGCAGCAAGACCCTAACAAACCACAGCATCCGAAACCTGGGTAACTTTCTTTGTTTGCTTGCAGTGGTGTGAAATTAAGGATTTTGATTAACATTACCTGTAAGAATCAAAGTTCTTCTGAGTTTATATTCCTATTATTTGTAAATGCTTCTTTAAATATACAGTTAATATAAATGAATTGTGGACGAGTATAAAGGGATCTAAAAATATTGTGTCCACGTGAGAATGACAGTAAATTCACAGTTATCATCATTTTTCCCTAGGTGTAGGGTGGCCAGAGAGTGATAAGGGGGTAGCCATGGCCACCCTGTATTTCCACCCTTGGATTCAAGTGTGCCAACGTTAATACCATGAAATGTCATGAGATTTTGTTTCCTGCACGTCTCTCAAAATGAACCTCTAAACATTCTTAAATACACCTTGGAGGTACAATTTATAGTGATATAATTTGCAGGCTTCAGTCACCCGTGCCATATTAACTATTTTTTTTCCTCAAGGTGATATTGAGTCACTGTAACGTGGGGTAGAGGCAGTTTTACCAGATGGATGTGCTTAGATTCTTAGAGCTAAAATACTGTATGTTTCTTCCAGACCAGCCACCAATCTCATTTTACCCGAAGCTCATGAGCATAGGTGAGTGATGGAATGTAAATTGAACGTTAAGGAAGTCAGCATTTCTGTCGCTCTTAGAAAAGGCAAGAACACCGCTTGCTGTGATGGGCTCGAAAAATGGGAAACAAGCTTTTTCATTTCCACTACACATTGTACCTTTTTAGAAAAGAAAATTCTACCTGTTTGCTGTAGTACAGTTTATAATTAGCTGCAATTAACTACATTTACTGCAACTGAAATGAAACCCAGAGAGTACTATTTATTAAAATGAACAGGAAATGGAAAACACTGCAGTCAGTTGCATTCATAGCTGCTATAAATACACAGAATTATGCAATAATTAATTCTGCTGCAAGCTTTCATTTCAATTTAGACATGCGGACCAGGGCTGTCACGGAACAGGGCTTATATTGTTTGCTTGCTCATCCAACCATACAGTGATTGACTGTGCCTTGTAGAAGGTGTTGTCATCCTAAAATAGACCACTCTAATCAGGTTGCTAAGACCTCACTGTAGGGCAAAGATGGTCCATCAGAGTGGTTTTATATTTACTCCAGCTTGCCACTTTCCTATGAAGCGATCACTCAAAAACTGCATATTGCACCCTTGAAGCATCGCCAGACCACAAGTTTCAAAACATTTTGAATCCCCCTAACGTTAAGCGAAGCGAAAATGCTAAACAAGTACGGCTAAAAGTGCAGAAGCGGTGTGTGTCTGGGGGGTGTGGGGGGTAATAGGTGGCAGCTGCAGGGGAGGCTGTGCAGCTGAGAGCTCTCTGACATGATGATGCTATTTATTAAGGGTTATTTATGCAAGACTGAAGAGGTGATGGATAACAAGAGCACTGCCAAGGCTCTCTTTTGTTTGCACAGTAAGTATGTGTTCCATTGGAACCACATTGGTTGGTCAGTCCCATCTGCATAGACGGCGGGAAATGACAGCGAGCGGAAATGCACACACATGCTCATAGAAACAAGGCTTGTGATGTACAGCGTGAATTAGTATTTCTTAGAAAGTGTGGTCTCTGCAACACGGAGACATGTGCCCTTTGCAACGTTTTTGTTTGCATGTTTGCACAGGCGTAGAGCGAAGACCATCAAGATCTTGAGGGAGGCCTAATGTCTTTGACCTCAATACATATTTTCATCTATTAGCCGTGAGCAAGGGAGCCCCACTGAAACGTGGCATGGACTGTTTGTCTGTTTGCGTAGATAATAGATGCGTCCCACAGGTGCGTTGGTGCATAAAATAATATTTTGTGGTTAAGCAAAATGGTGGAATGTTTATGAATGGTAACTGTTTCTGTGGAACATATCTCAGGACAGTGCCACATTACGCTCGGCAGTATTACCTTTCATATGAGTGAAAGGGATCATTTCTTACCAATAGGAATTAATTTGTTTAGATTTATCTAAAAATGATCAATTAATACAAACTTGTTTTGGCCAGCAAAAAGAACATATTACAACAAACAGGCTTGTATGTAATGTAGGCCTACTATAAATCATACATAAAACAAAAAATCCCTTCAATGTAATATAAAAAGTGCACAATAAAACTGTCGGATTATAAAAATACTCAAATGATCTTTTATTTTTATTTTCAAGATGAATTTAACACATATCAAACAGAAAGCAAAATGTTGAACGTTACCACTCTGGGTAGCCTTTTTTTTCTCCTGCCTCTTTTCCTATATCTCTCTATATATTTCATTAATACCGTACATCCTTAATTTAATAGCGGCCTAAACTATCATTGACCTGCCTGGATTAATCACAGTCCACTTCAAAAGCCCTCATCAAATAGATGCCTCCTTTTTTTCCTTTATGAAAAAATAACATGCCGTGCCATGGAGTACTGTAGCTGTAATTAACTAGCCACATGCCCACCAAGCAGTACAATTCAGTTTGACACACTACACCGATCTAGTAAAACAGTATGTGCTAGGCACAGAACCCCGCAGTCATAAATTCTACTACCGCCATTACTTTAAATTTTATAGCTTAAGTAACCTTGTGCTCCTCCAAATTGGCACCAGCGTCGACCGGCCCCGATGCTACGCCACCATTCATTAACATGTTGCGTGTCGTTGAGATCATGGGGAATTTGGTGCAAAATGGTCTATTCTGTCTCAGGGACATTGTATTCTAAAAATACCCCGTACATCTATCTTTCTCTTTGTCTGGGGAATGGGATATTCTGGCTGTGTGAGGTGCAGGTGTGTTCAGTTGTGATCGTCAGAAATTGGATATGAAGGGGACTGCCAGCTCCAAGTATGACCTCATTAATTACATCTGTCAGTGATTCCCTGCAGATCTGTCTCTTGCTCTTCACATGCTGCCACTCAGCCAGCCAACCAGTCAGTCAGGAAATTCTCTGCCCGGGGTTAGACAACCTGCCGGGCGTCTGCCCATAACGCTGGCAGGTGGGAGCGTGGGGGGAAGAGTGAGCGGGAAAGAGGCAGGAAACATTAAGGTGGGTGGTGATGGGGGATGGCTATAGTCAGAGAGCGAAACAGATGAGCACATTCATGCAAACTCACTTGAGCCAGACACCTCAGCGCAGTGCAGCCGGAAGAACTTGATCTTTATTTAAATCCCTAAATTATATCTGATTAAAAATTCATAGAAAGGCGTTCATATGAAAGCTGGGTGCTGCGCAGGCTGCCGTGTGATGTCTAATTGGTCTGAAGGTTGCCAGCCCTTTGAACAAGGCCGGACGGAGAGTTGCGACCGACTGTGTGCTTAGAATGAAGATGTGTGTGTTTACCACCCACCTACCCTTCATCCTGCTCTCTTTTTTTCTGCCCTAATGCACAAAGACTGTTCAACCTCAGCAGTTAGTGCCATCCAATAGCAAACGGACACAGGCTGTATGTTATATATATATATATATATATATATTTCTACATCTTAGCGAGCACTCGCTTTAGCATGAGACCCACTTGAGGTTTTTTTTTTTTTAGATACTCAGTGTGCATTTTGTGGTTTCAGGATTTATTTTTCAAGTATTGCTGAACCTCAAAGCCATTTCCTTTTTGTCTCTTTTTTTTTTTTCTTCCCCCTTGTAGGCTATAGAAAATGGATTTTGAAGCTCCACCGCTGGAGGTCCACTGTAGCCGATTGTATGAGAAGCCCTAGTTTATTCCCTCGTCCTCATTCCCGTTAGACATGCGTACACAGACACACAAATGAGCACGCATGAACACGCGCGGTTATGCCGCTCAGTGGCCCGGCCCTCCTGCTGCCCCAAAGCATAGAATACGACATTTGTTTGTTTATGCCTCGTTTTCCTACCCTGAACTCTATTAACATTTATATTGCAGCTGAAGGTGTTGGAAGTCCCTCCTGCAGTGGAGGGAAACTCGTCTTAGATGGGAATGGGCTTCGGTCAAGCCTTCCTTGGCATACTTGTGTGTTTATACCAAAATTATCCAGCTATTCCCCAACTGCCTCTTTTCTGTCTTGGTAGTTTCTTCTTCATATCACCTTTTCCTCAGCACGCCTCTTATGTGGCTCTTTAAACGTTTATCTCTCTCCAAGGTAAATTGATTGCTTGGAAAAAAAAGAAAAAAAAAGAAAAGTGAAAATGTGGTGGGAAATAGTTTGGGATTGCGCACCGTGATTGTGCATTAGCATATGAATAGAAGAGCGACTGCTCATCATGTTAGAGGAAGGAAAAGTGTTATGAGAAACATCTGCTAGACATCTGTGTTTCAGATGTTTCTCACAGTTTTTGAAAGAAGCTTCTTGTTGGTGGGTTATTCCGTGCCCACATTTGAGAGTCGCAGTGCTGAAGCTTTTCCATTTATGCAGTGTTCAGTCCCCTAATCTGTAGTTTCACCTTGATGAAGTAGAACATGCACTGTAAAACACTTTGCAGTTTTATAGGACATTTTTTTTAAAGAGTCTTGAGCACATTCCTGTCAAGCCACCCGAAGCCGGAACAAGTGCATGCTGTACCTGTGTCATATCGAATTACACTGCTCAACAGCAAATTTCATCAGGGGTGGCTTTATGTGTCCCTGATGTATTTTGGACACTAATTTAACAAATGTCTTTACTTTTTTTCTGGACCTTTTGGTTTTTGAGGTATTTTCATTTTGGGTTTTTAAGTTTGATCTCTAAAAGCTTGCACTTTACAGATTTGACCATGCATTGTAATTTATAGCTATGACGTTTCTGGAAATAACAATCCACCTGTTGCAGAACCTAACCCTAAATTCATGTGAAAAGTGTTTGTAAATATACGACTCAATTACAAAACACAGTATTTTGTTGTTGTTATTATATTACTGTGAAAGCCTGACGTGCTAGAGAAAGAAACAGGGCGGTAGAAGTAATGTATTAAACTTCACATGCCGGTTCTGGAAGTGTGGAATACCCTTCAACACAGGCGGCATCGCATGGCGAAGGAGTAAAATTGCTGGTCGACTTGTACCTCCCACCGTTACTGCCACAGTGTTGGTTTATACAGAAATGAGACATGGGGTAGGGGGGGTGGAAAATGTTTGCTTTTACAGGCACTGTAAAAGGGGCTATTGTTATGTTTGATAGCCTGATACAAGGTGACAGAAGGCCTACTGTATGTGCGCAACCCAGATGTAATCAACCTTGCTAGATTTATATCAATGCAATTTTATATCCAGATTTCACAAATTGACACTACTTGTTGCCCTTATTTCTTCCACATTTCGAGTGCTCTGTGTTTATTTTCGCAAATGAAATAGCAGTCCAGTGAGTCAAATCACTTATTTTTGTACTTGTGCCGTGGTGCTCCTGTGGATGTCTTGTCATGAGCCTCTTTTATGCTATCATGGGCTTAGCTCATTCTCAGCAGACCTACACAGCAGTTAAGAGGTAGTTTACATGCATAATTAGCCTAATTGTGCCACGCCGCATGCAGCCAGAGCTGTATGATACCAAAGTATAGCCAAGGTGTCTCAGTTTAACGGCGCTGTGCTGGGAAGGGGACAAGTGTTTTTGCAGAGTGTAGCATCACAGCAAGACTTGGAGAAAAATGGTTTGGCCTCAGTGAATCTAAATTAGTTAGCAAAGTATTGTTCTTAAACGTGACATCTATGTAAATAATTGCTGTTGGGGTGTGATATAAATATATTTAAAAAAAAAAAATCTATATATTATTTTTGGGTTTTTTATTTTTATTTTTTTATTGAGATTCACAGGGCGTAATAGCCCAAACCACACTGTAGCAGTGAATTGACTGAACTCACAGTTTCCCTGAACATTTTCACAGTTTCCACTCATTTGCTGCACTCTCTGAAAATTCTTTCATTTATTGATTTTACTACGGCATTGTAAGCAAACAGCAAATTATGGGACTCCAGTCACTTGATCAAATGAAATATGATTTTGAGGTTTAATTAAAGTGGACAGTTTTTTCTTTTACCATTCATTCTTAAACTGTCTGAGCAAATTTCTTTTTCAGTAGTCACACAATATACACACTCAGGCCACTTAGATTTACAACTGCGCAATATAATGATTTCCATTACAGCATCTGTTCTTACTTGTAGATTGCTGTTCAACTGCACTGCATCATACAAAGAAGCCCTTACATTGTTATGTATTGTATGTGTTGGTTTACCTTGTGTTGTGGCCTATTAATTTACATAGGACAAAGACGTATACGCTCACTCATTGGCTATAAATAAATGAATGCAATTTACCTCACTCCAAGTGAGAGCTTGTATTTTATGTCTTTTTTTTTTTTTTTTTGCGTGGGCACTCTAGACACCGAGAGCCCTAATTTCGTGCCGAGCGCAAGTCTAACTTTGTTTTGATATTTTCCTCAAATGGTACAGATAGAAGGGGGGGTTTGTGTCATCGTTGGAGGGAACGCAGATGACTTGTTTGCCATCCGATTGGAGTGGCTCCAATCATTCCCTTTATATTCAGAGGAGGCGCATGGTCTACGTGGCATGTATGTAGGGGAGCAGTGCACGCAAAGTACATTTAAAAGGAACTGCAAGAAGATCTCCACTTGCGTATAATGTAACTAACGTTGGCCTCTGTGGAGTGGGCACTTGGAGACTGCCTTGTACCCCATAGTTATGCCACGGTCAGGGAGGTGCTTTCAAAAATATTTAGATATTTTACATAATATTTTTAAGAGGATAATAACGAATTGATTTCTACAATGATTCAGAGGGATTTTAACACCCTGTTGGTATAAATTTATGAATGAAATATGTTGAAATCCACCAGACAGGTCCGCAGAGCTCAGAATCTGCCTGCCCGCGATTTGATCAAATCCACCAAAATCGCATTATGCCACCTGCGCCACAACTTAGACCTGCTTTTAGCTGGTCTAAATTCTTCGTTGTATTCTACTTTCTGTCACCAAATTTTCAGGTGCACCTGGGGCGTGTCATGAAAAACGCCCTCGATTCACCGCAACATCCAGCGAGGGGCAACATGGTCTGCCAAATTGGCAAATACGGTAAACTAGACTTGCCCAGCACAAAAATGAAGATGCGGCAGTTTTTACGCCAAGTGCACGTCCGCCTGCCTACCAAAATATGGCCCCCAAAGTCACTTTTTCTTAGTTATGTGAGTGCAAACAATTGCTATTCACATTTTATATTCATAACGAAGTCTAACTTAACATTTTAAAATGCTGAGATTGAAGTTAACTATCAAGTTAATGTCAGCGGTCTTGTGTGCAGCTTAATACATTAACAAGAAAGAGCCTGGAGGAATGTGGGTATGCATCTATTAACACAGAATGTAACATGCTCATCTATTCTCTGGCCTTTGCACTCGAACTATGCATTCTCGGACAAAGTCAGAAATTTGCCTGCAGCCTCATTTCCCTTTTTCCAACAACACCATCTTGATGTACTAACCAGATGTAAAATGTAATATTTTCTCATTATGGATTTCAAAATTGGTGTCGCATCTGGTAGCCGGTGTAGACATTCCTTTAGTCTGTTCAGATTTATGCAAATGCACACATATACTGTACATAAATGCATATGAATAAATATCCGCTGACTTTGAAGAAAGTTTGGGGGGTAAGACATTACACTCCATGAAAAAAAGATTATTTTCCGCCTTTTTTTCCCTGTCATCTACACCAGCTGTCCCTGTATTGTCAGAGTTCACACTGAGAGGGGTCTTGTGCCATCAGGCAACTTGTGGTTGGTTCTGCACTTCAGTTCCCTGGGCACACACAAACTCGTGCACGCGCACAAAGAACAGCATACCAAGACCCAATTTTTCTGTTTTTCCTCACTGCACTATGCAACATTTTTCCTGATGACTTCCTACAGCCAGCAGCAAAGTGTCACTTTCCTTCGATTTGCTAATTTGCATTAGTTCCCTTCCCCAGCATGATTGTGGGCGTCCGTGCCCACAAGCTGAATGTCAATGTCTCCTCCCAGAATACAAATATCCCCTTGATAGTGTATGTCATGTATACTCCTGGACATCTCTAACATTTGATAATACCCTTGATATTTTGCCGTATGAAAAAATATATTTTTATTAAATACCACCTTGCATGCTAAATGTGTCTTTCTTTCTGAAACGTCTTTCATGTACCTGAGACTAAGGCTTGCCAATGCTGTATAAATTATTCATTCCATAATTATTGATTTTTAAATGATGACAAATGTTTACTTTTGTTGCATCTTGAGTGAAAACCAAATTAGTTAAATGCATCAATGTGAGGAGTCCCCAAATTCTCATCTCGGGGATTTGAAGGCAGCTCGAGACTGAGCAGTATAGGTGATCTGCCATGGCCTCATCTAATCTGATTTGCATGCCAGAGAGAATTATGTAATTGGCATTTATGCAGAACAAAGAAGGATCAGCTCATGGAAAAGAAGGGTTTTCGTGCAGAACTGTGTGTCTAAGCCTGTTTTCTCCAGATCTGCGCTGCCTACGGTTGGCAACGGAGCACACAATCACAGTGTGTGCGCGCGTGCGCGCGCGTGTGTATATACAAATACAGTAGATGATGAATTGTATTAGTGCATAGCATAATAATTACAATAATAAGGATGATGATAATAAACATTGCGTATCTGTGTCTGCCTTTGAGTGTCTAACTCAATGGCACTACAAAAAAGGTAAAAAATAACTCAGAAACAACATTGCAACCCAATAAAAGGTACACGATCACTAAAGTAAAGTACTGAAGTACTAAGTACTGATATAAGATTGAACACTGATTCAGGGAAGTTGATGGTGCTAGTCTTATTGAATCTCAGTGTAGCATTTCATGCAAGTGACCGTAATACGTAATATACTGTTGAAGAGGTTGGAAACTTGGGTGCGATTAAATAGAACAGTCCTAAAATGGTTCAATTCCTAATTAGAGGAGTTAAGTTGGAACTTTTGAATCTGATCAAATGGCCAAGACATGCGGGGTCCCTCAAGGGTCAGTCCGTGGACCCCTTTTGTTCAATCTGTATGTTACCCTTGGATCAAATGCTTCAGAATGCTGATGTTAGTACTGTCATTTTAATAATAATGCATCAGTTTTATATCGTGCTTTTTTGGGACAATCATAGTTGCTTCACTGTGGATACATTATTCACACACTCACTCACATTAACGCTCTGGTGGTGGTAAACCACATTCTGTAGCCACAGCTGTCCTGGGGCAGGCTGACGGAAGCGTGGCTGCCAGTATGCGCCTCCGGCCCATCCGACTAACACCGAACATTCACACCCAGCCATATACCAATGTGAGTGACACAGCGGGATTTGAACAGCCAACCTTTTTGAAGCCCATTAAGTTTCCTGTATGAAATGTGTTATATAAATAAAACTGTCTTGCCTTGCCTAAAGAAATGGACGTAAACAAAGATAAAATGCAATGAGCAGATGAGGTATTAAATGGAGTAGGCTATTGAATAGATGCGAATTGGTTTACAGTTAGGGGGTTTTGTGTTCCAAAGACATTGGGCAGAGTGGCTGAAGTCTTGAACTTAAAGGGTTAAGTTCCTGAAATAATTTGTCTCATAAATTGTGTTTAAAAGACTAAGACTAAATTACTGTATCCTGCTTCATTCAGCAAATCTTTTACTAAAATTGTTAAATATAATATAAATATAAATTTATATTGTTAAATTTGCTTACTTCAAAAACAAGTAGTGTTGTCCAAATGCAAGGTGGGCATGAGTACGAAATACATTCTAGAGCCAGAGCAGGCCAAAGTGTGTGCCATTGAAACCTTTTGTCTTGAATGCCCAAGTAATGTAATTATCTTGCATGGATTTCATAGCAATTATCACATTTCATATGCATAAGGAAATTCATTTCATCAAGACGTTTTGCAAATTAAATATTGCAAATGGCCAGAGGAGGCGATGGGGAACTGGGAAATGTACTTTTTTTTTTTAACATCATTTTTAAATGGTCTTTTTTTGGGGGGGTGATACAATTTGTTTGGTTGCTGTCAGTGAAACAAGAACAGAGGCATGACTTGTGAAGTAGGATTGATAAGATTTATAACTGTGCTGAGTAACACCTGGAACTCCCCCAAATCTGGAACATGGCCTGAGGCCAAATCTCCCACAGTGAGTGGAAGATTTGTGCAATGGACTCTAATCTGACACACTCTCCCGGCACCTCCTATTTCTCATGCCCGGAACTGTTGATGTTTGCGTTGGCGCGCTTGTGTGTACGAGTCAATTCCGAACTCGAATTTCACCTAGTACAAAGCGAGCTGTCAGAAGCCGACTGGACTGTTATTAGTTGGCCTGCCTCCTGTGTGTTCAACTGCCATGTGCATTTATGTAAATGATGTTGTCCTGCCCATTTTAGGGAGCTTAGCCAAAGGAAAAGTGAAGAAGCAGCGAATTCATAAATAAGAATAGTTGATGCATCGCCATAAATGTGCAGCCTCTAAAACTCCATTCTGTAAAGGTCAAAATATGTATTTGCTGGACAAAAGGTTTTTTCTTTTTTTTTTTTTTTTTAAACTGAATTGATAGAAGTAAAGGTGGGAAAAAGAAAAGATCAGATGAATGCTGGGCTAAAGCTCTGATAAGCTTGTATGACCCTGTAAAAATGGGGCTTCGTTCTCATTTGTTTTAATATTACTGGACGTTAAATCTACGGATAAAAGAGCACTGCGGCGGCCCTTGCTTTAATGACTGAAATACTCAGGAGACAGTCTGTCTAGTCCTCGCAAATATATAATGCACACTGTCTGTAATGGTAATATTTTTTGAATTACTTTGACCGGTTTAATAATTCAGTGAAGTTGAGCACACTTTTAAACGCATGAAATTC
This sequence comes from Filicampus tigris, assembly GCF_054856515.1. Taxonomy (NCBI): domain Eukaryota; kingdom Metazoa; phylum Chordata; class Actinopteri; order Syngnathiformes; family Syngnathidae; genus Filicampus; species Filicampus tigris. The sequence continues at coordinate 8,118,954 of NC_141233.1, forward strand.
TTACAAACCTATTTCCTTTGTATTTGCATCATGCTAACTCAATGATTAATGGTAAAAAATACGTTTTGTTTTGTTTTTTTTCTACACTTCTAGACCAATTAAAGACACAGTTAGCGTTTGGCTTTTTAACCGACTTACTGTAACACGTAATAATAGAGAGAACAGCCATTTAAATTTTCACTAGCTTCATGTCATATCAGTATGTTCTTGATTCTTAACAGAGGTTTTCAACACCCACAGCTTTCTGGCAAAACGTTTCCCATACAGTATTTGTTCATTTTGACAGCTGTTATAAAACTGCCTCAAATGCTACCTTTATAAACTGTAGTATCCCAGCACGGATATTACATACATTGCCATGTGCAAAACCTTCTATGTCGATTCATGTTAGGGGTGGGCGATACGGGCAAAAAAAATCTCAATATTTAAAAAAAAAAAAACTCTAACGATAATTTGACGATATTCTGCAAAAAATATAAAAATTCTGCACTTGCTTCACAGACCAATTGTAGCTAGATAGTGTTTGTGAACAACATCTCTTAAATACAGCTTCTGCAAAACATAACGATATTCTACGACAGGGTTGGCCAAGTCCGGTCCTCAAGAGCCACAATCCAGCCTGTTTTAGGGTTATCCCTATGGCAACACACCTGTTTGAAATGAGCTCATCAGCAAGAATTGCAAAAGCCTGATAATGAGCCTGATGATTTGAATTAGGTGTGTTTCCGTGTTCTACGACAATATTTAACAATAAAGAACAAAAAATTATGTATGGACTTACATTGATTTTTGGGAATATTTATGTCATTTAAATCTCTCTGCTGTTATTCCATAATGATGTGACATTTTGAGCTGCAGTAAGTACTGGTGTACCACTGCCAACTACTAGAGCAATCAGAATGAGAAAAAGGTGTTAACTACAGCAATCAGAATGAGAAAAAACGTATTTGATGTGTGACGAAGTGTCACCCGGCGAGAGGAAAAAAAGACGTCGTCATGACAACATCCATTCTCATACATTGGCCACCGTATTCAGAATAAAGTTGAATAACAAAACTGCAATTTACTGAAAAGTGCATTTTCCCACTCATTCATCACTGTGATATGTAGACTTGTGACTTTATTCATATTTGGGTGTATCCTGGCGTCACACTAATGAGCCGTCGTATTTTGTGCAACATGCCTCGGGAATACAGGCTAGTTATGAAAGATGCGGACTAAAAGCGTGCAAACTGAATGTTAACTGATCATTCAGGATGTTACGTTTGACTTGCTTGCTAAGGTACTGAGTGTGTGTGTGCGTGAGTGCATTTATATTTGTTGGTTCAACTTGCCGACTGTTTTCTGAGTGTGTGTGTGTGTGTGTTTAAGCTTTTGTTTTGCGTGCTTGCGCAGTCGCCAAGTTTTCCTCGTAATCCATATAGGTCATGGTGCAACAGAATTGCTCTTCACGATGACCGTTTTGTCACATCTAACAATGTTATTCCCACCGACGTCAGTCTTGTCAACCCCAAACCATTTACAGACTACGGACGATGTGGACTCACGCCTCGCTATGAATCCCCGCTCGACACTCCTCCGTGTTTGAAACAGCTCAGCTGCAGTGCGGACAAAGTCACGTGACCGGGTCCGGCCCGCTGATTCGTCGAATGATTATCACTTCCTCATCCTCTGCCGTCAATGCACCCTGATTTTCAGCATTTCCTCATACTTTGCGGCCGTCGACTGACTCGAGTCGTTATGCTTTTAGTGGCAGTGTTAATACTCGATAATGTAAAATTACACATTGTGAAAGCAAGATTGACGATGATATTGATGAAGATATATATCGCCCACCTCTAATTCATGTGTTTATTTATTTGAAGAGTGTACCAGTTTCCTTTTCCAAATTGGCTATCGATGCAAAATAAAAGAAAACAGGACAGCAAAAGCAAGGAAGACATGCAACAGGAAAACATTTGATACTGTTACAGCATGCACGTTTGCAAATGGCAAATGCAAAAATCCTTGAATGTTCCGAGATCCTCTTTCCATGGATGGCGTAATCAATTTCACGAAATCATAAGAATTATTAATGACTCATCAATCAACTCATTGACTAATGACTTGCAGTATCGTGGCCGTCCATAATTCATTAAAAACAGCACTTTTTTAAAAAATTTGTAGAAAACAAGACATTCTGGATTGTTTGAAAGCATTTTTTTTTAAGTGAAAGTTAAAATACAATGTCTTGTCTACAAGATACAGTACAAATGAAAGAAGTAGGGATGTTCCGATCAGGTTTTATGACACGGTACTGATCATGCATGAGTGAGATCGGCCGATACCGATACCGATTCCGATCACATGGAATATCTGTATATTTTTCAATTTATTTATGGTGACTGCTAATATGCAATATTATCTGACAAAAAAACCCAGCCATATTATTGCCGTAATTTTGACAAAAATCTACATATATTTTCAAAAGCATGAAGGAATACAAAACCGTTGCTGGCACACTACAACAATTACTCAGTCACAAAGATAAGTGAAAAACTTAAATTGACCAGCTTTTAGTAAGACAGTTTTTAACAGATCAAAATAATCAGCAGTCTCAAAAGGCTATTTGTAAAAAGTCAAATAAATAACATGCCACTTAAACATTGCATGGTTCAGAATATAATCAACGTCGGGAAAAATAGTCACATGCAGGCTTCACTTGAATAAACTATTCAATGAGTTCCTGAATTGAAACAACTCAGCAGACAATGCTATGTTCACACCAAGTGCGGTGGTCGGAATATTCGATCAAAGCCTTTTATTGCCGATCAAAACATCCGATCACCCGCAGCTCCTGCTTCGCAGCCTTGTGTTGCGTCCCTCCCCTCTGCTCGAAGCGGAGGCGCGGCTGCGTCAGGGAGCCTCTCTGGCGGCGCGTTTCAATTGGAGTCAATGTAGCTCCCGCGGGCGGGCGAGAGTTGATCGAATATTCCGATCACATAATTTTTCACGAAAATCGGCCTATTCATGATCGGTGCCCGATCGATCGGAGCATCCCTAGAAAGAAGTGCTCAACCTTTAGAATTATTTACTTCTACGCTCTCCTGAGTACGTGCTGGGATAGGGCACATCATTGTTTTGAAGTGCATCAGTGCGGGGCTTTGAACAGGTATTGACTGTACCGACGGCCCGAAAATATTGCTTACATGTATTTGAACGGTGCCCTCCTAAATTCTCATGGAACTTTGTTGAATCCGCGAACGGTTTCTGAAATGTTTTTGGGGTCAAGGCAAAAGTATGACTGAATATATTTTGACATAAAAACCCATCATCATCCACTCTGTTGGATTTATCTGGCGTGTATTGCACAGACTAGCGGCAAAGCTGGTGAAGCTATGAACCTGTGTTGATCCCTTATTACTCTTTAAAATGCTAAACTGTCAGCATGAGGCAGGTGAGGGAGGCACTATGTTGTGCTCACTCCTGAATAGACATAATAGGTCAGGAGTGAATGACAGCCCGAGTTCTGGGGTCAAGCCTACCACCCAGCTTTAGTTGAAGAGTGAATTACACTGTAGGTGCGGCGGTTCGCCTGGCTGATTATGTCGCAGCAGCTTATTACTGTAAGTGTACATGTGGGTAGTGTGAGGAATCCGTATTCCTAATGGCGTCACACTGTTCCTTTATATACCTGATGTGTTATAGCCGCATGGAAACCCAGCGTTTTACTCCTCAACCAATAAGTATGTATCATGTAGTCTCGGGCGATCTCAGATTTGGGCGGTGTATCCTTGAAGGATTACGACTAAAGCTCATCAAAGAAAAAGTATGGAGTGTCTTACATGCTGCTTTAAAATGACAGAATATTCAAAGCCGTTCCCCTTTCCTGGGAGGAAATGAAACTTGCACAACAAATAGAGAGCGAGAGGATTTTGTTGGTCTCATCCACTGCCCAGGGGGCAGAGATGGAAAATTTGGAGATATGGTGGAGATTGTTTTTGGAGAGAGGCATTTCGGGGGCCTGTTCACTCCACAGCTGCGGCCTCCACTAGCCACAAGGAGTTTATTTAATTCCCGAGAAGAGAGCACAAAATATCTTGAACCTCCTCAAAGTCAAGATTTTGCGCACTACTCCCCTCCTGCTTTGCTCCAATCACCTGCTGACAACTTGAGCTCGGCACGTCAAGGACAGTACACGCACTGAAGCATCGGCACACACAGACAGCCACAGTGTAAACAGGCACTTTTACATGACATCCAGTCAGGATGATTGTGCTTGCTCCACCATGCATCACCTGCTACTAAATGATTTTGTATCATACAGCGGTGATGGTAGTGGGGCGTCCTTGTAAGTGGACAATGGTCGAGCTCGGATTGACCGGCAGCGGCGGAGCCAGCCGCGGGGATGGAGCAAGTTGAGCCGTGCTGCTGAATTATTCTGAGCGTGCTGAAGAGCTGCGAATTATTCCACTCATTTCAGGGTTTCCGTGAAGCATGACAAAAAAAAAAAAAAATGAAGTGCTTCATGCTCTCACAGTTCCCCTCCTGAGAGAAACCAAGAGACTTGGGTTTAAAGTTGTTCAGCTAACACTCAACTTGATGAGCATTAATTACATCAATTAAGCCGACCCCAGCTTTTGTCTGTGGTGAATGAACCCCTTTTGTCACAAAGGCACTGCCAGAACACAATCATGGAAAAGCACAGAGATGACACTGAACATTAGTACCGGTACATTTATGTCAGTCCCAAATGAGTCAACACCGACCTTTTAAAATTCAAATACATGTAAAATGACTTTTAAGAGGATATTAAAGAATGGAATATTACATGGTACAAGCCCAATTTATGACATGAACAACATTTTTCTGTCCTCTGATGGGTATAGATTGGACCAAATGCTTTTTCACCCAGTGATGCGATACAGATCAGGTGAAACCCGATCAGGCTTGTCTTACATGGCTCCGTGCTGAAGCGTTTTGTGGAAACGAGGCTAAAATTCAGTTCTTACTGTTTTGCCCCAATGATGACGTAAGCCATACTGTTACAATTAAATTATTTGTAAAGTATCATAATCATCCCTTTTACTTTGCAGTATAAGCAGAGTGCCGTGATTAACACTGCTGGCTCTTTAAAAGGCTTTAAACTTGCTGCTGAGATGAGCTGATTGCGCTGTTCTCCTCTGGTCTTTGTGGTTTCAACTTCATCACACAGACCAAAACATTCCGTGATTCACGCAGGGTGGGTTTAAGACACAATTTGGGCATTAATTAAACCACTAAAACTTAGCTCTTTGAAAAAAGGTAGAATGGCACTCTGTAGGGTGAGACCTCGTCTATTAACATTCTATTATGGCACTTGTTACCTGCGCAGTGCTCAACTCGGCTCTAATCACCTCAAAATGGAGCAGTCAATTTTCCATTTCAAAAGAGTACCGTAGGAAACCTTAAAAAAAAAAAAAAAACATGTCGCGTTGAACTCGTCTGTCACAATTGTTCATGCTAACAAACAATGGAGGAGAATACGAACACCTTAAGTTTTAGTTGTGATGATACAGAGGGAAAGTTTTGGTTGGGCTTAAGTTTGGTTATTCCGAAAACTAGTTTGATGTTGAAACAGTGGCTCTGTCGGGTTTAGGTCTGGAGATTGATTTGGCGGATATTAACCCCCCTGATATAAAATGTGGTTCTTCTGGGTGTGTGTTTGCTTTACTTTCCTGTTGCATTTTGAAAGCTCTTAAAATCAGTTTGGTTGCATTTTTTTTTTTTTAACTGGCAGACACTTTTTTTTTCTGTAGACTTCTGAATTCATTTTTCTCCGACCGTCATGAATGGAGATTAATGAGCCGGTCCCGGAAGAAGCCATGCTAGCCCAAGCCTTGACACGACCTCCACTGTGTTTCACAGATGGGCTTGTATGTTGGCAATCGTAAGCGGATCCCCCCCCCAAACCTCTAAGCGTTATCCTTTACATCCGTTTGTAAAGGTGGATCGTTGTCCAAAAGCACATTTTTGAGTCTCATCGCTGCACCTTTCAACAAATTCCATCTTGGCCTTCCCCTTTTTCTTCTAGCTAATGAATGCTTTGCGACTCCTCTTGTACTTTCTTGTAAATGACATCTTCTGCTAACTACTGTATAGTGGTATGTTCAGTCCTGCCCTCTGGAGGTTACAGCCGATGTCACGAAGAGTTTTTGTTTAGGGTTTCTGTCACCAACTGCTTCTGTATTCCTTGATCTTACTCTTTGATCACTTAGTTGGTTGTATTGGCTATGACCAGTGTTTGCGCAATGGCACTGATCGATTTTCCATTTTCTCTCGGCTTCACACTTGCTCTTTTTATACCCTTAGACAGCTCTCTGGTTGTTGATTACACCTCTAACGAGTGTAAACACAGGCAAAACCCATATGCCACCAGCAATATGAACAGACACTTGCTTTATAGCTTTTTACAGCGATACTGAATGCACACTATAGTACGATTAGGTATTTAGCAGAATATTCCATGTTTTTGTGGCCTATCCTGTGACAATGTTGTCTTGGAGGTGAACCGTTGAAAGAATGAGTGTGTAAAAGCCCACTATGCAGCAGAAGGCAAGTTGAAATCCTGTTTGTCAGGATGCTGAATGATTGATGACCTTGGCTGCCATGCATAATGATGCACACTTAACCGTTTATTTTTGGAACACAATGATCCACATAATTAACTTTGTAGTACAATAAATTTTGCTTCCATCATCCTGACACTTGCCTGAACTTTGTTTTACTTGGAAATGATTTACAAGTTTGAGACCTGCTAGTCATATACAGCTGCATTTACATTGATAAACACTGATGCCATCTCCATTCTAAAGGGATGGGTTTGTGTTAACTTCTGGAGGTTTACATGCTTGCTGCCATGCTACTTTTAGCAAATGAAAAATAAGGGAATTAGATAAACAATGACTATATCATTGAGATAGAAGCACAACGGTGGACCAGTGACAGTCTGTCCAGTTGGGTTTGCATTTAGAGAGTGCACCTTTTAAAGGAGGCATAAAAAAGAAAACAAAGGTATTCTTTTATGTGACCTTACCCTTTCCCGTTATCTCCGGACTGTTGATCTCCTTCTCCTTTTGTTGCCATGTCAATCACACAACCTAATTGCAAAGATGGAAGATCCAGGATCATTAGTTGCATTGTGTTCACATAGTGTGTGTGTGTGCGAGTGTGTGTGTGTGGGGTGTCGGGGGGGGGGGGGGGGGGGGTGCGTGTGTGTGTGTTTTTCAGAGAGAGGGAGAGAGTTTATGTGTAAGGTGCATTGTTGGAGTGCCTGTCAAAAAGCCATTAATGTAATTGGATCTTAAAATCCCATTTGTTTTCCCCTCTAGTGCTTACTGTCAGTACACAAGTCTAGGACTTGTGTTGAGAATCAACTTTTGTTATCAATATCAGGCGTCATGGAAGAGAGCGTCATCTTATTGAAAATGCTGCCACTCAAATGCTGTTGCTGAGGCAGGAGAGATTTAGAGAATTTGTGAAATGTTTCTAATGCGCTACCGCTGCGGTGACATTTGCGTTTTCTAATATTCTCTTTTCCCTGTAGTCAAATATTGTTTAGAACTGATAGTAATTCAATCTCTATACTTTCTCATTTGCACTTTTTTACATGAGTATCTGATTCCTACTTGCAGCCTGCTGTTGCACTACTAGTGCTTACCCACTTCATAAACTGCAATTTTAACTACAGTAGCAGTGCATCATATCACTGGTAGAGCTAGCATTTTTTTTTCCTTAGAGGGCCATGGGGGCGGGGCGAGGATACCTCAGGGGGTCCGCACAGCAATTTTTTATTTTTTTGACAAACCAAATAAATTATTCAGAAAACGCTGATAAAAAAAATCATTATATGGTCCCTCCCTACTCCTAAGTGGTATGGGGGGTAATGTGAAAAAAAATTCTCGGAAAATAATCGGAAATTACACAAAAGTCAATTATCTGGTCCTAGTCTGGGGGGTCCAAGCATATTTTTGGGCGGGACAGGAGCACTGACCCCCCCGAGCTCCGCCAGTGCATCATGTCATGTCATGTCATCTTCCAAACCGCTTATCCTATATAGGGTCGCGGGGAGTTGCTGGAGCCTATCCCAGCCGTCAATGGGCGAAGGCAGACTACACCCCGAACTGGTCGCCAGCCAGTCGCAGGGCACATCCAAACCGCTTATCCTATACAGGGTCGCGGGGAGTTGCTGGAGCCTATCCCAGCCGTCAATGGGCGAAGGCAGACTACACCCTGAACTGGTCGCCAGCCAGTCGCAGGGCACACATAGACACTGTCACTGAGCGGGAATCGATCCCACGCTGCCCGCACACAACTCAGGCGTGTGTACCACTACACTATCAGCGGACCCAGTGCATCATGTTGACATATATTTCTATTGTTTGTGTTGTCTTGCTTAGCTACACGAAGGAAAAAAAATACCACAAATATCTCTCTGTACTCTCAGTACTACAATTGTACAACATCCAGTGACAATAATAAACATCATTCAGTTTCCTCAGCAAGAAAGCTAGGATGCATGACTTGAGCAATGTTACGGAGCAGAAACTTTTCGAATGTACACACATATTTGCGTAACGCAAGTAAGAGTCAGTTACATATTGGTGTTGATCTGGATAAAAATGTAGCAGGAACAATTTCACCTGGCGTCTCATAATTAGCAAGAGAATCATGCTTTAGGATTACTTGACCTTGGGTGCTGTATGCAAACGGCGGACTGCCATTGGAAGTATCTACCTACAATCCGTATTTTAGTCGAGTCACTTTTGGCTTATGACATCATGTTGTGACCTTCTGAGCTTAGAGGATCAAGCTCTAGAACTGCTCTATGGTTTCTTTAATGTGACACAAAAATTAGCTTGTGTGTGAATGCCATCAGCACAAAGTGGCTCCTATACATACGAACAGGGCTCTTCAACTGCTTTCGAGAAAGAGATAAAAATGCGATTTAAATATAAATGGAAAATAAATCAATAAGGCAATCAATAAAACACAGACTGCCAGACTCAGCTGAGCATTTAGATGCGCGCAAAACCATGCGCCTTCATAGACGACCACTTTTTGTCATTAAAAGTCATACATTTAGTCAGTAAGAAAAAAAATATATACATATTAAAATGCCTTGCCTTTTATCATTTGCAAAAGTGAAAAAATGTTAACACACAAATAATCTGCACCATTCTCCCCATCTGTACCAAAATATCTTTTTTATTTGGCCTGTGTCCCACCCCCACACAAAGTTTAGTATACATCAGTTAATTGGATTTTGCATAATCCGACAAACAAACAGCCATAAAAATATGCCCTCCTAGGTTGAGGTAATATGATTCAGCATGAATCAAGCCATAAATTTGATAGGTTCCATTCAATAAAGCAGACCTAGATGAATGTTCATGCTGCTAACACATTTATTTGGCTATTTCTAGCAGGTCCGGCCCGAGTCAAAATGAGCTTAATTTCAGTATCCGCTATGTTAAATCGATCTTCTCGATATCATGAAGCCGCGCTGTGTCTCATAACCCTGCAGTGAATTTGAACTATCCAGGCATGTTCGCAATATATATTTTAAATTTCATTAAGTGGCCATAGCATGCTCGCTCAAATGTCCCAGAACTGGCCAGAAGCTTGCATCTAATTAGCATAATATTCATGTTTGCGCAAAGCGCTTAAGAGCACTCCTGGCATCGTCCGTTTCACATTTGCCACGTATTGCTGTAACGCTTGCTTAATGCCTGGCCTGTGCCTAGCGATGACATGCTGCGCTCATTGTGAATGCAGCGTGAATGTGCAGTTTGGGTATGGGCCCATGCATCTCCAGGGCCATATAATCAGCTCTAAGCTGCTTCTATCAATCTTCATAACAGTAGTGGGCTGAGGAGGGAAGTGCAGCTAATCACTTCTAACTGGCCCCATGTTCAGCTTGGCTGTCAGTGCTATAGCGAGGCCATACGCAAACATCGTCCTTACATGCGTGTCCCTGACTCATCTCTTGGCCGTCTCGCAGGGCCCGGTCCACAGGTGGCTGGTACGGGCAGGAACGGGCCCGTGACTTTCCCCGAGTCGTTTCTAGTGCAGGTTAATATAGGAGTGGTGGCCCTGCAGCAGTGGCAATCACAGCTCTGATCAGAGCGGCGCTTCAAAGATGTCTGTGCTAGTTGAAGCCAGAGTTGTCATTAGCTTCTGCCCTGTGCTTGACAGCCTCTCCCCTCCCCCATACTTGTTCTCTCTCGCTTCTCCCTCCCTCTCGCTCGCTCGCTTTCTCTTTCTGTCATTGTCTCTCGCTCTTATCGCTCTCATATTCCGCCAGTGTGCAAATGGCTACTGTAATCCCGTCTGCTTGCTTGGGCCTGTCACTCCACATTTGCACTAAGCATCTTTCCTTCCCTCATCTCCTTTGCTCTAATTGTATTGTAATAAGCAATTACAGATCTATTTATGCACACCAGAGCTGAGATTGGACCACTTTTTAAAGGGGCAAGTGGAGGTGTGGAACCGGACAAAGCAGTGGCCCTCATCTTTAACTTGTTGCTCGACAAAGGCACCATTGCTCCTAATCACTCAGCTTCCTCTTTTCCTCCCGCCGATGTTCTAATCCTGCTCTCCTATCATGTACTTCCGTTCTGCTTTCTCTCCCGTGCACAGAGGCCTCCAAAGCAGACATGATTGTGCCGGTGTTTGTCATTTACTGGCTGTGTTTTCTCTTCGTGAGCCTGTACTAGTGATGCAAATGAGCAATGGCAGTGTTTACCTGGCCATGTTTTGCCTGCATGTGTGTGAGCGCCTGCACAACGTCTCAGGCTTTGATCATGCTGTATTGCATTGACAGATGCTCTCTGGTGCTTTCTGGTTGCTTATGAGCGAGGCAACAGGCGGGATCTGAATGCCAGTAATTATTTCCCCGCACTTGAACCATAACAATTGTGGCTCCTACAACAAAGTGTGATGGCTTTTTGCTATGTGTCCCATTATTTTTAGATATGAGAAACGACATCGAACTCCCCAGCCTGAATCCGGCCTGTCTGGGGCTCCGTGTTTACAACTGTTTATGACCCTGTATGTGGAAGAGGTGAGGGCCGTGATAAAGGCTTACACCTTGTAATCATAGTCTGATGTGCGACCTCAACAACGCAGGTTCATGAGGACAATGGGTGGTTGAAAGATCTGCTAACAACACATAATAGTGAGTTAATAAATTACATGTAGAGCATCTAAGCTAACATCTTATCTGTACTAATGTCCGAGGAGCTCACACAATGATTTTATTACCCGCAGTATTCTCGCTGATAAGTTTTTATTTTTGTGCTTGGTCATATTTGTCCTAGGAAGTCACACATTTTGATGTGTGACAATTCCAAATGGGCTTCAACCAGCAGTGGGTGGCCCTAATACCTCATTAAACTAAATGGCGGATGCAGTAAACAAGAGAAAGTGATGAAATAAACTACTAACAGTTATAGGAGCAAGACTTTAATTTGCAGAGGTTTAAAAGCAAATTAGGATTGTTGTTGGAAAAAAAAAAGCTGTAGTACTCATTCTTGAGTAGCTCTTTGAGAAGGTTATATAATTTAGGCAATTTTTTTTTTTTTGTAAGTGCAAGTCCGTTGCTTTGCAAAGATGTAATAGCCTCTTGCTGTTCTTTAAGACAACTGGTAGGGATACAAGGACGGAATCTTGCCGATTTCTCCTGTAAAGCTTCAAACAGCTTGATTTTACTTTGTGGCTCACCACCAACAAAGGCATAGACAGAATCCATTAGCCTTCATTAAATAGGAGAAACGATCGCTGATGGCCCAAAGGTTACCTGTATTTAACAGCCCAAACACTTGATCAATCCGGGCCAACTAAATGGTATGTCATGAAAAATTGTAATTACTAAGATGCTTTAAGATTTTTTTACTTTCATGTAGTTGCTTCCCAATGTTATATGCGGTGTGATTTTCACCCATTGCGGAATTGTTTTTTTTTTTTTCAGGTGTTCAATAAATATAAACCCATTAAAATTGGATATTACTCACTTGCTAGTACATGTAAACAGAAAAGAAATCAGTATACTGCTAAATCCAGCAACTGTTTGGGACAATTGATTTTTGCAAATGGCACTTTGGTCTCAGGAAATATTTGATAGACAGTGATAACGAAAGGACATTGATCTGAAATCTCCAAATAAATACTGTATGTTGAGTCTTCTCTCTTCTCACCATAAATGGTGTCATCTTACACCTTTGCCAGGAAAACTGCTAAATGTCTTTATCACCATCTGCCAGTCAAGCATGTGGCCCAGAATGGAGTTTAAAAGACAACATACTGCTGGTGCTCGAGTGTAAAACTCTCAAGATTTGCAGAAATATGTTGCACGTTTTTTTCCCTGACTCTGAAGCCTTCTGTCTTACATTTTATTTTGTTTCACACCATAATCATCTCGTCTCATACTTCTTGCGGAGTTAATAACATTCACAGCTTCCCTTTGCGGTTTCTGTTCTCCATGTTCGAAACACTAATAGGTTTTTGTTGGTGCATCATGAAGGCTCTTTGAATTTTGTTTGCTGCCACAGGTCGAGGTACTGAATTTCTACAAATAGTAATATTATAGCGTGTTGCAATATCAGCTGCAGGCTTATCTTTTTCATCTTCCTCGGCACCCACAGTAGTTCTACCCCGCTGTTATTAAACACAGTCAAACCAGCAGCTCAATATTCCAAGGATGTAAAATGCTGTGCATTATTTACACTCAGTATAAATGGGACAAAAGGCACACCAGTGCTGGCACTGTACATACAGTTTTCATTCACCGTCGGAGGACAATTACCTGCATATTTTTGCTTTCAGCTAATTCTGCACAGCGTTTTTACGCCATACTTTTTTATAAAGGGATACAATTTAGTTCGCCGCAGTTGGGTTAGGATTTCTTAACCCTGATTACGGTTGCATTTACACGCCACGGTGTGTAGACTGGATAGAGATACGCGTCATGGATTTATACATGGATTGGTAGCATACAGTACATCTTGTACGTCAATTCAGTCACTGTCCACAATATTTTCTTTATTAGTAGTGCATTTTGTTGTCTTGTTTTTACATTCATTCCTTTGTAAGACCGAAGACAGCAGATATTTCATTTCACAAGTATACTAAAGGCTAATACTGTGGCAGTATCCTTGCAAAGGGGTAATAAAAAGTCAGTGAGCTCAGTTTGTGTATTTTGGGACCCTTTTCAATCGAAACACAATATAATGTTTATTGAACTGTCCCAAGTGTCGTTAATCTCCCTGTACACTGTTGGTGAACAGTTGCATGGAAAAAGTTGTCAGTTAAGTGAATTCTTTTGATGAATTTTAAGAAGGTATTGGAATTATTATAACATCACAAAAAGTAAGTACGTTTGCGTTTGGTAGATTATTGCTTGGATGTAACAATTGCTTCTTCGCAATAACTCCCACACCGCTGGGAAGTATTATGGTGCTCTTTTAAATGGCGCCACATTTGTGAGGAGCATATATTAAGATGAGCAGCAGAGCTGAGTATGTGGGTCGCGCCCATGAAAAGAATTGCCAATCTTCTCTGCCAGTACCGAACCGCTTACTTTTACTGTTGCAATTCACTTTTGTTTGGTGAATAAGTTGATGAGGAATCATCAATATTTTTATACATGCACATTCATACGCTGTTTTTAACTCATCACTGTAGTGAACAGACAAACCCGGACTCACATTTAGTTAGTGGAACACAGTGGAGCAGCGGGCCTCTGGCAGCAGCTCAGTAGCAGTTCAGGTATCTGTGTCCTCCTTGAGAAGATCATAGCCATGGGTCTGGATAATGTTATGGGTGTATGGTACATTGTCCACATTTACAGCTGGTTGATGGCTGGGATTTTACCAGGACCTCCACAGTAGCAGGCGGCAAGCGTAACCACTTGGCAACCGCAGCTGCCCCCACAAGAACCATAGACAGCTACAACAGCCTGGCACGGTGGCACCTCCTCCTCATGCTACTCACCGGCTTCGTCACACACTGGTGTTGAATGGCATCCCATTCTTCAACCAGCATTTGTGGCAATGTGGTTGTGTTTGGCCCTCTGGAACAAACTGTTCACTTAAGCTGATCCCACAAGTGTTGTTTAGGGTTGAGGTCAGGACTGCTGGCAGGCCATTCCATCCTCGCCGCACCCAAATTCTCGAGGCGGTCCCTAATAAACCTTGCTCTGTGGGGACGAGCCTTGTCAACTTGGACGACAGACTTCTGTCCCAGACTGTGGAGCTGCTGTGCAGAATTTCATCTCATACCTCTCTGCAATGAGATTGCCTACAATGATTACAAGCCTAATTTTTCTAGTGAGTCGGTGGCAACAGCAATATAAGTTGCTTGGCATTGGCAGATCGTTTTTTGATGGGCATAACCAACATACTCAGATCACCTGTTCATCCCACAAACGCATGTTCCTTAAAAATGCGGCACCTTTTGAAAGAGAAATCATTTGAATTTCCAGTGGTGTAAGATGCATTGCTAAGAATTATTGTTACTATTAAAATGAATTAACCAAACACAAATGTTATTACCTTTAGTGCTGTGTTTTTACTTTACTTCTTTGTTGTCGGTCCCCGGTGTTGGCCTCTGTGCATGTGGGTTGTTTCACGTGTTCAGTGAATTTGAACTCAGTGGCATCAGTGTCACTTAAAATGTTCATTTAAATAGGCAGTCAAAACAACTGGGTGCAGACATCAAATTGGAATTTTGGCTTTTGGACCCCTAACCCTACATTCAGTCTTACAGGCCACACACTTTATTTACACTAAAAGGAAAAGTTAACCCAAAAATGTTCTTGACAATAATATGTTCTATGTGCCTACACTAGTCTAAACATGGCATTCCGATTAATACTACGTTTGTGGAATATGAGTTAAGCAGCAAAATCCACATTTTTTTAAATCCATCTCAGGGGGCAGCCATTGTGTCAGTTTCTGTCGACTGACTGAAAATGACAACGCAGTTGCTCAGGCCTCAGGTAGCGACCAATCATGGTTCACGTGGCTTCTGAAGCTGAGTGACAAAATGGCCGCCGCTTGAGATGGATAAAAACAGGTGGCGGTTACTGCTTAACTAATATTCCACAAACGCAATGCTTATCAGAATGCCATATTTCGACTAGTGGGCCTGCATGGAACAAAATGTTTGGATTGACTTCCTTTTTAAGAAAATGGAAACACAGCGCAACACGCGCGTCTGTTTCGGATCTCTTTGGGAGGTGCAAAAATAGCTGAATGTTTGAAAAATTGGGTTGAGAAAAAAAAATGGGTTGGAGTCAGTGTACACATCTTGTTTAAATTTCTTGATTTCGTTGTGTTTTTCTCATTGAATAGTGTACTCACTCTGCAAAGATTTTTGACAAATAATTGTTTCCCTTAATAAAGTTATTACTACTGCGCTTATCAACATTAATCAGATTAATAAGCAGCTGACATGTTTGCATCAAACATCCAAAACGATGAGTAGGACTTCAGTTTGTAACAAATGTAATGTCTCACGTCCCCATTGAGTTTGCTAGTATAGAGCCACGAGCCTTCAGTCACCATGGGAACCCAAAAAAACAGGACAAGTAATTGTGTTATACCGGGCGTCAGCAATGCCAACAGCTTCTCAGGAGAGAGACAAGGCAGAAAACTTGACAGGCTGGAACGGGTTTGATGGAACAAGATGGAAAGATGACCAGGGAATGGGCGGCCAGGAAGGGAAACGGGACAACGAGCTGATGTAAGCGAGGCAAGCCAACATTGGCTTGTTTATTTATCTATTTCTTTATTTTACCTTGATTTGCAAAGATAAAAGTGAGTGATGATGATAAATACTCGCACAGCCGGCTTATCAGCAGCTGTCTGGCCTGGGGTTGCCGGCGGTGGCATCCAAGGCTGATAACCCCCAAGGTCTGAGGGATGATGTTGGCAAGGAGGAGGGGAGAGGAGGATGATGCAGCTGCCAGGTCTATTCTTGTGTACAACCCACGACCAGCCAGTTCATCGTTTGGCATGTTGATGTATTACAAAGGAGCGGAAAAACATAAAAGCTGTTAGCTCCGTTATGACTGTCCCCTTCAGAAACTTGAGTGACACCAAACTCTATACCGATGTAAAGTTTGATCTAAGAAATGTCATGCTGCATAAAGCACCTCTGAGCAGTTAAAGGGGAAGTTTTGCAATAATATGTTCTATGCGCCTTCACTAGTCTAAACATGGCATTCTGATTAATATTGTGTTTGTGGAATATGAGTTTAGCAGCAAAATCGACCTGTTTTAGCCATCTTGGAGGGCGGCCATTTTGTCACCTCTGTCGAGTAAAAATGACATCACAGTTACTCAGAGCTCAGGTAATGACCAATCACGGCTCACCTGTTTTCTGAAGCTGAGCCATGGTTGGTTGTTAACTGAGCCCTGAGCAACTTCGATGTCATCTTTAGTTGACAGATGACACAATGGCCGCTCCTCCAAAGATGGCTAAAAAGAGGTGGATTAGTTAACTCTTATTCCACAAACGCAATATTAATCAGAATGCCGTGTTTCAACTAGTGGGACTTCACAGAACATATTCTTGTAAGTACATGTTTTGGGTTGATTTGATATTATTACCACGTTCTCGACTGAAACTGTATTTTTAAGATATTGGCTTCAGTTTACATGTATTACAAACATTTTAAAACCATCTTCAGTGCCTGATGGAATCTGCTAAATTTACAAGACATGCTGGACCACTGGAATTTCACCTGTAGAAATACCTTATTTGGTCCCCAAGTAGAATGTGATTGCCAAACGTTGGTTGTTTTAATTTCTTCCGAAAATTGAATTCCTTGTGCTTTTTACAGTATAACGTAAGTAAGTATCAAAGTAAGATAAATAAACACAAAATGTAACAAGAGAGGACTCATGTGTGGGAGCGCGTGTTCGTATGGTGCACATTTTGTGCCTGTGAGACTCACTGCACCTGGAAAGCCCATGGCAGATGTGACTTCATGCTGAATCGTGCTTCTTTTCATCACTGTTACACCTATCTTTCATGCATTGAAAGTATTTCGGTCAGCGTTTGGATCAGAATCATTTTTCTCAGCCGTCAAGTCTCCAGCTGTGTTATTCTGGAGAATTGTTATTAGATTAACATTTTTATTTCTGGGTTATTTCTGGCGATTTTATTGGATTATCTGAGCATCATAATATGTAAATGCAAGTTAAATAAATAAGTAAATAACTAAAATAATTAACAACTAAGGTAATGCATAGCTGTGGTTATTTTTCCAACACCAATGTGGAAACGCTGCATGAATCTGTGTGTTCACTTTGTCATACGATAATAGTTGTGTAACGTTTTTGCTGTCGTTCCCTGACCTTGTCTGCACCTCCAAATTTAGTACCAAGACTTTTTTTTTTTTTGCCATTTTGATTGTGTTGTGTAATAATCCTTCATATTGTCACTGTTTGGAATTAAATGAGGCTTTTAATGCACCCTGATTCCATCAGCACTCATTAATTTGTTTTGTTGCGAGTAAATGAATGCTGAAGTTGTTTAAGTTGGACAAAACTTTTTGAGGATGAGATGTGGATGTTGTCTGACAGAGAGAATCACAGGACTGTGTTTATTCTTTTTTTTTTTCCCCCTGTCAAAACGTTAAGCCTTGTGACCTTGCTTTCGACGAGTACAGAATTTCAAATGGTGGTTTGGGACTTTTATTGTGTGCATGTATTCAAGAGCGCCTGCATCCTCTTTATTAGACTTGCCGCCCATTAGAGGTGTTGTGAAATGCCTCAAAATTTTATCTCACTAATCATTCCTTGGTTTTGCTTTCAGATGGTCACAAGAACGAAGAAAATATTCGTGGGTGGCCTTTCAGCCAATACAGTAGTGGAAGATGTGCGGCAGTATTTTGAACAGTTTGGGAAGGTAAGGCTTTTTTGTTGTTGTTGTTCACAAGCCTGTTCATACCCTGATTACATTCTGTTGATTTGATAATAAACATATGATAATTAAGCCGAAATCCAGGAAAGGTGTTTTTACATTAATTGTGACAAAGAAACAATGGAAATGATGGCTAATTATAGCTTGTTTATGATCACACAATACATACATGACGAAAATGATTGAACAAAGAAAATAGCTGCTACATCATTTTTAAGTGGAACCTCCAAAGTTAATCACAATCTGTTCAGCGACTGTTTTTTTTTGTCTTCTCGAGTCCACACTGTCACTTTCATTAAAAAAAAAAAACACTTTGAACTGGACAGGCCGGTGATATTTTAATATTATTGGCACAAAACGTTGCTTTTGGCTAAGAGCTTTTGGCTAAAAGCTATCATCATCAACTGTAATGTCACTGAAACAGAGCAATGCTCGAAAAATGCGCTTAGACACCACCGGTATCTTTTCTACTTTGTATATGTGCTTACTTCAAGGTCTTATTCTTCTTGTCTTCTCCATTTTTTACCTTCTTTCAGGAAAATATGTCGCAAAAAGACACGCAATTCCAAGGTGAAACGCAGAACACAAATGCAGAGTTAATCCTTTGAAACTGGCTAAAATGAGGTCTTTTAAGCTACGTGAACGGCGCATGAGGTGCTGACTAATGCATTAAGACGGCTTGATGCCCAAAATTGCACAATATTTGTTTGAACTCCAAATTTGACAAGCTTGCGACATTTGGAGGTTCCACTTAGGAGTTGCAATGAAATGAAATAGCGGGGTGGTATTCTTGCAGTGTGGTCTTGGTTAGCTATGTGCAGCAGTTTGTGGCACGGCGCAGTATACTGTTCTCAGACCAATACCCCCAGCTGAGCGAGGCATATTTTCACGCCCTTTAATACAAGGACATGCATGCCTCACACCCACACACATGCACACAAACAGGCTTTGATACAGTGGCAGCATTTCACAGATAATTTCCTCACACTGAGTGGAGATCCATTTCCCTCATGTCATATTCCACATCAGTCAAGGTCACCTTCAGCTGATACAGTCTCTGTAACATCAGCACTTGACCTTGAGCTTAAACAGTTTCCGCGAGGATGGATTTTTCATGGGCACATAATGCACCGTGTCCTCAAGGAGACAAAAGAGCTGTTATGAAATAATGGAAACAGTTATTTTTGGTTCAGACCCAGTATGCAACCAACTCTCCCCTCCTGCAAAGGCAAGCGTTGTTTTCCTGGCTGGAAGTGAGCAAGGTGAATGACTTTGTTTGGCTCCTCTTCTGTTGAGGATGCTTGGAAGGCCCTACCACGGCCTGGGTGCTTTATTTGCACAATAGAACCCGGCAAGCAAATATGCAGCACGACTTTGCAATCAATGGATCTGAGAAAGGGCTCAAAATGATTTTCGACTTGATTGAATGACATAATTGACTTGATTATACAAAGTTTTTTTTGCCCTCCTTCAGAAATCCTCTAATGCTTAGGAGGAAACAAACAAATCAGACTGATTGAGCGAGATCTTGTACATGTTTTCTTGGTGTGCTTTTATAGCCTACTTGTGCATGCCTCCATGTGTCTGCAGCACTGCTCTCGCCTTGCGTGAGTGTTCCAGCGATTAAGTGTATTTATACGGCTGCGTGATTAGGTGTGCGTCTGTGCATGCTTGTCTGTGGGAGCTTGGCAAATGAAAAATCTTGGGAGAAATTGGGGGTAATACCTGTAGAGCAGACGTAAAGCAAAATTATTCTGTTTTTTTTTTTCTTGACAATCTGAAGACTTAACTAACCTGCTGTCTATTTTTGATACATACCGTAAATGTCATGGGGATTCCTCAAAAACAGAAAACTAATTTAGGTTCCCCTGCTTATAATATTGGCACAATAGTATGTATCAGGTGTTCCAATATGGTGGAAGGGCTGCCTGATATGCATTTAGGTACAGCCAAGAATCATTCATATACTATGACCGTATTTTGAGTTCAAGTGATATTTCTATTTGTCAGATGGATACCTTCAGGCTGGTAATGAGACAGCAAAGTGGCAAGAAACTGAATGAGTGTGTTACTCGGCAGTGGACAAACTAATGGCTGTTAGGAAACTGCAGTTGTTTGTTCACATTCAAACTTGAGCTCGAGCAGCACATACCATCCTGATGCACTTAAACTGGTTGTTGGGACCAACTCTGGACCTCCTGTATACCAAATGCCAGTATGAAGGGAGCTTTTCTTATGTATTTCAATTAATAATTACATTTTATTTATGTATATATGTTTAGATTTATTTATTTATGTATTTATTTATGTATTTATTTATGTATTTATTGATATATATATATATATATATATATATATATATATATATATATATATGTATATATATATCTTTTTATCTTTTTAACTTTTAGCAGTATTATTGTTGTATTTGTTGTTAACTCATTCACTGCCATTGACAAATTTATTTGTCTTTTCACCGTCATTCAATAACAGAAATGTATTTATTTTTTTTTCTAATTTTTGTCAAACATTAGGGTAAAAGATAGTCTGAAAATGTCTGGCAGTGAATGAGTTAATGTTTTACGTTTGATCTTATGCATAAGATTCATTTTTTCAATTCTCTCTTGTTATTATATTTATATATTACAGTGCAATTTTAAAACGTAAAAACAAAATGTTTTGTCTGTGCTGGAATGGATTAATGGCCTTCTAACTCATTTCAATGCGGAACATTGATTTAACATTTGGCAAGTTGCGAGCTTGGTCATGGTACAAATTCAACTTGTAAGTCAAGGTACTACTGTATTATGGTTGATATTTTTTATCGTCACTACCGTTTGTTCTACCTTTAAGGGATGGGCCTTTAAAAATCAAATAATATTGTCAAATTTTATATGTCAGGGAGGTATAATTTAACAATATTGTGATTTGTTGTGATGTGTTTTCTTCTTGTGTCGACTAGTCATATTCTGCGAGCTGCACCACTATAACAAAAAGTATTGTAAAATTAAAACCGCCAGGACAGTGTAAATCAAAACCAAACTATGTTGCCATAGTAAAGGCTGAATTTTTGATGCTGCTCTTGTATTGGAACTCATTAGTTTGTGCAAGTGTCACTCACACACACACACATACAAGAAATATTGCCTCTTCTCAGAGAACACAGTAAGTCCTTTCACTGTGACGTAGCAAGAGGTGTGTGTGTGCACATGTGCATGCGTGTGCGTGTGGCACCATAAGCCAATTATCAGGATGGGGTCTGCAGAGGTGTCGGGGGTTGGGAAGCGGTGGAGGGCAAACAGCTTGTGTGGCCACAACTGGGTCACAGGTTCTGTCGGTAACCTCCGCACCTCACCTCACCTCCCCTCTCTGCCACCTTAGTCCCTCTCTACTCTGTCCGGGGGGTGGGGGAGTTTGACATCTCTCCTCGGCATCAGTCTCCCCAGCTGTCACCTTTAAGATGCAGCACAAGCCTGCGCTTGGCACAATTTCACAACACTCGCCGCTTCTTTGTTGCCTTCATTAGACGCTGAAGGCGTATATTGGAAGTGATTGCATTTAAGAGGAAGTGTGCTTGTGTTTGACTGATTGTAATGCATCTCAGATGGATCCCATTACCTGGCTAATAGTTACTACATCCTGCCACCTATTTTGTTTCTCAGGGCATCACACTGCACATTAGCCGGGAGAGCCAGTAGAGAAAATCTTATCGTTTCTTTATATTCAAGTACTCTTAGCCAGAGGCTGGTCCCACTTCTGCCTCGCAATAAAGGGAAATTTATCATTTCTGTGCTTGGGCTGTTATTTGCGTCTGTGCAGATTTAGAATAGAAAGCTACCATTTGAAGACCATACTTGTTTAACACTAGATTATTTACTTCTCAAAATATGTACATATTCTCAACCAAGTAGTTAAAAGGGAAGTCAATACAAACATTTTTTTCCAGAGTATGTTCTATGCAGGCCCACTAGTTGAAACAAGGAATTCTGGTTAATATTGAGTTTGTGGAATGTGAGGAACCCACCTGTTTTTAGCTAGCTCAAAGGGCGGCCATTTTGTCACTTCTGTTGACTGAAGATGACATCGAAGTTGCTCAGGGCTCAGATAACGACCAATCATGGCTCTGCTTTGCAAAACCGGTGAGCCTTGATTGGTCTGATCCGACAAAATGGCCGCCCCCTGAGATGGCTAAAAGCAGGTGTATTTTGCTGCTCAATTTATATTCCAGAAACGCAATATTAATCAGAATGCCATATTTCAACTAGTGGGCCTGCATAGAATATATTCTTGAAAAAAATATGTTTGGGTTGACTTCCACTTTAAATAATGACATGATGGGTTCTTATTTGCAGCACTCAAACGCATTTTGACATTCCCACTCCCAACCCCATCCTTCGTTAAAAAGATTCCACTGAGGCAAGCACTTGATTAAAGTTGGAATTTGGTGTGAAGACACCTTGTAAATTTGGATGTGGCACACCAGCTGAGCCCTGCCCTGGCATCGAGAGAGCTTGCCTCACTGCTAAAGGCATAATTAGATGGGGTGACTAATGCTTTGGTCCTCATTGGTTTATTTTGATCAGCTTTGAGTGCATCCCACACTGGTCTCGTTTAGCCCAACAGAAACGAGTCCTGTTCTTAGAATCAGTCCGCCTCCACTTCAGTCACTTGGCTGGGCTTTGCAGCCCAGCCCTCAAGCAGACTTTTATTTCCATCAGAGCTACTTGCTTCCATGTCACTCGGCTCCCACAATCGTTTCTTTATGTCCAGGCCATCCTGGTTCTCATGCTCCACTGGTCTAGAGCCAGCTTCTGGAGGTGTAACTGAATGGGTGGAGGAAGAGGAGGAGCTTATCCAGTTCACTGCCACTGAGCTTATGAGGGATAACGGTAGATAGAAAGGTCACCAATGAGTCAGACAAGCACAGCGGTGCATTGAGTCCTGGAAGATGACAATAATATGATTTAAGTTAAATAAATAGAAATTCGCTAGCTGCAGTTTAAGTGAAGTGGAGAACACACCAAACACTGTATATATATTTCGAGACATGATGGAAAAAGATAATAGTCAGTGCATCCATTCTTCTCTTATACTCGAAATGAAGCAATGGGGAAAATGAACAAAAATTATAGAAGCATCAGAAACAAATTCATTGGTTGGTGTATGACATTTGTTCTGGGGCTTTGGTACTCTAATACCACGGCTGCCATTTTGCATGGTCTTAGAATTTATTAATGGCACCAAAATAACTGTGCGAGAGACCATCTGGAAAAACTCTATGAATTTATTGTGCACATGCGCCAAGAATACTAACTAGAAATATTTGTGATGTTCAACTTATGTCAAGTAAGAACTGGATGGACTATATTATTGCAAAATCTTATTTATTTAGTTATTTTATTGGCTTTATTTATTTATATTTGTATTTATATTTTATATATATATATATATATATATATAGCTATATATTTATTTATTTATTTATTAAGACGTGTATCACAGCCTTTTATTGTTTTTTTATTTATTGTATTGTTTGTAAAGGGCTTTGTTACAGGTCTAGCTGTTATCAAATGCGCTATATAAATAAAATTGTATTGTATTGTATTGTATTTCCTTGAACATATACTGTAGGTGCAGACCATCTAAAAATTGTGCCTTTGTGGATCTTTGTGTTGGAAAATTACATTGCTTCATCAAAAACGTCACTACATAATACTGTGGTGGCAGGCAGTATGAAAATTGCAAATCCCAAGTGTGAAAAAATTCTACTCTTACTAGTATCTCAGATACTTCTAACGTAAATCCAAACAAAAAATATATAACAAAGCAGATACATGCATCCAAAGCATTGCAACATGTTTTATTTTGAATGCAAAAAATATCAATTCTGCAACTGTGTGCTTTTTTTGTACATTATAAATTGTAAACAGGAGCAACCAAAACGATTTTTATGCCACAAAAAATTTTAAGTGCTTTCACACTGTATAACTGTAGTTCACCTTCTTGGGTCTGAATAAGTTGATGGCTCCGAAGCTGGCTACAGACCAGTTTAGACTACGCTGAGACCTTAAATCTGTTAATAAAAATAATTACAATTTGAAATGGAAATGCATATTTTCTCATTTTATCATATTGGTAAACCATAAAGATGTAAAAGTGACCTAAATCATTGAACTGCTTTGTTTAAGCTTTAAGTTGGCTTTGGTATGGTACCTAAAAGTCATAGCTACACATACTGCTATTGTTTAACTAGTCATCTGAGAAATGTCATTTCCATGTAACGACAAGCTAACATTGCAAAAGGTATTGTTTTGATTGAAGCCTCTGGGTTAATTTTTCGTATTTTTTTTTTCATAATCACAAGGATCAGGCACAAACTACACAAAGGATTGCTATTGTTAGATTTTATGAAGGTATGGGACATGCCAATGAAGAAAAACTAAGCCAGACTGCTGGCGAGCTAAATTGAACCGCATAGCTCGACTGGCACTATTACTGTATTTGAGATTGCAATAATCAATTTTCTTCCATCCATCTGATTGACAAACTAGTCACTGAATGTGAACTTTTATGGACTGAAGCGACGGGCACACTGATGAGGAGAGCCTCTGACATGTCCATGCACTGAAGCAGAAAAACACCGATGATTAATGCAGGAAAAAAATGCACTTTAAAAGAGGGAAAGGAAGCTAATCAAAAGGCCACAGTCCTTCATCCCACTTCCTCGGCTGGTGCAGGTGCACATTTGCATGCCATTTACATGGTAGCTCACAGTGACCACTAGCGCTCCAACGTTTCGGTGTCCATCATCGGCTGACGTCCTGTGATTGTTTTTCTCCCTGCCGCAACTCACCTAATCAGTTGGGGGATATTGTCTGGTTCCAGTGATTATAAGGAGTGATCAGAGCAGCCATGATGGAGCTTGTGCCTCTCCTTCCCGATTTAGCCAGAGGCTTCAATCTCATTGCAGTCACTTGTAGTTAGTGACTGAGACTTGCCGAGAGAAGGGCAGAGCAATATAAATGAATTGGCTATGAATGTGGGTATGCTAGTGCTGCTGCAGGGACGCGTGAGGGAAAAGGGCCAGTTAGACAAACCATTTTATACCCCCCTTGACCTTTATTTGCCCATTGGCCCAGCAACATTTCCAACAGCTTTTTAAATGGCCGCTGAAGAATTGAGCTGCAGTATCCACATCGTTCTTCATCCTTGTGTGTGTTTGGTTGCATACGAGAAATGTGAGTGTGCTGTCTTTACGATTGGTTGCTGTATTTTTACCTTGAGGGCCGGACCTTAAATTCAGGATGGATTTTTGACTATCACTGATGTCTTGAAATACCCATCACACACATTCTGTTTTTGTTGCTGTGCTCTATAGGCGGCTCACAAATCGAGCTTCAGATCATAGAAGATTGACACTTTCTAGGTCTCTGGTCTCATCCCCCAGCTGTCTTTCCTGAAAATGGCTCCCTTCGGATAAGCCTGGATTGGCTTGATTGTGTTATCGGTGACTGATCGGGTGATTGAATGATGAAATTTAGAGCCTGCTGCTTAAAGA
This sequence comes from Filicampus tigris, assembly GCF_054856515.1. NCBI lineage: Eukaryota > Metazoa > Chordata > Actinopteri > Syngnathiformes > Syngnathidae > Filicampus > Filicampus tigris. Next base: position 8,144,461 of record NC_141233.1, read on the forward strand.
ATGAAATGTTTAAAGATTGACTGTGATTGGATCAGATTCAGCACCTGCTCAAAGGGGTCAATCAGGTGACGGCAGGAGGCTGAGGCGCCATTGTGACTCGAAACGAGGGTGTTAATACGCGGATTGGGGCTTATTATTGGGGGTGGTAGATGGATGCGTACAAGGCGCCACGGATGCCATTCAACAGGGGAGCAGTTGAAAAATGTCATCAGACGAAGTGTCATGAGTCATTTGCAGCAGTCTTAACATCAGATTAGTGCGAAGGCGTCCATATCCGCACCTCCACCTCTGCCATGGCAGAACAGTTCGGTGGGAAATGTGGCTCAGAGAAGGGTTATTTTGCTGATGGATGCGAGACATCCATTGACGTAAGCTGCATGTGTGTTCTCAAGATTGGCATGGAATGCAGAATTTGAAGGTCGAGAGCTTGGCAGAATATGAATGGACGGGCAGCCAAGAGAATACTGAGCTAAAGACACACTTTAGTGGGAACTTCATTTGTGTTCCTAAGATTTGTAATTATGTTCTTAATTTATCATTTACATAGAACAGGCAGAGAAGGACAATACGCATTCATGCGACAGTGGCTCAAATGCAAGTGGTAAGAGTTGCTTAGACATGCATATCTGAGGTGAGATCCATGGTGGATGATAGCCACGAGTGAGTGACGGAACTTTTGTCTCTGCGTGTCGCGGGCAAATGAGAAACAACACAGTGGTGTCAGGTTTCCAAAAATCTTATCTGATAGGCTTTCAGGGACAAAGTGAATCTGCTTTTCACCTTCTCATCAAAATCACATGTCTGAACTGAGGGATCTAAATGTTATAACCCTCCCACCCCCATCCCCTCTCTATTTATACTGTACTACTCAGAAGCACCTGGAGGGAAGGATTTTTTTTTTTCCATAGAAACCACAAGACTACACTCACATACAGTACACCTGTGCTGTTGGAAGCTGGGATATTAGCTGTGATATTTGTTTTGTTCTTGTGGATAGATTTATCCCAGAGTGACCACAAATAATAGCTGCAGCTTTCTCTCTGCAGCTGTGTGAGAGATATACGGCAAGCACAAAATGTAATGTGCCTGAACAGAAAAGGCAGCCTTTTTATTTTATTTCACTTTTTGCCAACAACAAAAAAGTTTGGAAGGCTCCAGTAGTTAGTGGATGTTGCAAAATGCATCCATCAATGGAAACCCAGTATGAAGAGAACACTGTATTATAAACCGCATAAGCATTTACAAACTTATGGTTCACAATGATGCTCGCCAATCAGCAGCAATCAAATGTAATAGTATCCTCCATAACATGCGTCTAAAGCTGCAAGTCCAAAGTTGCAACGCAAAAAAAAATATCATACGTTCCCACTGGTATTTGCGGTGACGTGATGTGATGTGATGACGTATTTAAGCGCTGAAAATTGTCAATCATCAACCTGTTGGCTATCTTTAGCCACCTACAGCTGTGCGAGATCCATAGGCGGCTTCAGCTCATGCTCTACTTGGAGTGCCTCCTACGCATGCCATTGCTTTACTGAAATTACTGCTTAAATGCTCTGGCATGGAAATATGCGCCGTGTGCTTGAGTTTGATGTGAAGGGCTAATGATGTCTCAAAAGTTACACTCATCTGAATCACTGCGCAGTTCACAGCCGTGCGCACGAGTGCATGTCTACATCGCCTCAGGTCGGGCAAAACTATTAAGGTCTTCAAGAAATCCACCATAATAAATCCAGTTGTTAGTAACTGCTTGTTAGGTTTTATTTGATGCAACAGTAAAGACTAACATTGGTAGTGACAGGCTCATTGCATCCAGACATGTTCAGTTGGGGTTGAGAGAAGGCAGATCAAACAAAATACAGTACATAAAAAAAGATGATATTGCAGGGCCTCGCAGTTTTCACATTGTTTGTTCTGAAACTTTCTACTGTAGTTTGCCCTTTTACTTCCTTTATAACACACAATTTATTAGATGTTTACGTCCTCCTTGTATCACCGCGCCTTGAGGATTTAGTGAGGAAGCTGCAGAACAACTGGGCTGTGTTAAAGTCAGTGGCCAATATATGTGCCAGTACACCCATTACATTGCAGGACCTCAATCAAGCAGTGCAAAACAACCTGGCTTGGCATCACAAAACTAAATGAACACAAGTGGAAGATTTGCATGCCCAGATAATTTTATCAGATCTCACTATATTTCATGCATGTGAAATGTATGTAATAAATGTATCTGATGATTGGTGAACATTACAGTTGTCGAGCCACGTGGATGATGTACATTTACTGTATTTAAAGACCTTGAAATGTCCTGTGCAGGTGTTGTTATATTCAACAGGCTTTGGAAGCTTTGTTATAGCCTTTTTGAATAAGTATACACAGTATGCAGTGTGTTGTCTTAATGTGTTTAAAGCGGAACTAGTATAAAATGATTGCATTTGTTGTTAGTTTAGAGTGCACTGAAAAGCACTTTCATCTTTCGACTATAGATTTAAATGCTGTAATAACACCCACTGTATCATGCGTATAATGTTAAGGCTAATACAATACAATACAATTCCATTTTATTTATATAAAGCATTTCACCAAAAAAAGTATTATTCATGGGATTTTACAATATTTTACCGTTAATTTCAATACACATTTATACAATTTATTTCCTCTGGGTGTGAAAGGTACCACTTCAGGGGAATGGCCCAGCATTATTAATTCACCATATTTTAATCAACCCATATTTGCCATAGGGGAAATGTAAGCAGCTCAAGTATGTCACATAGTGTATTGTCTGAGAGCCTGCACTGAATGTACATAATAGAGATGAAACTGTATGAACATTTCACTTCACAACTGTTGCGACCCGATTATCATGGTTCTCAGTAATGTCACAGTATCGTAAACCAAAAATACAGACACTTGCCACTAAAACATTGAAGCAAAAAATCAGCAACGCTATGCACATTTTGCACAAAGATCTGAATCATTTGCGCGATTGTATACATTTATGACGATGCAGAGAAATGCAAAGGTTGATTCAATGTGGTGTCAATATCAAGTCTTATAAATGCTGAGGTGATCTGCAATTAGATTATGCTTTTATAGGTGGTTAAAAGAGAAAGTACTTTTATTGGATACGGAGTAGTGTATGAGGTGGCATTTTGGAAGCATCTTGTTATGGTATGTTTGTCGTAATCCTATTTCAAATTCAATTATAATTCCCATTATATAGTTTTACCCTTCAAGTCCTCTAAGATGTTTGCTTCCCCCACGGAGTAGAATAATGCATCAGCAGATATGGCTGCCAGCATGCGACAGACTGACAAGCAATCTATCCTGAAACATTCTCTCATGGCTTCAGTTGAATCATCTAAAAATCTAAATAAGTCAGTTTGATTGAAACAGTGGCACCGTGCCAAGATGTGCCATCAAGTCTCGCAGTCTAATCTTTTGGTCACGGACACATTGACCAGACACATACACACGCATACACACCCACTCAAGTCACATCCTGATCGGGAAGCTTTGAACCCAACATGTGGCCCATAAGTCCTATCCACAGGTAATTAGGTTTGATGGTTAGTTGAGCAGAAGCATGGATGTTATCCTTTTTCCAGACTTGCCACCTGGAGGCTTTGCTCAAGTTGTTTTTTGAGCCCCACTGCCAGCCCAGCATCCTCTCTTCCAGCTCAGCACACATTGTAAAAGCCACCAAGGAACACTTAATTCCCTTTGAAGATGAATTATCCACTAAAGTAACATGATGGAAACTGAATATGAATTTAAATCCTTATTAAACAAACAACTTCTTGCATCTACCCAGCATACCCGATCCCCAACAATCGGTGTAACACAGCTGCGCTTCTGTAGAGTCAAAGTCATGGTGCAAAAGTCAGCTGCTGCTACCTTGTCAGGGGAAAAATGACCACTTGTTTCATTTCAAACTGCTTCACGTTTAATTGAATTAAAGTACGATTTGTATGTGATGCACTCACATGGACGGGCGGTATCATGCTCGAGTGACAGGTTGGTTGCGTTTAATCATCTGCCAGCAAGTCTTCCAGCTGCCAACACAATTGTGTTCAATGACATGATATTGAGCGGAAAAAGTATGCATCGGTAAGAAAAAAAACAAAACAAAGCAGGGCAACAGTGGAACATCCGAAGTCAAATGCATGCAAGTGGAAAGGTTCAGAATTCGACCAATATTTTAGGCAAATGTGATGCATATACCTTTGTTAATTTTCATTCAAGTTAAGGCGAGTTTTGTTTTATTGCTTTACATCTTAATAGCAATGGTTACCTTATATATACACATATATGCTGAAATGCCAGATTTATGCCATTTTAATAACTTAAAAATGAACTTAAAATTATACAGTTAACCTATCACTTGCTAACTTTGCATCTTTAGTTACCACTTCAGAGAGGCAGGTGCAAACTGGCATTCACAGCAATGCAGGCAAAAAGGGAGGCAAATCATTTTTGAAATGCCAAAAACAAAAATGAATGTTTCAGCGCATTGGACAGTTGGCGATTGCCCTTGCCAGAGCAGTTTTTCGTGTATGCCATCCCAAGTTTAAAGTGCATTGTTACAAATAATGAGCAGATACAACCAATTTACACACATTGAAGCTGAGTCAAATCAAAGAAAAACTGATATGAGAATCATGGTGACAAATTGAGAAATAAAGTCCCCAAAAACATTTGCCTCAATTTCAAAGAAGCACGTTGCTTTTGATGTTTCCCCCAAATAGCCAATAGGTCGCCTGCTGTAGCTTGAAAGAATGCAGAATGTCAACCATTAGATGCAAATTACAAAGCAGTGAAATTAAACATAAAAGTGTGGCAGTGCCGTGCGTGTTTTCATCCAGTTTTGTCGGCATATTTGATCATTTCAAGCATTAAAGTGGGTATGAAGTCAGCCATTCAAATTGAAAAGCTTAGTGTCATGAGTGTAGACATGACACACGCCCTTTCTTGTTCTGAATATGTTATATCTCTTTGCATTATTATTATTATTATCATCCTGGCTTGAGGTGGATTGTTTTATTAGGTTTAGTAATTCATTCAAGTTATATTGCCTTAAACAACCCATTGTGAGTCATTCTAAGCTTTATAAAAGCAAAACAAAACGAGTGAAATGGGTTTTGCTTTATTGCTTATGTTCAACCAGTGGTGTTCTTCTTAATTAGGAATAATTTAACTAAATTGCCCCATTACCATCTGGTTTGCACATAAACCACATGCAACTGAGCCACAATCTCCCATGTATAAAAGAGGCAAATTAGTCAGTTTTATGGAGTTTTAAAAGTGTATTGCACATCATAGCAACACACTGATAAAAAGTCCTGTTTACTTTCCAGCACACGTAAACTTCTCAATAAAGTGGTCTTGTCACACACTGGATTGGACACTTTTGTTCTTTCGTTCTCTTTTGTCAAATCAACATAACATTCTTTTAAAATACTCCAATACGTGTTTGTGTGTTCATTCTGCAGCCTTGCGAACATACTCCTCCCTCCCTTTTTGCCTGCCTGCCATGCTGGCTGGCTGGGTGCCCATTCATTGGCAGCTTGCACGTGGCCCAACTCGAAATCACGTTCAGACTTTCCATTGAAGTGCCCCACTCAAGGGACGGGCCCAAACTGGACTGACCTTTAGTCTGACCTTGTGCAAGTTTTTATAAGTTTAGGGAAGAGCAACAAGGAGTACATAATGTTGCGGCAAACTGAACGGCGATGTGTCGCTTACCTTTGATTACCGGTAGATTGCACCGCATGGCATTTGAGATCATTTGGCCCTCTATGGCAAATACTGTATTTTGAGGTTATATTTCAGTGTACACAGTAACTCATCCGCAGTGTCCTCTGTGTGTGTGTGTGGTAGATTTGATTTAACTTCAGTGGGATAGAGACTTGCACTGTTGTCTTGTGCTGAGGCGGGTGCCCGTGTTTTGGTCTTTGTGCTCCACACAGTGGAAGAGTTTGGCACGCCTTGAGTCCCGCCTCCACCCCTGCCCTCTTCCTCATTCTTGCTCTTCTCTTCCCATCACACCTGATTGCATTTGACAAATGCTCCTATTGGCGCCATATCATCAGGTGCAATGGAGGTAGCCTACGACTATATTACTATGGCCATATACCACATCTGTTCTCTATTTTTGCATGGGTGGCACATCTGATTCTGCAAGGTTTAAGCAGGGCCAGGATTTTGTAAGTGGATCATCTCCAAGAGCCACTGCCTTTTTTGGCAAAACAGTCCGTCAGTACCTTTGCTGATTTTAAAACATGGTTGAGCTTTCCAAGTTCCATTTCTGGGCTTAAGGGTATCGTCATATTATCTTATCGGTACACGACTCAAGTAGCATCACAAAAAAATCACAGATGAAAGCAAAAATAAAAAATAAACACATAAATAAAACATGCACTTTTCACTCGGGAGCCAGTTGCCATTTGCGCACCTCTTCATTGAAATCTCTCCTTGCATACATGTATGATCTGCTTCCCTGTACAGTGTGTGACAGAACATATAGAGCAGAGTTGAAATGTTTTTCCCCCATTAGGGGTTAAATTAATACAGTAAAATGTTTGAAAATGTATTCTAACTTTAAACTTTTACTGACTTTAAACAGTTCCACTGTGTAACTCTGGCCACCTGACTGCATAACTAACCATTTATTTTGTTTAATTTCTCCAACGTGATCCACCATAGCTGCAGGTATTACAGTATGTGCTTACTGCTAGTTTGAAAGTGAAGACACTTTTGGGGTGGATTTAAACGGGGAAAAGAAAAGCACCCCGGTGGGCCACCTACCAGCGAGAAACTGATTGACTGTCCTAGCCGGCATCTCATCAGCATGAATGCAAGGACGATTGGCTCAGCCGTCGCCAAGCGTAGGCAAGGTTAGGTTACATCATCCACCTCTCATCCTGATAAAAAGGTCATGCTCAAAGAAACAATCAGATGCAGTCATTTTCCCTTAAGAGAAAAGCCATTTTCATTGTACACTGATTAGCAAGGTGGAGAATAGCATCAGTCATCACCATAATGACCCCCAAGTCACCTACTTAAGTGGTTAAATGGTAGTTTTTCGGCTTTGGAGGTAACGGCCATATCCAGAGTTGTGTGCAGTATATAAAAACTTGAAGGTTTCTAAAATGATGAAACTGTTAGTTGCATTTTGCTCATACATTTATGTTGTTGAATATTCATGTTCACTGCCAAATTGAAATTGTCAGTGTCTTAGGCTGTACGCACTTGTCAGGTTAGGTCGTAACAAAATCTAGTAAGATAGTGGTGTTTGTTTGGTTACATGTGAGCAGTCATCATTACCTTGGTGCACACCAAAACCAAGATATCTAGAGAGTAGGGATGTCACGATATCCAAATGTCACGATACGATAATATCACGATATGAACCTCACAATGCATTAATTATCACGATATTGTGAGGAGGTTGGCAAATATATAAAAAGCTCACGATACTGTATAAAAAATCACGATATTGTTGAAAAAAAAAAATAAGCTCATATTAAAAAAATATCACAATATTCTGTTTTTGTACATAATAACAGCAGTCACAAAGTAATAGGCTTGCGCTCCTATTCTTAAACATAGGTGGCATCAAATTAAACTGCACCAATAAACTAACCACTGCTTGAACTGCACGAATAGAAAAAAACTTGGGCTTTTAAACAGATTTGCTGCTATTAATATCGTGACATGACGACGACGATATATCATGGCAATTTTAATATCGCGATATCACGATATTGGTGATATCGTGACATCCCTACTAGAGAGCAAAGAAAAATTAATATTTTGCCCCAAAAAAAGGTTTACGTATTCTTATCAAATTAGACGAATACAATCTTACTGGAAGAATGCTGGGTAACATTTACACATGTTAACAATACACAAAAGGCACAGCAACTGTAAAATGGCTTGGGGCCTTGTATGAACAAGGTTCTTCATGTGAGGCATGCGTTCTCATAAGTCGACTGGAAACTTGCCCTGCTCGGTGATAATTGACGGGCTTCTTGGGAGAGGTGTCCACAGTTCTACTTTGCCTCTGGGTCATTCTCACCAGCCTGCACTTGTTCTAATTGGCACAGCACATTGCTTTAGCTCATAGTGCATTCTTTCTTGGACTGCAGGGATATTAACAATAGATCAATGATTAAGCCCCATTTAGACTTCAAACTATCATAAGTCAGTTGAGGATTTCCTTTCCTTCTTTCAAACAATGAAATTTTGATTTTATTTGTTACTAGTGAGCTGCTGCAAATTACAGCACTTTTTCTGAAATGGTTAATGCGCCAATATGTTTAATATTACATTTTGTAATGTGAAAATACAGGTATAGTCAGCAATGTTATACATTCGTTTTAGAATGTACATTTATCAAATTATAGCTGGCTGTGCTCCCAAACAGTTAAGATTGATTGATTCCTGACTTCTTAGATAAGCCCAGTGATCTGGCACAAATTTGAATGTCTAAAAATGTGGAAATGAATTTGAAAATTTCCATTCCTGTTCAAAACATCTAGCGCTCACTCAATTTTAAAGGCTCTCCAGTAAAGCATACATTTTGATGACAGGCGGTCTAATAAATTGGTTAACCACTGTATGACAGAATAATCATAAAAAGAAACTGGCTTACCTCTGCATATCCTGATCGTATAGCACAGTTATACTGTCAGTAGCGTTGGTATTTCACACAACCCCCACACACAGTCCAAATGGAAGTGGGGGCTGCACTGGCGCCATATGGTAGGTCCTTGACTGTGACAGACTGACACATTAGTCATTGATGGCTCCCAGCCTCTGAAATGATAAGCAGTAGTTGAAAAACTGCCCTAAACATACACTAACAGATGCCCCCCCACACACTTCATTGATCCTGAAGCACTGGCATGGAGTTTACAGGCATTTTCAACTAAAACTGTCCTGTGACAATGTGTGCAAAAAATGGTGAATGAACACCATTGGGACATTGTCGTGCTCACACAAATCCTCCATTCACATTCATCTAGTGTTTTTTCATAAGTAATGTGTAGTGTTGCCTCTAGTTTTTACTTGTGTGACAAGGGCAAAGATAAACTCCAGCTCAGGTGGCCTGCAGCAGCATTTGGGCTTACAGTTGGGATGACTTGTGCAGAGGTGGATTTGATTGACATCACCCTCAGAGAGCTTTAAGCCGTTTCTCTCGGCTCTACTTCTAACTCACCTCAACAGAAAACTCGATGCTTGCACATCCCATTTCAAATGTGTCATCAGCTGTCCTGGCAGGTACGTTGTCACACAAACCTCTCAGGTGACAGCACTTCTTGTGTGAAAAGGTCAGTGTAGGAGCCGGTTAAATCTTCCCTATGGCCTCACAGTTTTTGATTTGTGTGTACGTGTGTGTCTTTTTCTTGTGCTGAAGCTGAGCAGCTCTGAATGACCTTGACCAATTCCACACCGACGGTTTAACTTGGAAGTCACTCTTTGGAAAAGCCACCATGTGCCAAAAGTGCCACTAGTCATTAGTCTCAGTCTGATTGAAGCTCTGAAGAAATTAAAAAAAATAGGGGCCCTTATTAGAGGTCAAGTCATCAGAGCAACAACGCACAGAACCCTGTCCTCTGTTTTGGTTTAATCCAATTAGACATCCACTGAAGCTTTGGTTGCTTTCAGGCAAGCCGGTTTAATTTTCTTGTCAGCATTGCTGTTGTTTCTCTCTTTTGTGCTTACTAAATAAATAATCCTCCTCTATCGTTTATGTGCTGCGTGTACAATACCTATTGCGTTTTAATCATTATGAATTGATTTGGTAGTCAGTGCCTGTTGAATATCCAAGACCAAAGTCATAGTAAGCTGTCAAAAGGGAGCTAAATAGATTTAGAGGTAAGAACAGGATCCCGGAGAATATGAAATGTGATGATATGAATGCAAACGAGCAATTGACATTTATTTATGTATTTATTTCACCTTTATCTAACTCCAAATGGCCCATTGAGATTAAAAAAATCTTTTTCAAGGGAGTCCTGGCCAAGAGGCAGCAAAAAGTTAGTTTCAACAATTAAAATGCCAGCAAAACGTTACAATTTGAACACAGTTTAAAATTACACGTATAATAATTGACATATTGTACAGAACAGGTTTAACAAAAATACACATTCCAGTTACCCCTATTATTTTTCATGATTCATACAAATATTAACCAAAAAATATTTGCCATGCTCATTGTTTTTTTTCACAATTTTAAAATAAATCTTATCCCTATGTATTGTGTACAGTTTTAGTAATGTACTGTGTAATACGTGAAGGTGAAACATGATTTCTAAGTTATCACATCTACAGCCTGAGGAAAATTGAAATGAAAACGGTTTCTGTAAGAAAAAAAAAATAAAAAATACAACCAGACCTGTTAATGGTCACTGATGTCTCACGTGTCATTCCGCCGCCTACTGCGATGGTCATCTTCCACACGTCTTGCCTCAATAAGCAGATGAGATGATGGCTGTGATTTACACTCTTGGTCATATTCACACGGCTAAAATGGAAGTGGCGCCATCAGTGCAGCTTGCTTGATTGTAGACAGCGAGCAGCGGCAGTTGAACAGCCAGTGGTCAGGCCCGATGGGCCGAGGTCACTTGCTGATTTGCGCCACTCAAGTATGAATTAGTTATTGGTGTTTTTACTCATGATGGTGATGATGATAATTATTATGTTTCGCGCCACTCGACTATGTATTAGTTCTAGGCATTTGTGTTTGTGATAATGATCCTAGTTCGACTCTTTTACAGCAATTGAGAGAGCAGTCCTGGAGGAAATATGATTTTAAATGACAATGAAAGCCAAAGCGGTGATTATTGAGAATGCGCTTCTATTGTTCAATGTCTTATTTTTATAATGTATCTTCTGGGTCATTGTGTATAATGTCTTTGTGGTCTCCTCAGGTTTATAAAGATGCCGTTTGCAATTCATGAGCAGGACTCGATATGCAGATTTGGAAAGGCTTTGATTAAAGCTTTAACAAGCACTTGATGGTTGGGGATATTGCATTTCCTTTTGTTTTAATGCACTCTGTTAGGCTCACTCACAGTTAATAAGTCACAATCAATCTACCTGCTGTACGCAGTGAGGCTTTGTAAGAGCTTAACAGGACCCCTGAGAGATGAAATAATTTCACTTCTGTAACAGACTTACAGAGCAAGCGCATGCATTGATGGTTGTATCTGTGTGGGAGCCTAACAGCAGCTTCCTTTGTGTACTTTTCCACGTCCCTCTACGAAGGTGGAAGGGAGCGCTGTCAGCTAGTGAGAGACTGCAAGACAGGTGCAGTATGCTGTCTCCTCTCCATCTTGGCTTGAAAGAGTGGGTGCAGTTGCCCCAGGCTATTCCATCGTATTTGATGACCTCAGAAGCAGCTTGCCTACTGTCCATGTCATTCCATCTCATAGAACAGCAGTCCCCAACCTTTTTTGTGTGACAGAGTGCTTTCACATAAAGCAATATCTTGGCAGATCAGGATAGAAACAAATGGTGTTGTGTTCTTAGGGATACAACTTACCATTTTGCTAAATGTCTTTTTTTTTTTATAAAAAAGGTATTTAATGGGAGCCCCACAATTGATTATTGAGGTTGGTCACATCTTGGAATAATGGGAGAGAATGACGTCTGAAGTGTCATGCTTATTTTTAACATCCGATTCATGATACCCATTACGATTCTAAACAGCGATGCACTAATTGAGCTGGAGTTGGGGCCAGTGTCTTGCTCAAGGGCACCTAACCCACTATACCCAAGCTCAATGGGCCAGTCACTTCTTTCCCTCTTGCATGGTCATTTCCTTGTAGCTTTTTAGTTTTTTGGAGGAAGTTCTTTTTACTAACCAAAACATCCATTCATGGATAAAGTCATTGCTTAATTAAAATGGAGAATGGATTATAATTGCAACAAACATTGTAGTACTGTCTATTAATTGTTTGGATTAGATTTTGTATCACCAAGACAAAAAATGGCATGTAAACTGTAATTGTTCCGTGTAGTTGCCGGTTAAACATGTTGATGTTGGCCATATTCAGAGTTATTTTATATATGAAAAAGTATTGTTCCCACGGTTGAGATACAGTTCTAATTAATTGTGCTTCGTCGTACAAGGATCCTATTATAGCTGTTGCCAGCGTCTCAGACAAACAGTAGACTCTTCACAGTTAAACAATTATGCACACAAGCCGTGAGTGATTCCACTCTATAAATGAGGCCATGTCCACAATAGTATTTTTAAAACTAGGCTTTACACGTTGCAATACACGTTGTCAGTCATTCTCAGAGCAGTTATAGAGAGACATTCATTCAAGTTGACATCTACATGTGCTGCATAGAAGTCAGCCGATTGGCGTGACCCCTGGGGCCTCTCCCCCTCTAGTTAGCATGCGCTGTTCCGGATATTAAAAAAAAAAATTAAAAAATCATGGCTTACATTGCCCAAAAAGGTTGAAAACAAGCAAAAATACAGGGTGACAAAAAAAACGGGAACTTTTTAACAATCCAACACAACTAAGAGTGATAAAAGAAAAACATTTTATTCATAGTAATTGAAACCTTAAAACATGCCGTTTAGGAAACAATGGTGGAATTTTAAATTTTAAAAAAATTACGTCCTGTAGATGGCGTCCTCCTGTTCGTATGCATTCAAAAATTCCCATTTTCTTGGATCGCCCTGTTCTTGGTAGATAATTGCAATCTGTGTTTGACAAGATGTACAGTGTACAGTGATGTACACTTCTGTAACGGTCGCACTAATTGGTTAAAAGGTTAAAAATATGGAAAATTAGATACATTCTTAAGGAGGTGAATTTCAATAGGTTGCGCTTATGATAGTGTCCCACCTGAGTGCTTTGTGCCTCCGGTGACCAACACCAAACAGTGCCAGTTCGTGTTTTGTACATCACACACCTTACCCTGATGACTGCACTCTTTTCTCACACATTCTCTTCACACCTGTAAATAACTTTCCATCTCTGACAAGTGTGTACCGCCGCTGGATGCAATCTCCCTGGTGTTCAGAAGTAGGATTTCATCCATTTACACTTCAAGTGTCGTGTCAAACAACAATGTTGTTTGCGGATAAAGTTCAACTGTGGGATGTTTTTGTTCGCCATCTTGCATAGTTCTACTTTTCTGAAGTTCTTGTCTGATCCTTCACTCAAGATACAAAGCAGCCAAATGCAACATTGAGCTGAATTTCTCCGGTCCTGTCAGAGGGAGATTAGAGGAGGATGTGATCTTTTGTGGAGGCTCACTTTTATAAACCTTTCCCTCACATCATTACTTCAGTAATGGTTGAGCAACACTTGAGGAGATAAATGAGACAGTGGGATGGATGCTGTTTGTTTGACTAGTCAGCATGGACCTCTAATTCTCACTGCTACAGAGCACAATAATGGGATTTCCTCATGGAAAAGGTTCAGGAAAATGAAAGTAGATACATTTTTTTTTTCTTTCTTTGGCATCTCCCGGGACTTTCTTTTCCTCTTTCAAGATGAACCCTGCCTCTGTGCCTGTGTTATTGAGAGAGTTGATGTCGTAGCGAGCGTCGGGAAGGCTTCTTTGATTTTCAGGAAAGGTTCAGTGACAATTTGACAGAGGCTGAGAGGACGTGGAAGCAAATCCTTTGATAGTGACTGTTGACAAAAGGCTCCTGCTACATACAAATAGCAATTTATCCTCTCCTATTCATCTTCTCTCCTCTCCTCTTATTACCAAATGTTAGTGCGTCTGGGCTCATCTTCTCACATTGCCCACCATATAATAATAGTGCAGCAGCAACCTATGGCATGTTGGGCCGTTGCTGACAGTGACCCATAGTTGATGAGTGGTGTTATAGAGGTCCGTCCAAACCTGCAGCAACTAATTCCTTGATATCCAAATATTCTTTGCACGCATTCGGTGGGAGCATTTTGATGCCTTACGTCACACAAGAATAAGTCCTTATTTGGCGATCACTAAATGTTGACCCTTTTACGTACATTTACATTTTCCCATTATCTAGAGCTGATTAGATTAGACCCGACAAAGATCAGCACCGTGAGGCAAAGAAAAAAAGAGATTTCAGATTTTAAATCAAGCTCAGACTCACACTTAAAGAAGTATGTTTGTAAGGAGATGAATTTAACACATCTACAAAGTCTTACTTATGTTAATTGGAGCTTGATTTGGTCAAGGAGAATTTAGGCTAGACAAAAAAAGGATATTATTTTGGATTCTCCCATCCTCTGCGGTGTCCTAAATTGCGACAAGTTAAATATAGCCCAATTAAAGGGACCCAGAGCAGAAATTCCTCCTAATTTCTCTCAGAAAGAAAATGTACTTTTAGGAACAAGGAACTTTAAGACCGAGCCAGTGACTCAGACTCTGCACTTGCACTTGCAAAATGCTAATAGGTAGATTAGAAGAGAGGGTGTGTTCAACTCTTGTAAAAGGGCTGGCAGTTTACCACCGCCTGTCAACCTCCCCGCTGGACTTTCATCAAAAATTAACGAATCGGTGTGTCAATCGCTCTTTGGCAAGAACAGACGGTCGTGTTATCCATATACAGACCCAAGGGACTCTGTGTTGTGGTTACCAATGCATCACTAGCAGCAACAAAGTCCTGCCAACTGCATTATGAGAATGTATGCTGTAGGGCTGCCACAAACGATTATTTTGGTAGTCGACTAATCACCAACAGTAGTCGCGATTAGTCGACTAATCGGATCGTCTGTAAATTGCGGCGTGTCGCACCAGCAAGCAGCTGCTCTAACCCTAATTAGTTTACAGCTTGATTCTTTATGTATGTACAAATGAATGAGATGATACAACATTCAACTTTGATTAAACTTTGCAGATTGTACCAGCAGGTCTGAGATGTTCATAAATGATGGTGCATCTTAAATTGAAGTCAATATTGTGGCTTTAAAAGTTTGGGCTGCAATTGTTTAGTGCATTTTAAAACCAAACCTATACACTATGCAGAGTTGAACTAATCCTATGAAACTATCTATAAATACAAAAAGGAACACCTGTAAACAAATTTCACTCTTCTTTGGCACCAAACATTTTTTTTATGTAGAAAGTAGTGAAATCAGAGAAGTAAATTAGGAAAAAGCACTGTGCTAAAGAAAACTAAAATAAACACTTGTATTGGTTTTAAATTTCATTTTCATTTAACCTTTATCCCAAACGTTTTGTCCTTCTTCACTAATACATATGGGTAATTTAATAGTAGTAAATTGGTCTGCACAATCAATGCAACAGGGAAAAAAATATTTAACTAATAGGAGGAACATATATTTTTCACATTTTTTGTTAGTACTTTAACAAAGTATATTGCAACAAACTTAATTATGTGTTTTACTGTTATGTGATGCCAATGAGGGCTTGTGTTTTGTTACTTTGAGAGTACTGGAAGTTCCCAGTGACTGCATCACTCCGTTCGCGAGAGATCTTTCTGCTTCGATGTCAAACACGGCATACTCACACTGTTGTGGTTGTTAAAAATGCGAGTTTGCTGACTAATGCCTCCTTAATCCATATTAGATGCTACAATATGTTAGCTTAGCAAAAAGGACATTGTGTTCGTGGACATCAAACACACACCGTAACCGGTGTGTGTGTGCTAACTACAGCTAGCTTTCAGA
Organism: Filicampus tigris; assembly: GCF_054856515.1. Classification (NCBI taxonomy): domain Eukaryota; kingdom Metazoa; phylum Chordata; class Actinopteri; order Syngnathiformes; family Syngnathidae; genus Filicampus; species Filicampus tigris. The sequence goes on from NC_141233.1 coordinate 8,160,123, forward strand.
CACGACTGAATGTGTCAGAACTGAAAAAAGGCATCAGCCACAACGTGCTTCCTTTCTTGATTATCGAGAATCCCTGCCGTGCTGTCATGAAAGGGAGGTTTGCATCGTAAGTATTTGTGGGTGAAATATGCCGTAACTTTACATCTCTGTTGCTAACACCAGGTTGCCATGACACCCGCGTCACTACCCACAATGCTTCTGTGTAGATCACGAAGACCCGGATGACCGCGACTGCACGTGTGCGCCCTTGACAGGCAACCAGCCAGCGGGGAAAAGTGCGAGACGAGGCTGTTTCAAGAGAAAAGCAATGCGCCAAATAAATAAATATATAAATAAACGACTCGTCGATGACTTAAATTAATTGTTGACGATTTAGATCGTCTACGTCATCATGATGAGTCAACTAATCTTGGCAGCCCTAGTATGCTGTGCATACTAATGTTCATTGTGGAAAATGACAGTCAATGTACTTGTAACATATCCCTTTACATTTCAGATGTCATTTTTCCTGCTGTCATGTCGTTATTTCTTCATTGCTATTTGATACTTGCTTTCCTAGATCAGGGTTGGGCAAACCAAAGGGCCATATTAAAATTTTTAAACAGACAAATGTGCCAGGTTAAGATTAAAGTACCGTATTTTCCGGACTATAAGCCGCTACTTTTCCTAGGCTTTGAACCATGCGGCTTATATAACGGTCCGGCTATTTTGTGGAGTTTTCTTCCACTGCTAGGGGCGGTCTAACCAGAATTACAATACAATACAACACAATTGCCATAAACAGGATGTGACTGCAGGTGGAGTAGTTCAACAGGCGAGTTTAAAAGGTGGACGAACCGGAGGGGTAGCGGGCAGTGAAATAAAGATAAGTGCTGTTTATTTTCTCACGGTTCTGTTCCGTTTTAACCAGCAAAGTTGCTGCCATGTTAAACGCCACTGTTCGGAAATAAACTGTTCAGGTACATGTACATTTATAGTTCAAAATCATTCTGTAAATGCAGTCAATATCTACGTTTTCAACATAGATAGGTGCGGCTTATATAAATGTGTGGGTTGTATATGGTTTTTTTTTCATTATTTTGTTAAAAATAGATTGGTTGTGGTTTATATAAGGGTGCTTATATAAAGGTGCGGTTTATTGGAAAATACGGTACCTGCAAAGTGAAAATAAAATGTCTTAAAAATCGTAAACACCATGGTGAATAGTGTTGTTTGCCTGTTATTTAATTAGTTTAAAAAAATGCCAAATATATCAAATGTGGTTCTAAAATTGTGAAAAAATTAGCAGCTGCCGGACGCTGTGGGTTTATGGAACCTGGATTATTATATTTTTTGAAGGGGACCTAATTTGTTCCAGACTTCCTGATTTTCTAAATAAATAGCACATTAATCATCCTAACAAAATTAAGGCAAATGCAGAAGGTGGGCATCTAAAAAGTTTTGTGCTGGCCAATATTAAAATCGGCCTTGGTGGAGGTCAGTGCTCTGCCTTTAATTTCTTTTTAAAACCATTTCCTCTGTGTTTTGATGGGATGTATAGGGATTGGACACATTATTCTCGGAAGAATTTTGATATGTGAACCCACAAGCAGTTCCTTCAGAGCATTTGCTTTCCTTGTATTCCATGTCAACTCTATGATCTCTGATAGTAGCAAGAATCCTTTAAACTCATAGATTACATCTTACTTTGTTAAATCTTACTTTCAATGAGTGGAACAATTAGGAGCAGTGATGGGATTTGTGTATGAAACCACACTTGAAGATTTTCTGTCTTTTAAGAATTCTTTCAACTCCCCCAATGCCTGCTCGGATTGCAGTGTGATTACATTGGGCTGTGCAGAAACGGCTGAATTGGAATCTTATCTTCTTCCATCTTTCCCATTACGGGCAGATTGAAAGCCCTGCAGCGGCGCTCTGGCTCAGTCCCCAGTCAAGGCTGCTTTTTAGACTGTAATGTGACAGCTTCTAATAATGTCACATTTTGTTGTTAAAATGCACTGCCAAGCACTTGAGCCATGCATGCTGTGACATCAGCACCACTTCAATTGTGAAGCTTCGCTGACCTTCCCTTCACTCCTGGGCATCACCCATGGCACTGCATGTCTCCTGATGTCACTATGACATTATGAACTTGAAGAGCCGGATGTGTACCAGTGGGCATGATGCCATGTTCTCAGGCTTTTATCACATTCTGACCAAACCAAGTGCTGAACATAGAAATAAAGGTTATATCTGGTCTTGAACATCAATTGGGTCAATTGAAGATCGAACAGTAGATTCATGTTGACACAAATATGCAACCTCAACCTTTATTACATTTATTTTACATACTTTACATAATGACACCAGTGCCTGTTGTGCATGTTGCTCAGGTGGCACATGCATTAGGTAATACAAATAAATGGCAGATGATTATTCCGTTTATGTTCGGATTTCTAAATACTGTAGTAGTCACATGTAGTCACAGCACTAGCTCTTCAGTGTACTCATTAGTTTTTGAACACAAGATTTAAAAACTCAATTCTTACATTTCAAATCGTATCTTTGGACTCGGTGTGTAAGATTTTAATGAACTAATAATTGCAGATTCTCATAATGGAACAACGCATTGTGAGACAGTTGCGAACTGTTAAAACTGTCATGCCATTTCATTTGCCCCATACAAACTTCAACTTGCAATCAGAAAAGCCTCTTTTCTGAAGAATTGTTTCACTATCTGCCAAATTGCTGCTCTTGTTGTGAAGTGAGTTGAGTAGAGCTCACTGCCGCCACACAGCGATCATATCTCACATTTTGCTCGCAAGTTTAACAAAAATTCGACTGAACGACAGCTCGCATCTTGAAAAACCTCTATGTCGGATCACTCATATCTCATGGCACCACTGTATTGTCTTGTTATTCAATAAAAGGCAAAGGTACTTATGAACTGTTCCCGTACATCAGTTGTGTTGGGCAGTGCAGATGTCCATCTGTATGGTTCAGTCACTTATAGGGACATATGGACCAAAAATGCATCTTAGACACACTCAGGGGGCCAAGCCTTCAGTGACACAGTAAGTGTTAGGGGGCCCCTGCTGTCTGCCATCTGGGCAACTGGAAGTTTTTTTTTTTTTAACGGCAGTATGGTAACCACTGAGGATAGAGGGCACGGGGGCATAGCGGGAGCCTCTGAAGGCAGACAGAGGGAGCATTTCCAGACACAGGTCATTTTCCCTCAGTAAAAGAGCCACTCAGTAACACCTGTGCCCACTCCCCTCTGCCCCACTTAAGATGTACTGTCAGAAAGCCTGTGCTCAGCACAACTACTGGCTCCAAACAAAAGACGTTGCAGTCTTGGCAGCATGAATGCAGGTGAATAACAATAACCACTTGTTCAGTTATTCATATATTCATATTTGTGCTCAAATTTAGCCTTCGTTGTGAGGGTGATGAACAGCGCCGGCTGAGTCTGTGCCGCGCTGACAGTGGGGAACTGCCTCGGTTTCTCTCGTTTAGTGTGAAGTTGTCGCTGTCAAGTGAGAGACTGACTGGTCAAGGTGTCTTTTGTGAGTCTTGTCTTTGGCAAGCATGTTTTGCTTCAAAAAAAGTACTCTTAATACTCTTAAGGAGGAGGCATAGGGGTCACGGAGTTGTCTAGCAAGGTCCTTACGTTTGACTGATAGATTAGCCACTGAAGGCTAGTATGCCCTATCAGTTGACAGACAGCAGTTACCAAAAAAGCTAATAGCACCTCAAATCTTATTTGCTGCCTGGCTCTTCTCTAGAGACGTTCCGTACCGATCCTCTGGTGAGCCTTACGTTCAGCCTCGAATTGTGAGCTTTACCATGCACTGCTATGGTCTTTTTACTGCAGCCAACCCTTTCGATTGCTGTATTGCTAAATCCAGGTAAGGCCATGCCGGAGAGCGGTAGACTGTAAGAAAAGAATCGATTCCTGTTAAGCGGTTTCTGTAAAGCGGAATATACTGTCGAGTGTGAGTGAATCTGTCAATTGAAAATGTAAATTGGCCGAGCCGTGAAGCGATCAGGCAGCCTCAGCACCCATGGATCAAGGAGTATGTAAGCACGAGATAGCATTTACCCCTGGTTTTAACTAAAGCACTCAGACATTCTCTTCTCTGCAGCCCTGTAATTCCCTCTGAGTGGTCGGTGTGAAAGTGAAGCACCATTATCAGCCTCTACCAAATGTGTTAGATCTTCTTTTAGCTGCTGAAACGGACCACCTTGTTGTAGATTTTTCTCTCCACTCAGAATGGAGGTAATAAAGAACTTGTAAATTAGGACCACACCGTTTTCTGCCCACTAATGATCGCTGAACTATTTGTCTTAATAGTCATTCTCTTTTATATTGAACTAAAGGCAATATATCGTTGTCAGTGAATAGAGTTTAGATTGATGGCATTACCTGATGTCAGCCTCTGTAATAATATATGGTGATGACACAGCAGAATTCAGGACCACTTAGCACTTTTTCTGCATGGCATGTGAGCAATGGCCAAGGTTGCATATTTTCTGAGTGCAGTGAGCTAGAATAACTGGAGTTACTTTAATGGGACTGGTGTGCAAGTGTTATGTTTTTGTTATAATTTTAATGCATTAGCAGAACTTTTTACATCATGTACAGTTTTTTTAAGCATGCGTGCACAACTAACTTGAACACAAAAAGCTGCTTGATTTTAATTTGTCAGGGCTGCATTTTGAATGAATGCACATTTTCCAAAAAAGCTGACAACTTCACTTTGGATACATTAGATTAAGTCCAGCTGAAGGTTGTGCTCCTCGTCACAAAATCAGAGATGTAGTGGCCATGCTGAGGTAAGATTCTAGCAAAGCTGTTTCTCTCTTTCCTATACTTCAAATAGTAAACAAGACCCCAAAGGAAAATGTCTCTGTAGATGTTTGATTTGGATGAACTCTATTGACAACTTGCTAAAGTGCAGAAAAAAACTGCTCTTTTTCCCTTTTGTAATAGTTGACAATGATAAAAGTGGATTGCAGCAATAATGGCTGCCATGGATCAACACCTAGAAATATTTCACTCTGCTGATGTGGACATGAATGAGATCCAAAGTCATGTCTCCCTCTGGCTGACTGCCAGGACCTTCACAGGAGCTTTAATAAATGGTTTGTACCAACAGACGGTCCTTGGCCTGTGCGTGAGCGCTTGTGTGTGCAGATGTCATTGTGTGTTTATGTGCTATAGGAATTTTAATAAGGACTAAGTGCACAAGAACCCTCCAGGGAGAGAGAACGACCAATAACCTACAGTAGTGCATTGTACTACTAAAAGGGTTTGAAGAACACGAAAGGGGAGGAAGCAGAGGTGTATTAGCTATTTATTCATAGCACTGGGGTGCACATGAATTATTCAAAGTGACATTCGTTCATAATTAACTTTTAATGGATAAATAAATAGGCAAAATTGTAGCAAAGGACTCGTATGGATATGACTTAAAGTCATATTTAATGACACAACTGAAGGGTGACGTTAATGGGGGAAGAACTATAGTTGCTGCTAAGCTAATGCATAAAACACAACCGCATGAGAGGGCTGCGTTAGTGATGCTCAGCATGGTGACGGCGGAGAAATTAGTTCAGTAGGTGGGCTGCCTCGGGGACAGGAAGCTGGTGCTCGGATTACTCGCAAGTCTATGCAAGCCTGAGGTATTGCTGTTCCAAGACCTTGAACTGATGCTCAAATCTCGGTTGTGATACAAATACGTTAGATGGATAGATAATGGATAATTTACCTCATCAGTGTCATCTCTTTGGCTCATTCCAAAACATTCATATTTTCATACCAGTGGACCAATTTAACATCTAAGGCCCTCCTTAATATTTGACACAACAATGCCAGAACATTGACTATTTTATCCCCATGTCCATCCTTGTCACGGATCAACATATTGCCTTAAAAATGCCTGCTTCAGGATGATCTCAACATTTTATCATAATACAATTATTTGTGTCCTCCTCTGTGGACTGCTGAAACTGTGTAGCAAAACACGCAATGAAAATGTGGTTTGGAACAGTATGTCACCTCAGTTTGCTAATAAAGCCAGAGGTGGCAATGAGTGACTGGGTAATAAGTGACAAAAAACAAACACGCGATGGATTAGATTGATGCTTTGAAGTGAAAATCAGATGGTTAAATTTGCCATTAAACTAAGAAATATGCAGATTGTTATATTCAATATCAACCTGTCCACTTAATGTTTTGAAAAATGTATTGCATACACACAACATACAGTAGCTACTGTGAAAAGTACATTTATTGTTTTTTGAATGCGTCTAATAATTTTTGCTTACATAACATACTTGACGATAAAACGTCTTTTTATTGCTCCAGGAAAAAGTGATTCGAATATAAGCACGCCTTTGTCAGAGTGAGAACATCTGCCATTCTGTCTGTTACAAATCTGCAGCATAATAACATATCTTAGAACGAGTAACCAGGATTTCACTATTGGGATCTGACTTTCAAATGACAACATCACCAAATGATTGCTTAACCGCGTTTACGTTCTTATCAGGGAAAACAGTTAACGTGTCGGGGATATGAGCCCGGCGGGGGTGCTGGGCAGGTGCTTGGGCTCCTTAGGGAGCTGGAGGTCACATTACCATACAAAAGCCACTCTGCTGGGTAACCTTTCCAGGCGCAGCTCCCTAGTCGGGGGGCCAGCGGTCACACACTGGCACTGCCACAAGTGTGTCATCACCCAGCCGCACACTCAGCCACAGATGTACACAAATCTCTCATATTCAGCCCCCCCCCCCCCGCGTTCGCTGTGACAGAAACATTGTTTGTATAGTGACATGATATATTTGTCCCCAGGGAACATAAATCACCAGGGACAGCTCTAAAGCAAAACAAATACTATGATATGGTCCATTGCCATCATAATGCACACTAAAGGGAAAGGCATTCATGTGGAATTTAGACCCAAAACCCGACATTTTATCTTTGCCATCCGTCTTTCGCACAAATCAGTACCTTTCTCCCCCTTAAATCCCTACGGAAGAAGGGCTGTTGTCATTTAAGCTCCTCTCTATTTACAACTCCGATATGATGTGTGCAAGGCTCAACGGTGAGGAATGAGTGCACTATGTTTGATATGGGTCGCACAAGGGAGACAAGAGATGTACATCGACTTCGTGTGGTAGCATGTGGCGCTTTTCCTGGTGGAGTGGAGGAGGAAGTGAAGCGAGAAAGGAAGACTCGAAAGTGGAGGGAGGTGCGTGATGGGCTGCTGTAGAGGTTCCGTCGATATAAGGGGGCTGGGCTGGCTGACAATACAGGTGGTTGTATCGATGGGCATGATGAGTGACTGTTAAAGAAAACGGATGTGTCACCCAGATGCTAGGCATTGGCATGGCACCCGCTGAAATTAAAAAAAATAGTGTTCAATTTCAATTGTCTGCTATATAAAGCCTAATTTATCGACCAATGTACTAACAGTGTAGACTGACACAACTTGGCTGCTTACACTGTGCATTCCTGTTGTTGTTTCTTTTCATTACTGTAGTCGGGAGCTATGCACATTTTAAACTAAATCAATCATTGCCATGGGCATGACATTTCCACGGTGATAGCTAATAATTGTATGTTAATTTCAAAATCTTGGCGACTTTGCTTTTGTCAATAAACAGATAAGGCAAGACATTTTTGTTTTTTTTTAGGGGCGGAGCCACCTGTTGCCCGGGGGTGGCCAGATATTTCTTGACTTTCCTGAGTTTTCACATATTGATACTCTGCCACAATACATTTACATTAATTGCATAGTTAAAGAATTAATTATCTGTGTACAGTATGTAAAATAATCTGTCTTCAGTAAAGAGCACTTGATTCTTAGTCAACATCACTTAAAATCATTACTTTCACAAAATTTCAAACAACCTACATGGTCGAGAAGTCACAATCATACATGCGCGTTGCCATCCGTCAGTGAGACGTGTCACCCCGGCCACCACACAGAAAAATGTCTGTCTACGCCCCTGTTTTTTTCTGCATGGCAATTATTATTTCTAAAACAATTATATAGAAAAAGTCATCTTAGCATTTACAGTGACATTCTTCGATTAAGTTTTACCATGAATATGAAATGATTCAGATACCCATCAAGTGGTTTATAAGATTGACATGTTAGATTTTGATGTTTAGACAAGAGGGAGCATATCTTGTTGGTAAGTTATTAAAATAATTTAAAAAAAGGCATGAAGCACCACTCAAACTGGTTTTGAGTGACAGGTCATAGATTAAAATAAATAAATGTGTGCTTCATCCCACGTGTGTGAATGTGTGTTACGCTAGCCCACAGGTAACACATGCTCACCACATAATTATAGTCATTACACGGCAGGCTGTGGATCCGCTTAATATGGTAGTAGACACTAGAAAAAAACATATCTGGATTGTTGACAGCCTTGTGGCACTGTAGCAGTGTGACAGTCAACCACATTGTTTATGCTGCAATTACCAAGCCCGAATTCAATCAGTCAGGCCAATACACGTTTTTATTGCAATTATGCAAAAGACCTTACAGCTCGCTGTGTGGCGAGACGTGGTGTGCGCTAGCTTGTGTTTATTACTGTATTTGTCAAATGAAGTCTTTAAGAAGTCCCTGTCACTCAGCCCTTTTGGCATCCTATATCACATGCAAGCGCTGCAACCTCTTGAAAACAGCTCTTTAATATAATTGATGCAACAATAAGGTAAACCATCTAATCAAATTAAGTAGTCATTGCCAAGCTGTAATTAAACAGTTTGAAACAACTGATTACCAACCCTGATAGAGAAGGGGAATTGGTGACGGGGGCGTTATGAAAATACTAATACCCCCGTAGCTCTAATTGCGAGGCATTTTGCACTTGTGATTGGCTTGTATCAATGCTATCATCACGTTGACCAGAATAAGGCAGGAAAGAACATGAATATGGCAAGATTAAGCCCCGCTCCACTTTGTTATGCTCCACTACACGTTCTAATGTTAACAGTGGGGCCCTGCAGTCTGACTGAGCTAATGGGGTGCCATCCTATCAGGCCATGCGCCCAACCAGAACATTCAGATAGATTGTCCACATCAAACCTTTTGGAAAATTAGCCAGCACATATTACGCTGTGGCATTTCACTAAAGCTGTCTAAATACTACGATATGCTTAGTGACCAGTGAATGCTGAGTGGATGTAACCAACCTTGGTCTAGAGTCTGTCTGCTCAAACTGAAATGATTGAAATGTTGTTGCAATCACCAATTAAATGCACACATTTTTTTTCAAACGTAAAAATCATTATGTTAGGAAGCGTAAAAATCCATTGGCCTACTGTTGATTTTTATTGATATTCTAAAATCAAAATTCAAGTGTTTTGGAAGCCAGCACAATAACTCGCACTGCAAGCAACTGAACCACTCACTCATCCGTGCCATTTAAATGTCACAACAGACAAATGTGGTTGAATTATATCATAATACTAGCAATCTAACACCTGACTGGACTTCAAACTTTATTTATTGAACCAAGGGTAATTTGAGTGTGAACCGATGTGCCGCAGCTGTGTCATGAGCAGCAAATGATGGGTAGTGTAGTGAGTGCCAGTTGTCATTGGTCACATTTGATGAGAAAACTGACCTGCAGGTAATGAGCTTCACAGAGATGACACTTGAGCTCAGCTTCTTTTGTTTTTCTTTTTTGAAGTAGAGCCACAATTGAACTAGGTTTAGTTCTACTTGCTCATATCAACTGCCTCTTATAAGATACAAATATAAAAGCCATTAAAATGTTTCCATTTTGGTTATATGGCCATCTGTTTTATTTGAAAGACTTGGACATTGTTCCTATACATCCATTTGCATTCATGCTATAGAACAATTTAAATAATTGGGACCCTCATTAATAATTTAGAGAAACAAACATTGGGCGGTGTTGTCCCATTTTGAAGTCCAATGAATAAAAAATGTGACTGCCATGATAGATTGGGTTCTGCACTGATGAATCTAATAAAATTATCTCAGTCCATTCGACTGCTGCGCGTTCAGGTCACCTTTTAGTAACAATTCAGCACGTTTTAAATCTTGAGACGAATGAAAAATCAACACGTCTCCACAGTTTTGCACAGGTAATTAATTTGCAAAAAGAGGGCCATCTAGTCTGTGGGAAAAGTGGCCTTTGAATCGCAAGTGACTTGTGCTTGACTTTATCTAGCACTCCGGTTTTAAGTGTGTGACAAAAAAAACAACCTCTGATCCACTTCAATGGTGGTAACACAAGCTGTTATAAACTACATACAATCTATATACTCATTTTATCAAGTCACAATGTATCGCCTTTTACTTGTGCCCACGTGTGCAGTAGCTACTGAAGACAAATTATACTTAGCAATTGCAACTCTTGGCGTGTAGCAAAAAACGGTTTGAACCGGAAAACTGTTTTTTTTTTCATTTAAAAGGTGCGAGTGCATCGAATCAAACCGAATCGAATCATTCCACTTTGAAATGTATCGAGATACGTATTGAATTGTCTTTTATTGGAGGAATTGGCACATTTACAGGACTGACAAATTCATTCAAATGTGTGTGAACAAAACAAAAAATTCATTGCATCATACAATATCGAACTGAGCTATACTAATCGAATCGAATCGCAATCTCACTGAGCCGAACCAAATCATTCCACTTTCAAATTGAACCGTCCTTGAATCGTTTCGCACCTAACATTTCGAAAATCGTCTTTTGTGGAGAGATGCACACCCCTACAACTCTCCTATCCTTGTTCCTCTCGAGTGTAGAGTGAAGACGTGTAGCGGAGTAAAATGACACAAAGCTCATGATGTCATCAAAGCGTCACGTTGACACTTGGGGAACATGTTTTCCTTAGTGTTTCATAGTGACCCAATTTTGACACTGTATAAAGACAGATACAGATATAGATTGCATTAGAAAGTCCTTTCGTCATGAACTGACAATTGTGTCGTTGTGAGGACGATCATCTTGTGTCTTGATCGTCTTTGCTCGTCGGCAAAACAGTTATTGGGTTAAGCAGAAGTGCAGATTTTGGGCGACGGATCTGGCGGCCATTAGATATACTTGTTAGAAAGATGTCATTACAATACATGTTATCAGTTGTTTATGTAAACAGTTTTAACAGTACACACAGATCTCACGGCCAGCTGCCACAATTATTTTGCACTACATTGCTCTGGAAGCGCAATCTTTCCGTCTGTGTTTTTGTCTATGGGGCACATCTACAGTATAGGTGTGGGCAGCTTTTCACAGCTGGGAGTGCTTGCAGATCAGCAGAGGATCACAGAGACACAGAGTTTTTACATTATACAAGGCTTGTGTGAGCTCAGGATTTCCTCGCCTTTTGTCATACAGCCCAGTTTGTGGAATAGCAGATCAAAGCTTCACTCAGTCCGCCTCACATAACATCATTTACACATCTGTGAAATCTAAAATCATGGCGGAGACTATGGAACCTCTCCTCCATTCATGAATGGGGAACTTTGACCACAGACAAAGGTTAGGCAGAGAACGGAAATGGTCCTGCTTTTTCTGAGCAGCATTCAGTCGTAGATTATTTGAGCTTTCACAACCGCTCATTAATTCTATTTCTACCTTGCGTATTGGCGATTTGCTTTCTTCTTTGCACATGAGCAAGCTATTCATTAGTTGATCCAGGTTTGATGAATATATTATTCAATGCTAAATTGTCAACGGCAAGTCCACAACTCATGAAATATGTATCTGTTGAAAAATGTTCATGTCGGCAGCTGTTTCATATAGTCACGATGAAGCCGAGACCTCTGTCTATTGCTGCTACTAACTGTCACTCAAGGACAAGCCCTTGTTGATGTTTTTGCCGCCGTTGATTATTGTGTTATTATTTTGTGAAAATAAAAGCTGCGGTGCGCTGTGAAGCATTTTACCTCAGGGTGTATTTTAGTGTCAGGGATAATGTTTATAATTTCACACTGCATTTCGGCTGATAAGAATGTTGAAAAAAATAACTTAAAAAAAATAATTAAATACCAAAACAACAGGTATAGGATGCCATCTGAAATGAAATGATCACATTTTCTGACATAATAGTGCAGGCCAGGACAAGCTGGTTGCTAGATCATCAGTATTCATTTTAGAGCTGGGATTGCTGAAACTGTTGAATGCCCTTGTGGCGTCTGTGGAGAAAAATCAGGAAAGGAGTGTTTTTGTTTTTCTGTTTTTTTGCTCAGCTGATGTAGCTCGACTCAAAGATGAATGACTATGTTCTCTAGGAACTCAGAGTTTGATTTAATTGAGTTGAATTAAACCTAAGCCAGGTAGAAATTGAGACAGAGAGAAAATCTATGCTGTTGATCTATAAGAGCCTTGAGGGCTTCGATTCGGATTACGTAGATTATTTTACTGTCTGGTCACAGTCACACATCAGTCTTATGCCTGGAGTCCTTTTTCCTTATTTGTATAATGTTTAGGTGTAGAGCTGATGACAGGTGACCGCAACTGTCATGTGAAGTTGCTTCCTCAAAATTGGTACAAATGTTATTTGTTTCATCATATTCCGTTATCATTATTTGGTTTAACTTGTGGCTCAACTAAGATGGGGCACCATCAGGACAACCAAATAAATGCCTTATGCCATTCTGTTTTGTAATTATACATATTGCTAGACAAATCCATATCTGGAACTCAGTGAAGACAGTCATCATCAAGTGGGAAAAATTTGTGACGTTGCCAAGAACTGGACATCCCTGGGAAATTGATGAAAATATGAGATGAAAACTGATCACGGAGGCCACCAGAGGCAGACAGCTACAATGAAGGAGCTGCAGGAATTTCTGGCATATATTGGCTGATTATTACATGTGACAACAATCTTCCCTCTGGGCTATGGGGTAGGTCAAATATGAACTAAGGAATAGTTGCATACAACAACTTTTTGTAGGATAAAGTAGCATGCGATTTTTTTTCATTTTTGTACTAATCATAAAAACACAGCAGCATATTGGGCGGGGACAGGCAGTGAGTCTACAAGTTGTGGCCAACACTGCTGTTGTACAGTCGGATGCCGCTAGGTACAAAGTGCCTGGAGTAATTGAAAATGTGCTATATTCTGATGAAACCAAGGTTGAACGTTTTGCACCTGATTTCAAATGGCATGTTGGTTGCAGCAAACATCATTAAAAGAAGACCACACCCACAGTGAAATATGATCGTTGCAGCATCAGGCTTTGGGGCTGTTTTTCTTCAGATGGAATTTGTACTACATTCACAGTGGAGGGAATTATGAACCGTTCCATATACCTATGTTAGTCAGTGTTAGCACAAATCCTTCAGGATCTTGCTGGACAGCAGCAAATTGTCAGGGAAAGCCTACTACAACAACTGAACATTATTTGGGGTGATGCCACCTAATGCCTGGCCAATAGAAAAGTTAATGTCAAGGAAGTATCTTGAAGTAATTCATCTTGATTGTTCCAAGATCGTTTTTATGTAGGGAGGAGCTACAAACAACAAATGGCATGTATTTTGTTTTTACGCTCCAATTGTAAATGTTTACAGGTTGTAAAGGCAACTGCACTTTTGGTGCATTTTTTAGAATTGATCGCTAAGCAGTTCATTTTTAGGGAGTAATGTTGTGGAAGGAGTTTAGAATTACAGTAATCTTTTTTGGGATGAAAATGTGTATTTTTGGAGGGGGTCTCAATTACTTAGGGTTTCTAACCCCCATAAGTAATGGGGCTTTGCTATATCGAACATGGTGGATAAATGGATTAATAACACTAGTCAACACATTTTTACTACATTTTTTAATCCGAGATGATAGTAAACTTCAGATGAATTTTTGCTCTGATTCTGAATTTGCACTCGTTTTTTTGTCATGTTCATGATAATAATAACAATAATAATAATAATTTAATAATAATAATAATAAAGTAATAATTTTGCAATACTGTATAGTGAATTAAGGGTTAGAATCAGCAACAGGTGGAATGTTTAGCTCAACGTCATAGCTATAAATTACAACGCATGGTAAAATTCGTATTGTGCACACTTCTAAAGGTCAAATTTCAAAACCTAAAATGATAACATCTCATAGACCTGTTTTGCCAGAAAAAAGTTTAGACATTTTTTTAAATTGTCATTTGTTTATGCCTATACTGTATGTATCCCTGTTTAAATAAATAAATAAATACGCTGTTTTGATGCTTCTGCCTGCAGATGTACCTGGCTCAACAGCGCCCCAAAACCTAAGGTCGTGTTTGGAACCATTGAAAACCTGAAGTTTTCCCAGAAATTCAACAAATACAAAATAATTAATATCTCAGCCCCTGTAGCAGACAGAAAAATTATTCCAAAATAATTTGAGAGTTTAGACATGTGGGTTTCACACAGACTCGAATTTATTCACCTTTACTGTTACAATCGAAGAGGTAAGAATAAAGTGTCAGTGCAAGAGAAGCACTACATGTAATTTGAAAAAAATCGAGTCGTAATTACCATCCTCTTCTCTGTTACAAAGGCGTCAATATTGTCATTATCTACAAACATATATTTTAACCATATATCACATTCGACTGGTTCTACCGGTTCAAAGTCCAAAATCGCGTTGTCTCTATCACTGCCGTTATTCATTTCAGAGCTCCTGCGATCGACGGCGTCCGCTATTACTGCTCGAAAAAATCCCGGATATCCTCCGCCGACTCCTGACACCGTCACATGTCTATTCCGATGCATTTTATTGGCTAAGAGACCGAAAACGAAATAATAAATAGAAAATGACGTATACGCTCTCCCGGCTTTAAGGGTAGAAAGACGCAACAGCGCTCCCGGCTCTAGTGGTAGACGCGCGGTTATGCGCTCCCGTCTTTAATGGGTTAAGCTACACTGCCCATTTACCCATAAAAAGCACGGCTGGGTAAAGGGGCTTATCTCAATGTGTTGGTCTTTCTGTGCTCTGGTACATTATGCCATATATACACAGAGGCAGGGGCGCGATCTCGCCTTGTCTTTGGTTGTCTGTATTTGTCTTGCTGTCTTTATTGTGCTCCCAGTGTGCTCTTTCTCTCTGTCTCCTCTCTATTTCATCGCTGTTTCAGCCCTTTGCTCTCCTATTACCTCACTTTTCTATTATATTCCCATAACAGGCCTGTCATGTCCTAAGAAATCACCTCTTGTTCTTGACTATTGCAAGATGACACATTGAAATGTTTCAAATGCTATGATTAGCCAGCATTGTTCAAGGGTTCACAGAACAAAGCTGCTTAGGGGCAAAAGATAAATCCATGCTGTATATTTATCTGCTACATTGCAATCCTTCTTGCCATTGTGACAGTAGAAATGATACAAGTGGGGAGCTTTCCTGCCTTATTAATATGAAGTTAAACCATAAGGCAATTGATGCCGCTGTTCTGCGAACTGGGCATCGTTTCTCCCAACCTCTTGATCAAATGAAATATTATGCAGCTAATAATGATTTATGTATATGCCAGTGTTATTTTTGCTTTGGAGTTGGAAAGCATTCTGTGTAAATAATAAAACATATATATATATATATTCGTGGTTCAGTTGACATGCCATGGGACTTTGATTGCAAATCACATTATCGTCATCATAGCATGTGGAAGATTCTGTTTTATTATTACATAGCTTATGTGAGTCCATGAGATCAGGTCCTTAGGTGACGACAATTAACATTAAATTATACGTTAGAGCAAAACCGAGACTATCTGTGTCTTAGTGAATATTTCAATTCATTTCAGTTTTACCCTAACCAAAAACGTTTTCCTTGATGAGTTAATATACATCCATTCATTTCATTAAAACCTAAATAAATAAAAGATCATTTATCCTTATGCTCCATTTCCAGCTGCTGCAGCACCTGCTACTGAGGTAGAAAGAGCACCTAATGTTGTCTGGCTCTGCACATTTGTTTTGGAAATAGCAAACAACCTTCACCACCCAACATTGAACATTTGAAATGACTCTCCCACACACCTCTTATGCTTTGGTTGTACCCTTTTTTTATGATTATTGACAAATTCAAGGGATTTGTGTGCATGATGGAGCCATATTTGAAATAATATGGGTGCAGTTTCTGTGGCATTGATTGAATTCCCCGTATTACAGATTTTTATAATTTTGCTAATCGAATAAGAATAGAGCAAGAGACACGGTGTGAAAAATTACTCAAAAATATGTATTTAACATTTAAAACAAGAATAATGCAAATGCTGTAAATATTATAAATCGGTGTGTTATGGAGAGGAAGAAAGAAGTGATCTCACCAGCCCTCTGCAGCTTCACAATTTATTAACTGCTACATTAATAGTCGAGTCAAGCAAAATGTTGATTTTTTTTTCTTTTCTTTTTTTCATTCCGACAGAAATTGTGAGAAATAATGAAAAAAAATTGCTAAGCTTAAATAACTAAGCTTGTCACGAGCGCGCGCAACTGTGTCGGAAGAGTGTGAGAAGCGTTGAAGTGCTCTTTGAAGTTTAAACAGCAGGAAAATGTTGAGCAAGAATTATGCGGTGATGACAATTCAACAGCTGCAGCTGGGTAGGCGAATGCCAAGTCATAATGTCTCAAAATCAGCTCTCGCAGCCAACTCAAATTGTGCTTGGAAAGATGCAGAGCAACATTGCCAGCAAACTATTTATTGCATCTTAGATTTGTTGAAAAGAAAAGGAATTGCAATTAGAATCGATGCACAGAACATTAATCACAGTCAAGATTGATAAGATCTAAATGGCATCCAGTTACCGCCGGCGCTACGGATAAGTACATCTCGGTAAATGAATACAAAGCGGCTGTAGACGACGTCAACCGACGATACTATTTTTACATTATCAAGTGTCTTTAGTGTGCATGCATGTCCACACGCTTGTGCCTTTATTTGTGCGTTTTCCTGTTTTACGTGTGTGCATGCTCCCAGAGGGAAAACAGGCTGTGTGGGGTGTTATCTGCTTCTGCAGAGGGTGACAGCTAATCACCAGCCCTGACAAACACCAGGAGAGAGAGAGGGAGGGTGGGGGAGAGATGACAAACGAGAGCGAGAGGGGGAGATGGCACCGGGCAGGGCGATTGACATTCGAATTCCACGGAGTAACCGCAGAGTGCCTCGTATCCTGTCATCACGGTGCCCGTGGAAGTTTGAATGCGGCGGTGGACAACCGCAGCGCCTCCAACCTGGCCCTCTGACAACTAATAAACCCCCATCATTGCAGGGCCTCACCAAGACAGAAAGCCACAAAGAAAACAGTGATGAGTTGAATAAATCTGTGTGTTTGCCAAGTCTGTCAGCACCCAGCTTTGATCTGCTATCTGCTGCTCATAAATTCCACAGTCTCGCCCAGGAGAATGGCTGGGTGTCTGTTACGCAAGCCAGCTTACACAGTGTTACCTTGTCAGGTGAACATAGACTCTGGACTGATTTTTCCGGTAACCCTACTACGCGTTCAGTCTGTTTGTATGACGTGTGCCTTGCAGATGGGCTGCGTTCTTGCGAGCTGTGTGTTGACATAGAGATCAGAGGGACGGGGAAGATGAGTGTCGCTGTCATAAAATGGAGGCAGGAAGTCAGGAGATAAGGCAAGACAATTTTAGTCGCACTGCTGAGAGCGAGTGTCATTGTAGAGTACGGGGAGGAACGGAGTTTTCCCGCGCAAACGTGTATAACCATGCTTATGGGATCGGCGCTAAGTGCTCTGTACAATCGCTTAATACTGTAGTTGGTTAATGGACATTAATGACTGCTCAGTTTGATTAACAATAGCCAGACTGAAATGTCAGTCTTCTCCTGGTGGTCCATTGGCTTCTGGCCTCCATATGGTTTCCGGGCTCCCTCCCAGAGCCAGTGTGGGTGGCATTATTCGGACCAACTGGCGTCTGTCTGGGTAGCCGTGATGGGTGTCATGCTGCGGGCCTCCACACGGAGCGACCCTCATCTGCTCACACTGTCACACCTCTCACCACTTTGCTCTCTCTATCTGACCCTGTCACCAAGGCGCAGAGTGACAGATTCAGCGAGAGTGAAATCGCACCAGGAAGTGAAAGAGCGGTTGGCGGAGCTTTTCAGATGCAGACACTGCTGAAATCCCTTCTAAATAAAATCAAAGATAACTGTCAGCTGCGTTTACTGTGCACGCTGCTTGAGTGAATGCAAATAGCGCTATCAGTGAACAAGTCAGAGGTCCAATGCAATTCCAGAATTGAAGTTGTCATCCATTTCTTTAAGCATAAGTGCTAGCCATGTGTTAAACAGTCCCACCGTTCTAACGCCGTACAAGGCAGATCTGATTGCACAATCAAACCGTGTTTCCTGGTGGGGTTTGGAAATAGACATTTTGTAATCTAATATCTTATCCACAGATGGTTTGTGGCGGTTTGGTATGGGTGGCCACGTATCATCTACGTTTGAGTGCATGCACATCTACATCTGTGTTCTCGCTTGGTGTTGGGCGCTAATGACTGTTGGCATTTGGCCGCTATCAGTAGATTGTTAATTAGTATTGAGAGGTTTGGAGGAGATGCACAGATTCCCTTCTATCTGCGAAACAGATGCGAGTTTGATCCGCTAACCCCACTCACAAGTCTATCCGCTATTTGTTGTAAGTTTGTTTTGCTTGTTGGTGCAGAATTTATTAAATCAAATAAAATTCAGCGCCACACATGAACCTGTACAGCAATGTGGTTACAACAACCTCTGTATGCAACCTATACAACCTCTTTGGTTGACATATTTGCTCAAACATTGGTGTTGTATTGATTGAACCTATTTAACGACGCTAATGGATGTAACAAAGGTCAAATATGGGGAAAATTGTTCAATTAGTCAATGTTTTTGTTTTCCTTCATGATATTGGAGAATATGTATGCTGAAATCCTGTTTTGTTGCCAGTCATGAGCAGATTAACACTGCCTGGATGTGTTGTACTCGAGCTCACATGCCCGTAGCTGATTTTAGGTTATTCTTTTTTTACTACAAACAGATCGAGGCTAAATCAACAGCACATATGCTGGTTGCAGTCATGTAGTGCAGTCCTTTCCCCTTCAATTGTATCAGGACATTATTTTGAGGTAATATTAACTTTTCTTGTCCGTTCGGATTCATTAATATGCCAACGCCTAATCGGTACACAATGGCAGTTGGATCGCGTCTCTGAATGCGAAAATAAGAGCATTTCAAAATCACAGTTACCTTTAATATGAAAAGTAATGAACTGATAGGGGTAATTAGATGGAGGAGAGATGTTAATCTGCTCCCTGACTCCTGTCTTGGTGTCCTTGAGCAAGAGGTGCAGCACTGTCTGCCTTTTCACTCTGACATCTCTCCCGTCACGTCTGCCTGCGTCTGGTACTATGCAACACAAGTGGCCGTATATACAGAAGAGTGTACGTTGAACTTCCCCTCGAGGAAATTAAAAATAGTAGGAATGAATAAATAGGTAATGGGGGATGTGATGTACTGTCTACACCACGTCCACAAATGAAACAGCCCTTTGATGTATTGGGAATTCTTTTGTCGAATCGTAACTGAAGGCAAGATGTGACAGCCATATTTTGTAGCATCGCAGAGCAACAGTGAAAATAAAGTTGGGCAGTTTACAATATCCTTTTAAATGTCCCCGGTAATGAATTTTCTTTGTGAATCCTACAGCATAGAAAAAGAAGAAAGAAAGAATGAAATACAATTAGAATGATTTCCATATATTCAAAGCCAACCTTTTACAAATCTCTACAAACTCAGAGACAGAGAGCTAAAATATTCCTCTTGCACTAATGTCAGATCCTTTGTCTATTCAGTTAATTGTAGAATAGATGTCCTGATGGAATTGCTCTGTGACCTTTTAGTATTTTTATTTCCTCAGCCCGTATATTTGCTAAGTGATGGTATTCTGGCTGATTAGCGCACCATAGTCCTCCAGATACACACATGGATACACACACTATTACCAAACACAATGTATTCACTCCCAGAACCCTACTGCCATTGTTCTGCTTTATAACACTGGGAAAGGAGCATCAGTCAAGTATATTAGCTGGATCCTATTACTGTCACCAGATTGCCTCTCTGAGCCATCTTAAAGAGCCCCCAGACAAAACTTCCTGTCATGTTAATCCAAGCTTTAATAAATAGAGGGATGTGTAACCATATTCAAATAGGGCCTCCCATATTTGTGCTGACAAAGAAAGGCAGGCTATCACCAAATAACAGATGAAAGTGTTTTGCATGAAGAGATGAAAAGTTTTCTATCAGCGCTCATTCTTTTCAAATCTTAGGAGAAATGACAAATTATTGAAATGTCCTTCAAGCTTGAGCCCAATCTAAGTCAAGCGCGAGGTATTAGCAATGGTGGCCACCGTGCGTGAAAAAAAATCCATTTTTGTTCAACGAGCGGATCATTTGATCCCTGGTGTTCACCTGTTGATTCTCTAAGTACATCATATAAACCTTGACTCCAAGAATACAGCTGCCGGTGAGTAGCTTCATGAATACAGTGCGATAACTAACTCTTACCTCGAGATGGTGGATCAAAGCCAGCTGCAAAAGGCAAAATAGAAGCCCATCACATTTCTGTTCTCAAGTACTCTCAGCGCTTACGGAGAAAGCTGGAGCCACCCCCTTGATTCAAGGCCACATTTAGATTCAGAACTTTCAATAGAAAAAAAAAAAAAGAGCAAAACACTCCGAGTTGCATGCTCTCTTCCAGACTTGTTTAACTTCCAGCTAATTGTTCCTTTCCGCAGAAGAAAAAAAGTCAAGGTTTTTCCACAATGAGCTGTCACTGTTGTGCTTTTTACAATAAATCACGTAGAGGAAAAGGCCTCTTAATACTATTGTTACCCTGTTATTGGTGTTTATCTTTTATATCGTCGTATATTTTGACTGACGTTTATTTGTTATAAAAATGACATAAAAAAAAACGAATGCTAGTTGAGATAGAATCAACTGCAATCTGCTCGTTGCAGCAAAGTCGGGCACTCCATTTTGCCTCAATTACTTCAAGACAAGATGAATCTACTATTAATTCCACACGATTATCAGAATTCTCAGTCATTGATTAATCAACAAATTGGTTATTATCTACATCCCAACTAGTTACTATAGCGAACACATGGATAGATGCAAATGTATTGTTCAGTAACTAAAGGCGACCTTTGACATTACCTTCATTGCCTTTTCTACACTAACTAGAAATCAAGTTTTTCTCTCCTGCTTATGTAGACAAGCATAGACAAACAACCGTTGGCACTCACGTTCACACCTAGGGACAATTTTCAATCCTCAGTGACACACAAGCACAGGGAGAACATGCAAACTCCACACGGGAATGCTGGATCCTGGATTCAAACCCCCAACCTGTACATCAAAGCCTTTTGTTATTAGCCCAAAAAGCGAGAATAATTGACTAAAATGTCAGGTGTACGTGTCCAGAAAGTAGTTCTATTCTCGCCCTCAAAGGCAGTAAAATAAATAATGGATTCCCCAACACCTTTGTGGCTATTTGCAGTGTAAGCCTTTGTGTCCTTTGCAACCTTTTGTTTAACCTCATTTCACTATTTAAAGTAACACCCCTTTCAAGTATCCATTGCTTCCAACTGACTGTATTTTTACACAGTGTCCCTGAACATATCATTGTATCTTTTGACCCTTACGCATTTTGGCCTGTGGCTATTTTTACATGAGCAAAGAGGAATAAAAAAAGGTGCATCATTCTCTACAATCTATTGCGGGCGTGTGCATGCGTGTGTGTGCTTGTGTGCGCGTGGGTGTGCATGTAAGAAAAATCAGATTGGCTTTGCAGGGAGGAAGAAAATCATTTTAAATAGGTCCTCTGTGTTAAACTGTTTGCTCTGGGGCTTAAGGATTGCTCACCTCTCCAAATACTATTTTAGCTTGAAAGCAAAATATTTCCCTGGCTGAGCTTTCACATGGGAGAATGAGGGAAAGCCCCGGCACTGTAGTTTCATGGTGGTGGCTTGCAGGCATACTCTATTCTGACAGAAAGAGGAGGCACTCTGTAAGAGAGTGGCAGAGAGGAAAAGGGCCCTATTAATAAAATGACTCCATAATGGGTAGTTCCTGCAGCTTGGCAAAGGAAGACAAGAAGATTGATGGACAAGGCCATGGCTAACATCCTCAAACATACGGAGTTCAAGTATGAGGATATGACTGTGGAAGGCCAAACGTGGGACCGAGCACCACACCATACGGGGGTCCCACTCATTCAGGAAGGCATGACCTTCAAATTGATGTCCAGATTTCTATTAAAGGGTCAGAGGTAGTTTCAAACAAGTGTGCTTCACATACGAGCCAAATCACAAAGTGTACCTCGGACACGACTGCGTTTCATTGCATCTTAGAGGTTTAGCCATGTTTCATACATGCTTTGTAGCATTTTCCGATTAAATCACCCATTTTGAAAAGTACAAAAACTATGGCAATAAACATGATACACCAGAGTAAGAAAATATAAACATGATTCCCTGGAGGATAAGAAAAGATGTTGTATGCGTAATTGGGATTACTTCAGGGATCAAGCACCCATAAAATTATATTTTTCAGAAAAAGAAAAGAAAGTGTGTGGGGACTGATTTCAACTGTATTTTACATTTCTGAAGGGTGTCTTATAATGAAATAATATTTTACCAAAACAATGTTACGGCCTCTCCTTAAAAATGTAAAATCCTCCTAGAGGCATCTTCCTTTCATAACATTTCTTTTATAGCAGTACATTGCTGAATGTGCCCTCAGCATGACTGCCTTTTTAATTGTGCATTGGCTGGTCTGTGAGCTGCACAGCGCCTCTGTGCTTGGATCTGCAGAAGCTCTCCGCAAGAACATCACTTTGTATCACCATAGTGACCTCCTTGGATTCGGAGCAGGGGACCTCATAAATATGTAATTGTGACACATTGAGAAATTGTCTTCCTCAAGTGTTTCTCTCAAGCCGTTTTGTTAATGTCAACATGAAGGAAACTTGTTTGAATAAGTGTTGGCATTCAGCCCACGGTGTATATAATTATCGTCACATGACTACTGGAAAACATGTTTTTTTTTTTTTTTTTACAGTTGTCATTTAAGCAGTAACAAACACAAATATATTACATACTGACCCAGTAATACGATTTTTAATGGCCTAGTATTCAGTGTTTTAAAATGTAGCTCCGCAAGATAACGCTAACACCGAAGCAGAGATGACGTACTGTATCTTTTCATATTCGGTGTGGCATTTTTGAAAATTGCAAACACCCATACATCTAATTCAAACTCCTGTTAAAGACACATTTTAGCTGTCTGGGGAAACTATCAAATCAAATCCAAATTGCGTCGAGGAGCTACTGAGACTGCCAAGTGGTTCATCCAGATGGAACGAGCCAAGCGGCATTGAGATGGGTGGGAGGAGTCAGCCGCAATGCTCATGCCGGTGGCCTTGCAAATAGATTGGGAGCTGGAAATATCAGTTTCCATACCCGATAACAAGACAGCTGGTCAGATCACTGCTAATAGCGCCCCTGTAGAAAGTCGTGACGATTGTAGGTTTGCAGAAAGAGGAAGGCTCATCTCCAGTGTGAACATCCGCTAGCCGAATGCAATTGATGCTGAGAGGGAACTGATCAGCACAGGACCTTCTAATTCCTTAACTAACCAGTATATTTGTCTGTAGCATGGGTTCCTTGTTGCATGACCAAACCAAAAGCCATCCATAGGCTAACAATTAGGACCCACCCCCACCGTCCCCGAAATGTGTAATTACAAGAGCTGAAAGGAAGCAAAAATGTTGCCCTGTACTTTTTGTTAAACCACCACTTGTAAAAGCACTCAAGCGTGGATGCAGCTCTGCGCAATTCAACATCCTCTGACAATGATACAGACCCCCCTCTACAAAAGAACAATTGAAAGGGTTGTTACAAATTTGTCCATTGTCACTGGGCTGCTATCATTTCTCTCTTAATTGTCATCACTGAAATAGAATATGAGATGATCTACTCTGCAAAGGGAGTGTTGATGAAGGGGCAATGCCAGCTGAGCTCTCTCCTTGACCATGACCCTTATTTGTCATAATGGTAATGATCCTAATGATGTGATACTTCATTGAGCTCTATAGGGAGTTTTGAAACCCCCTTTAATCCCGCCCACCCCTCCCACTTTGAAATGCTATGGTGCAGCAAAATCCCAAGAGAATCTGGGGAATCACTCTCCTGCTCAATGACTACCAAGGAAGATGGATGTTTGACAGTTGACAAGGAGGCTTAAAAGTGTTTCTTCCAATTTGCGATTGATTACTTTGCAACATGGTATTATACTGGATGAGGGGTCAAGGCGTATGTAGATATATCTTTTTTTTTTTTTTTTTTGCAAATGCATTTTAAATTGGGAATATTTTGACATCAAATTAAGAAGGAAAATTAATGACACCGGGTTGGTATCAGTTGTCATTGACTGTGTTCCAAAACTAACAGCACAGCTCTCTGTGACGTGGTGGTTAAAAATGTCAACACAACAGCCCTAGGTCACCGTACTACGTGGTTATGACCCGACTTTATTTGGCGTCAGATATCACCCATATCAGTGTCACCCCAAATTGCAGAAAAGCTCCTCTGCTAGCTTTGCCGACATGAGTTGAATGCAAATGTGTCTCTGACACCTATCTAAATCGCTGTCATAATTCATTTCCACAGCTCTTAAATCTCCCCCTGTCACCTGGCAGGTCTGCTGTTTTCCAATCCAAACATAGCACATTAGCCCTTATTGATGCCTTTGTCCTTTGATGCATGATTCATCACTCACAGAACTTTGACTTTTGACCAAATGTATTTGTCTTGGTATAGATTTATTTTATAAAGTAAAAAAGAAAGAAAATACAAAAGTCAAGTTTTTAGTCATTTTTTGAACTAGTACCAGAATATCTAAAGGCAAACTTGGTAGGCTGAGTCAAGAACCACTAAAACCAAACCAACCAGTTTCTCAAGTGAACAAAATTATACTGTTGGGACAGCAAATATGGGACATTGGTATGAGCAAACAATTGATTCACAGACACATAAACAGACGTAAGACACAGATGGGAATGAAACACATAAAAGGCACGCAAAATGCCAGACTCCTGAGGAATGGGATTGGTGAAACACATTATCAGGCAACAGGGACAATTCACGGAGGGGGGAAAAAGCTTTTAAAAACAGAAAGTAGGTGGATTTCATATCACCCAGATTTCAGCATGACATCATCAAATTTAACATCTAATCTTAATCTCCTTTTATATGCAGTGGACCAAGGGGTTTTCAGCAACAAACCATTGGCCAGACACTGAAAAAGCCCTTTTGAACTTCAACTAAAAGTGCAGTTTTGATTCTTAAATTACATATTTATATCGAAGTTGGAGGCACACTGTGGGACAGTCGAAACTCCTTACTTAAAATCAATCACTCCCCTTTCTGAATATGTATGTCCAGCATTCGATTCCTCACAAATGTGCTGAAAATTACATGAAACTTCAAGGAGCCAAATCAGTCAATGTGTCATGTCTTCTCTTCACCCGTTGACCTTGTTTGGATGTGCTATTTGCTGCAGGTTTAGTTAAAGAGCTGCCTGGCCTCCTTAAGTGGTAATGGATGGTTCGAGTGCATATCCCAGTGCGAAATAGACTTTTGCTCTTTTCTTCATTGTCACAAAAGGCCAGCCACTTCGCTGGACTTCCCTTTCCCCTTTTACATAGTGATAAGACAGCCATTATCCTTTGAACCTTTCTTTTCACCAAGCCAGGAGAAAAGGAAAGAGTGAAAGCAAAGGAGGAGGAGGATAGAGAAAGATTTCTTCCCTGAGGTGAGCCTGGCGTCACCTCTGTGTGGCGGGCTTTTTTGTGAGCAGTGAAGAGGTCCTTAACCTTCTATCAGATGGAGGCACACAGTTGTGTTCTGCTTGAATAACTACATTGAAAAGCCCTCAAGCACTGGAGATGGTTCTATAGAGTCTGCTGGTGCTGGCGAGAGCGAACGGGAGAGCCCGACCGAGAGTGACAGAGAGAGAGGCTAGAGTTTGACCCTCACATGATGTGCACATTCTCTGTTAAAATGCCCATCAGTGCTTCACTATGAATCAGTGTTCCTTGTATGACAGGATGGTTCTCCTCTAATAATGTCACAGCATCATACATTTATATAATACACTTCCTTCAACAGATCTCACTTCAGCTTTCCGCCGTGGGCTCTCAATGGTGTCAATAGTATCCGTAGCAGCAATAGTGGAAGGCTGACTTCTATCAAGGCTGCCGGGTTGTTGATAGCGTGAGATTGTTACATAATTCAAGCAGCCAGGCAGATTTCGCCGCAATGATGTAGTAAATTCAGTACATTATACAAAGTCAAATAAAGTTGATTAACCGGCTCTTCCGTCTCTCACAATTTATGATATAATGTTAAAATTTATCGGGTGTTCAGGAGTGAAAAATACACACCTCTTATTTTCTCACATTTAATTTAATGGCAGCGCTCTCACTGGATTGGTACTCCGAAAAATGTTTTCCTTCATAGCAAAAGTGTCTCTTTTTTCTTCATTGTCCTTTCACATAAAGGCAATGAAGTCGCAAAGCCCCAAACTACAAGCTGAAGTTATCACACTTTCTCTCGCTGTAATGTGATTTCTGGTAGATAACATGAGGCAAAAGTTAGGACAGATGATATTATCTCTTGTCACTTGATAAAGCTGTTGCTGCTGGTATTATTGCTTACTACTAACATTTTATGTTGTCCCATCATATAATAATTAGGTCGCGTATTTCTCACAGGTAGCAAAACTCGAAAGTTTGCTGTAAATCCCCATAAGAGCCCCTCCTCTTCCCCACTCCCTGCTTATCAATGCTTTTCTATCCCTATCTGCTGTGACCAAATACAAGAAGTGAATACTGCAATGATGTGATTGCAGATGTTAATATTTAGATGTCATTTATGTGTTAGCCCCCTTCTCCAAATGAGATTTAGCATCACATTGTACTATTTGCAGAGGCGCACGCACAACTAAAAAGTCCCAAAGAGCCGCATGTGGTTGGTGAGCTGTGCAGAAAACCACCAGGTTCCCCACGCCGTGCCAGCATCTTGCCTGGCAACGTCAACATCTGTGCCAAATGTGCAGCGGGAGTGTGGCAAGAGCAGTGTGCCAATGCGAGTCTGCCTGGCTGCCAGGGACGACTTTTTATCCAATCAGACAGTTCTGCTTGACTGAGACCCCTATTCTTGTCTCGTCCCATCTTCTCCCAAAGCTTTTCCACCCTCCCATGAAAAACACAGAAACAGGCTTGTTGCGCACGCATTTCCCCCGCACGGCATAAAGCCTTGGAGGTACATCGTTACACTTACCTAGAAACCATAACCAGGAAGCGAGTGGTGCAGTGTTCCCGCTTTTTTTTTTTTTCTGCCTGTCTGCCGCTGTTCCCTGGCTCTCTGTCCTTTTTATTTCTCTCCCGAAGACAAAATTACAGAGTGAATGAGCATGCCTCGCTCTGTTTTTAAAGCAGTTCTTCAAAGATATAAAAATCACAGGTTGTCTGTGGATAGGAGATGCGTGAAGGAAAAATGCAGCCTGACTATCTGTGTGTGGCTTTATTGGACATGATGAGGGATGATATTATGGTGGATGCTCCTGCTGGCGCGCCTGTGAGATGAGGACGGATGGCCATTTGTCTCACTTTTGCTTAGTGTAATGCATTTATCCGTCTCCTTCCCCAAGAATGGACATCGGTGTTCATCAAACAAATTGTCCAAACAGTTCTCCATTTTCCTCAGTGCTTGTCATTATTGTCATTTTCTGCCACTCTTCACTCACATATCTGTGCGGCAGAATCAAAAGGGGAAACGGTATCTGGTATGACAATGCTGCGGTGGTTATTTTTCGTATTATCCGGCATTAATTAAATGGAATGAATTGATCAGAAGATGACATGAAGATGGAAAAAAAAACGTACTAAAAAGGCTTCATCTCTCCTCTCTTTCAGGTTGATGATGCCATGCTTATGTTTGATAAGACTACGAACAGACATAGAGGTGAGTACACAGTAAACTGCCAAAGCCAAGATTTGATGTCCTTTCCCTGTGTGATAACACAAACAGTTCCATTTCACATGATATTAGGTGTCTCATCTGTTGAACAATGAGAGCGTGTCAAACTGATCAATAAGTTGCGACGGTGTTTCGAATGTTTCAGAATTAGCTTGTGTGTACGTGCGCAGGTCACGGTGTCTGCGTGTTTCAGAGATGTGCTTAAAGGGTGTGAGATTGTGAGATGGTGGGTGCTGTGCAGTCAGATAACAGTGTCAGATAACGCCCAGGAGAAGCACTGACTTTATCGCACGCTCATCGCCATCTTATCTTTAGATGAGGGAACATTTCTCTCTCAAGCAGAGGACTTTCCAAAGACAGGTTTCCTCCTTGCGCCGTAAGCCAGCACTGTGTGTTTAAGCCAAACAGCGCACTCAAAGGCTGGATTTAACCACTGGTTACCACACATAGGGCTGGTGTTTATCTGGGCTGCTTCTATTGGCTGTTAAAGGAACTTGAAAGTAACAGTGGGCCTCGCTCTGTTGGTGTGTCTGTCACTTTCTGTCCTCTCCCTCTCGATCATTTTGTCTGTGAGTAGTCAACAGGCACCGACAGGTATTTCCACAAGAGAAGGATGCAGGCTTTTGTGTCACATCATTCAGTTTTCTTGTTAGTTCGTCACTCCTTCATACTGAACTGGGCCATAGTGAGGAAAGTATTAGTCTACAGAGACGCATCCTCGCCGCCTTTAAATGCACTACATTTGTTCATTAAACACTTGCTCAGTTGATCGATAGGGGCAGCAGTAGTAACTTCGGAACTGGAAGGTTGACGGTATGGTTGACGGCATGCACTCAACAAGATTGTGATGGTAACGTCATAGCAGCAACCGGATGTAGCAGTAATGTGATATGCAGAGGTGGGTATTTTACTCAATTTTGCTCTTCCGTCATTAGTCATCAGTCAGAGGCCATGGTACCCGTCCGTCATTCGTCAGTCTGTTATTTTTCGTGACGAACTGAATTGTAACCGTCAGTCCGTCAGTTAGTGTGTCAGAAGTCCGTTTGTCCGTCAGTCATTCACCCCAAAAAATGTCTGAAAAGCAGGCTTTTGCCAGTGACGTACTGACTGATGCAGTTAGTGACGATTACGCGGACGGATGAAAACTCACTCCCGTCATTCGTCAATGGTCAGCATAACGGGCATCCGTCAGTAACGGTCTGCCGATCGAATGCCCACCTCTGGTGTAAACAAAGCAATACGTTGAGCATGTTTTATTCTTTCCTCTCATTATGTTACCATTTACATTTTATTACCAAAAGATAAAACGCTGAATCTTGTGTTCTCAATGTTGTTCAATGCTGCTAAGATGAGACAATGCTATTAAACCCATTAAGGCCAAAAGCACCTGGCTCAACAGCTCCCCAAAACCTAAGGTCGTGTTTGGGATTACCCTTGAAAACCTGAAGTGTTCCCAGAAATTCTACACCTACAAAATAATTCATATCTTAGCCTCTGTAGCAGACAGAAACATAATTCCAAAAGAATTTGAGAGCATATTATACATGTTATACATGTGGCTTTCACACAGACCCGAGTTTATTCATCTTTACTGTTTCAATCGAAGAGGTAAAAATAAACTCTCAGTGCAAGAGAAGCACTATTTTTATTGTGAAAAAATCGAGTGGTAACTACAATCCTCTATTCTCTTACAAAGACGTCGATGTTGTCATTGTTTACAAACATATATCTTAACCATGTTAACCATATGTCACGTTCGACTGGTTCAAAGTCCACAATCGCGTCATCCATATCACTAGCGTTACTCATTTAAGAGCTCCGCAGGGTCCGCCATTATCACTCGAAATAATTCTGGAACATCCTCCGCGGGCTTACGACACCTTCACGTATATATTATGATGCATTTCATTGGTTAAGAGACCGAGAATGAAATAATGAATAGAAAAAATAGAAAGTGACGTGTACGCTCTTCCGGCTTTAAGGGTAGAAAGACGCAACAGCGCTCCCGGCTCTAGAGGTAGAAACGCGGTTATGCGCTCCCATCCTTAATGGGTGAAATCATTGTACTGCAGTGTCGCTTATTGGGGACAATATAGACTGCAGCTCACCTGGGACCATTGGCCTCCCAACTCCATGCACCTTGCAGGTGGAAATGGAAACCTGACCTCTGTTCACCAATCTGTACCGAAAAAACAATAGTGATTGAAATGTGGCTTTTGACAATTGAAAGTTGAACATTACCCAACAATGCTCTTTGCTGTCTTGATACAGGGCTGTAGTGTGCATTACAGTCTCTCACACGCCTTCCTCCTCTGTGTCTGTGTGTGGGTGTGTGTGCGAGTGGGGGTGGTTGTGTGTGTGTTTGCTGTGCAGACAAACTCTTTGAGCCTGGTAAACAGTTTCCAAGTGTGGAACATGTGAACTATAGTGGAAGTGATCTATAGCTTTGAGGGGATTTTGATCTGTTATGACAGGACCCAGTGTGGGGTCTTTGAGATGAAGGCGTTTTTCTCCCTCTTCTTCCCTGTCTGCTGCATAGACAGCCTTTACTGAGAGAGTACGGACACTCTGCTCTGGGACTCGGTAGACGTTTGCCTTGGGGCAGCAAAATGCCCTTCAAATGAAGACAATGACAGAGAAAAACCCCTCCTTGGTGTTTTTTTTTTTTTTGTGATGACAACAGCCGTATTTATATTGAGTGTGACAATGAGGCAGGAGGCAGGTGCAGTTAGTTTCTTCGCTCACTGGTTCTCTTAATAGCATTTTGATATTTTGTTCCAGTGGGAATTTGAAACAGTCGACATTTACCGCTTTTATCTTGAGACAACAGGTCTCCAAGATGAAACGCATTGAATATTACAGACCCATAAGAAAATTTCAATAATTCATCAGTGCCACTGGTGTGGTTGTGTAATATTAATGACTCAACTGCTCCATGACCACAAAGGAAAGGGCATTAAATATATTATAAGTGAAACTAGTGCCTTGGTCCACTGACTGCATAGCTAGCTGCCTGCAGTCCAAATCAATTTCCCACCTGTGTAGATTTTTATCCTACAGATTGAGTCATGAAAAAATAATTCCAGGTTTTGCTGTAGTATGTGAATAAAAATATCAGAAATAGCTCTGAATCCATTATGCTGATATACAACTTCCTACAGTTCACAATGCAACTTTTTGTACATATAATTCTAAATACAACAATGCATTTTTCTCAGAAGTTGTCATTATCATAACTTTTGAAATTGTAATAGTAATAATACATTATTGCCTAAAAACTGTCAGCGCAAACCAACCCCTACAAAGGTTGTGAAAAAAATGTGATTGCTTATTACTGTCTGACGTTGAGTTTAATGTGGTGGAGTCAAGGTGGGAAGAAGATGCATGATTGACACCTGATTGTAAGTGTGATTTCTGTTCTGAATTGGATAGAGGACAAACGTCACGCTCCAATAGTAGCAGCATTGTCCTTCAGACGGTCCCCGTGAGGCCGAACCAACGAATGCCAGAGACATTCTCTACATTTCCCATTTTCCATTTTTTTTTTTTGCTCTCTTTCATTCACTATCTCCTGCAGTCTTTTTCCTCTTTTGCCCCACACCCTGCACGACTTCACCACCTCTCGTCTTTCTCCCGCCATGTCTCCTGCTTAGAGGACAATCGCCATAAGCAAAGCCCCCAACAAAGGCGCGTGTAGAGCACCATCTCCTTGGCATTTAAAGGAGTAGAATACTGCCGATTGTGTTGGAAATTGAACTCTCCAAAGCCGCTCTTGCCTCAGCAGCCGTTCATTGTGGACGACTTCAATGCCTTCGGTGAGCAGCTTGGACCGTCCAGGGGTTGATGCCAGAGGGCACCTATTGTTCCATGTTTTACCGCAGTACCCCCATTGCTCTGCCTCCATTCCACCTTCTCTTTTCTCCTGAAACTCATTTTGTAGCAAGATATAAAGTAGGGATGTGTACATTCATGCATTCTGTACAGTTTTTTTTTGTATGTTTCAATGCCAGACTCATAGGACAGTAAGAGAGTGCAAGTGCAGCAGATCCAAGAGTATTTTGTGTGTATGTAGCTGACAGAGACAACATAAAAATATATGGACAAATGTATTGGGACTAGTTACTAGACACACATGAGATTAAAAAAAAATAAAAGAAAATTAATTTAAAAGGGGAAAGTCAACCTAAACATCTTTTTTTCAAGAATATTTTCGATGCAAGCCCACTAGTTGAAACATGGCATTCAGATAAATATTGCGTATGTGCAATAAGAGTTAATCCACTCGTTTTTAGCCATCTCTAGGGGTGGCCATTTTGTCACTTCTGTCGACTGAAAATGACATCACAACTAACCAGGGCTGAGGTAACAACCAGTCACGGCTGACCTGTTTTCTGAAGCTGAGCCGCGATTGGTTGTTACCTGAGCCCTGAGTAGTTGTGATGTCATTTTCAATCGACAGAAATGACAAAATGGCCGCCCCCTTAGATGGCTAAAAACGGGTGTATTTTGCTGCTTAACTCATATTCCAGAAACGCAATATTAATCAGAATGCCGTGTTTCAACTAGTGGGCCTGCTGGGAACATATTCTTGAAAAAAATATGTTGGGGTTGATTTCCACTTCAAGTATGACTCTTTCTGAAGCTTGATCTTAGAGAAGTCTTGGCTCACAATCTCTATCATATATTGTCTAGTTTATTCCAAAGGTGGTTTATGGGGTTGAAACAAACAAACTCATCTCAGCACGGACATTACGTTTTTCTGTAAGACACGGTTTTACAGGAACACAGAAGGGCTTTCTCCAAACTATTCTCACAAGACTAAGAGGTCTGTCTCCATGAACGATGCAAAGCGGACCAGAGGAGAAGAAACAGAGCAAGTACGACTTACATCCCTGAATTTGTGAACGCTCCAAACTCATTTATGTCAGCAGCATAGGAGCATTTCGGCTAACCGTTTGTGAACAGAGATGGAAATCGCGACGTCGACAAGACCCAGTCTATTTGCTGTAAGTGCAGGAAAAAAAACTCCCCAAGTCATTTCGATCATGTTAATGCACCTTCAAAAACGTATCCCGAAATTAGTTTAAGTGGGACACTGAATATACTAATGGCGACGTCTAATCCAACAAATGTATTTATTACATCAACAATATTAATAAATTAATACATAATCTTAATGAATACTAGATCTATTAGATATAGATTTCATGAATGTATTGTTATTATAATATATTTATATTATATTTATAATGCGTTATATTAATCTAAGAAATCAATAGTGTATCAAAATAGGGGTCCAAAACAGAAAATGTAATCTTCACGGGTGTGTTTTGATGGAATACAGCAACGTGGCTGGGATCCGCTGGTCTTGCCACATAGGGACAGGGGTGGATGGTACCGGTGGGTGTGAGCCCTGCAGCACATGGATACCTCTCTGCATCCACCTCTATTTGACCTGCTCCTGAAGGTGAATAATTCTCTGGTGGCAGGTGGAACTCCAGACATGGGGATCAGCAGCCAGGGATTTGAGTGCTGTAGGTATGATTTTACACTGCTTAAGGAGGGGTTTGAAGTTACCCATGTAGCGCAAGCATGTTTGTGGACATTGAAAAGCTGGGCCACAGATAGACTTGATGACATCATAGAAAGCTTGGAAGTTGATTGTGTTCACTTGTTGCTGTATCTCGCTGTCTTTCTATGTCCAACAGTCATTTTCAATGGCTATGTGGGTGCGCTGGATTTCAGCCCAGGTGTTGGTGAAGCGGATCCCTCAATCCTGTCGGTTTGGCGGACAATGATTTAAGCAAGGAGCTGACAATTTTTAGAGCGGGTGTGTTGCCAGGAGATCTTGAATTTGTTGAAAGTAGGTTGTTTGTTCATTGTGTTCCTCCCCGAGGTGTGTTTCCTTCCTTGGCTCTGCTCACCATCTCCCACCAGCTACAGTATTTGCCTATGGGCTGGGACAGTGGTTGAGAGGACGCAGGGCATGTCCTCTCACCTTTGGGCCTGCACCCTTTCTCTCTAGGTCCCACTGCTGTTACGAAATCTCCTGTTGTTTAGCCTGGATTGGGACCGACCCAATTATGTCTGTGGCCATGGAAAGACACTGTTGGAGTCTTTGCCATGGAGAGGCAGGGGAAGACATACGTGCTCTGCTCTAGAGGCTAGCCGGTGGCTGTATCTGATAGCAGAAAGTAGCAAGCAGAAGCATCATCCAGCATGCTGTAGCTACAAGCACTACTATAAAGTTGAATTTATAATAGAAAGACATGTATACATTTTGATAATTATGTGAAGGCAATGAATTGGTTTAAATCTCTGCTGCAAGATAATCCAATAAATGCTTCATGAAGCCTGACCTTTTCCTCAAGACCTTGACTTCATTTACTTATTTCAAAGGTGTGAGCTAAAATATTAAAGGTGGTACCTCTGCTTATTTCCACACGTTCTCTCTCCCCGTTTTTTAATTACACCATTAACAAGAATGATGAAATCCATGTGTAAGTTTCTTGAATATTGCTCAGTATAAGTTAGCATGCAGACAGCAACCATTAGTGTAGCTTTAATTGTGTGACTGATTGTAAGCTAAATTCCTGCTTTGCTTTGAATGATGCAAGTGCCAGTAATGTGCAACAGATTTGGGGACCAGGATAAACATTTGTATCAGTGTTGTGTATATTAGGAAAAAAAAAAACGTTCCTGGACAAGAAAATGATTCATGGCATTGTGTGAGGACGACATTAATTCGTGTATTGCCATTTTTTTCTCCACTGTTTGTAAGGGCTGTTTTTCCATCTGGCAGAGGAACAGAAGACCGCATGGTGTGTGTCTGTAATCTCTTTACCTGAATTGGCAGAAAAGCTTGCAAGTGCAGCTCCCAGTGTGAAGTTGGCAGGGAGAAGTCAATGTCACACTGAGCGAGCTGCCTTGCAAACAATCCAAAACGGTTTGATGGTGTGTATTTTATAGGAGAGCGGTACTGCTCCTGCATGGGGATGAAACAGTTTATGGTTTACTGACAAAATTCCAGTTAGTTTTACCGTTTAATTTTTTACGGTGAATTACTGACTTATTTAGCATGTTTGAGAGTAGAAGGTGTCCTTTAACTTCTCCCATCTGGTTTGCATGGCAACAACAAACAAACGTGAAGAACACGCAAACAGTAGAAAATGAAGAACAAGACAAAGAAAGAGAGGACACGACTCTAACAGCAAAACCAAACATGGCGGAAGGCAGCCGAGATGATGGTGATATTTGTTCACCTACAAAGAGCAGTCGTGCAGAAGTGTAGGTGTATTCCAGCAGAAGGGAAATTACCTCAAGATAATTACTGAGACGGGGGACAACCTGTGAAATCTCGTGAATCATCTGTGATCCCCGCCCATAATTGTAATCAAGATGGGTATTGTAAGCAGTTATTTAAATGATTCCCTGTCACGAAAGTATAAAAGTAATTTTAAGTAAGGATCAGTACTTTTTTGGGGGGGTGGGAGATGGGCGTAATAGCAACAACATGATAATATTGAAACCATGATAATTTTGGTTGCTATAATCCTGGTATGACAGTTTGGTCTCTACTCCAAAGTAATCAACACTTCGGTTATGTCCAAACCAGAGAATATCCCTCAATATCAAATTAATATTTACTCTTTGTTGCCATATGTGTCATGACACAGTGACTATTGGACTTTTGTCTCTCGCCCCACTGGGTGAGAAGAAAAATATAATTGGCTTCATTAGCTTTCTTCTCTTTGGCATATTCGATTCATTATACAAAGGCTGCCACAGTATGAGTCCAGCAACCCAGGAAGCAGAGCTGTGCCTCCACAGGTTAACTGTTGTTCCCAGAAAAACCACTGTATTTGACGTCACCACAATGCCTCATCAGCCACCGGTGTTAGGGATTGAACATGGCCGACTGAGCAGAGGATGTCTGGCTGCAAAGTGATTGCTGGCTCATTGACTGTGTAGGAGTGGAGGGGAAGAGGCCGAGTCGGGACAGGGAACACGTGCTGTTCGAAAAGAAACGGAAGTAGAGAGAAGGGAATGGGAAGAAGGGGGAGTGAGAACAAGGAGAAGCATAATGATGTCATGGTGAGGAGAAGAGAAGGAGGATATAAAGAAAAAGGCAAGTGCCTCAATGGGGAGCCTCCCCCTGCTACCTCCTCTGGCTGCAAACTGCTGCCGATGGCTTCAAAAGAGCGCCAGGCAACCTACGCCTCTGCTTGTAGCAATTAGAGATCACTCCAGCGGATGCCTCCTGGCCAGCCTGCAAATCCCTCAAAAAATGCCCTCTGATTACTGCTGCAGGACACAGGCTGTTTACCAAATGGATCCCTCACAATGGCGAGAAAGAGGTTTGATAATGTCTTCTTTTTGTCCTGGCAAGAGACGGAAACGGCTCATTTGAGTTTTAAAGATGGCACAACTTAAGAGATGAATTTCCTTCAAGGGAGACAAGTTAACCAATTCTCACCCAAGTAGCCGTGCCAGCAAATGGCTGTTATCATTACAAGAGCACAAAACCTATTTGGAGGGAGTTCAAACGCAGTATCTTTTCACAAGCATGTCCACAAGGTCCACTTGTGAATATCCTCCACTGGAAATCCCTTTCTAAATAAACCTCCATCCCTGTTGGTTCCACTGGACTTGTAGTGTTTGCAGATTGGAACTGCTCTTTGCTCTGACCACTGTATGGCCTCACTGATTCAGAGTAAACAATCAGCCGCGGGGTCTGATTAAGGCCCGGCGATTGCCGAAGGACACCACCGCAATCGACTAAACTGTCGCACAGTGTGCGAAGTTCGGTAACTAGTTGTCCTGAGTTGCCGACCACTGATTCCAATTCTGTGAGTCCAATTTTGAATTGCCTAACATCAGCATTTTATAGTGTACTATGATACAGAATATATATCATGTTATAAAACAATGAACTATTTATTATTACATTTGTACCTGTAGATGAAAATGCTTGTTGACTCTGTCACAAAATGCATGTGAGCTTTTTCAACTACATTTCCGTGTACAAAGCGACATCCATCCATTCTATATATTATTTGTGTTTTACAATAATTCTTTACCATATAACTTCAAAAGTACCCGTGGATGACAAAGTGCACCGTTGGAAAGACTCGGCCATGGAAATGCTGTGCAGTCAATGAATGAAACCAACACTCTCTCCTGTTCCTCTCTTTGCGGCCCCAGTAAACCTCCACTTCCTTGGCAATCACGCCATGTTATTTGTGGTTCAATTAAAAAAAAAAAAAGACACAGTACAGTATATGTGGTGCCTCAAAATATTGTTTCCAGATAATAACGTAGGGACTCACAGTTTTTCAGCTGGAGTGAGTTGGTTATTGGTTATATAAGGGACAATCTCATAATATGCGCCGCAGAGTATTTTTTTGGTATGTTTTTTTCCAGTTCAGTTTTTTTCCAGTTCAGTCGCATCGCTCGGTATGCCGTGGGCCTTAACTGATTGACGTGGCGTTCATGTCAAGGAGAAGCTGTGATCTCTGCACCTTCCCTTGTCAGCTCACTTGGTCTGCACTGAAAAGTCTCATCTTCACACACCCAAGATTACCATGGAGTGTGAATGTCATTTAAATGGCAGAGCTAATCGTACGCTATAGATCTACCTCCACCTGGAGGCCTCCCACCATGGCATAATCACAGTGACAGGAAATGATGTGTTTCGCCACTCTTAATAACTGCTCCAGCTCATCATCCTCTGGCCAGCTAGCTTGTGCCGTGTCCACATTGACAACCAGCAGACTTGCTATGCTTTCACACTATTGGTCATTTTCCCTGGTCTGAATGACTTGATGGCTTTGCAAACCCCACGGTCCATTTGTCTCTTGTCACACACTAAAACCTTCACAAAGGTTATGAAATATGAACTAGTTAGGGAAAACAGCACTATTAAACACAACATGAAGCAAAAATGGTTTTCTTAACAACTTACCAAAATAAAATGAAAAATCTCTTCCTCAAATACAAATCCCCACCGCCCTTCACTTCATTGCCAGGTGCTTTGTTGCTAATTTACAGACACCAACCCATCGTCCTAAATGTCTTTACCTTTAAGAAACACATGAGTGGCAATTGTAATTACCTCCGTTTGAAGACACTCTTGTTCATACACAGACCTTAAAAAATTAAGAATTGGTTTTATTTATATTGGTAATGAAAACAGGAACACCGACTGAGACGTGAACAGTTCATCCTATGCATTGAGTGAAGGAGGCTGCCACTAAATATGTGTCACATCTAAGACCTTAAGTCTGCGCCTTCACATTAACCCATTAAGGCCTAAAGCGCCTTCCTCAACAACTCCCCAAAACCTAAGGTCGCCTTTGGAATTACCCTTGAAAATCTGAAGTTCTCCCAGAAATTCCACACTTCCAAAATGATTAATATCTCAGCCTCTGTAGCAGACAGAAACATAATTCCAAAAGAATTAAAGAGCTTAGACATGTGGCTTTTACGTAAGAATAACGTGTCATTGCAAGAGAAGCACTATTTTAATTTTTTTTTAAATCGAGTGGTAATTGCCATCCTCTACTCTGTTGCAAAGACGTCAATATTGCAATTGTCTACAAACCATATCATATCACGTTCGACTGGTTCCACTGGTCGTGCACGTCGTCTGTATATCACTGCCGTTACTTACTTTAATCAGAGCTCCCGGCGATCGAAGGCGTCCGCCATTAGCCTACCTACGACTCGAAAAAATTCGAGACATCCTCCGCGGTGTCGCGACACCATCACGTGTATATTCTGATGCATTAAGTTGGCTAAGAGACGGAGAATTGGATTAAAAAAAGGACAGTGACGTATCCGCTCCCCCGATTTGAAAGGTAGGAAGACGCGCTCCCGGTTCTAATGGTAGAAACGCGGTTATGCGCTCCCGGGCTTAATAGGTTAATTTGGCCTAGACTGCTTGTATACAGTATGTGTATATATTAGGATATCATATGCCTAGCCACCCGTGTCTCTCTGCACTTGAATAAAGGGACTACTCAATGAACAAATTCTATGTGACCAATGTAAAAGGCTACAGTATATCAGCAAACATTAGCTTCATCACAAGGTGAACATGACAGCTAGTATCAGGCCTGGACAACAACATACAAACTGCATACATGTGCTTCATGCGTCATCAAATCTTATTATGTCACCATTACAATCTGCAAATTGCCTGATACGTTTCTTGGCCAGGTATAATAAATCAAGGTAGCATCACAGCCACACCAGCTCGATGACGGCATCTCGGTACGGTTCCAACCGGTGGTTGATTCGGTCTACTGAAGAGGTTAACCACTTGACCAAACAAACTAAGAGGAGAAATTTGGGTGATTTTTGACTAAATGGCGCTAATGTAAATACAACCTTAAATGCGTAGGTTCCTACTTACTACATTGTTTTAGCTTAAGAATCTACCAGTGTATGTCACCACCATTTGGTGCCTGTGTATATGCTATGTCTCATAGTCCGGGTGCGTCCGGTTTTGAATGAGATTTAGCTATGACCAGTGCACGAGATGGAGGATGGAGGCAGGAGATTGTGGAAGAAAGCCTGGGGTTTTAATCTCTTCCCCATGTTTATCTCACCACCAGGAGACAAACCATGTGCCATTAAAAACATCAGCTGCTCCCACTGCTTCGCCACACAGCTGCACCCCAGAAGACGTTTGAAGGACAAAATGAAAAAATACCCCCCAAAAAAAGCCCAGAAAGGCACATTTGTGTATTGGAGAAGTGGTCTGATTTTATGCTTGTGTAGGTGTTAGAAAGCAATATTGATTAGGATTTTCTTGGGACGTGCAGTCTACGACTGCCTTTATTTTACACATCCAGAATCCACGTACAGTATTTGCGCTATGCATTCTCTCAAGCGAAGGCGAAATAAGCAAAAGTAAACATTTTTCGGCCTCAGCTGCCAAGGGAAATCAGTCTCTTCAGGAAATGAAAATGCCACCTTGAAATTGTCATCATATTGAGAGTTAGCCAGCCTTTGACCTTGTAATACCCCCATAGCGTCTCTATTTGTGACCTGCCGAATGCTCTTAGAAAGTGAACGCATTGGGGAGGATCTACTGCTCACATCATCATTCTCAGAACACCTAATAGTGGATTTACCAAGGTTAAACCTCCTGTGAGATTGACCCGGAATACACAAGTTTACATCCACTGCCCCGCAAATATGCGCACACACTCAAACATAGGCTAGACACTGGCTTGGTTGAAATTACCTTCAGTGTTGAAAAGGGCTTCCTAATCTGTATAATAATATATCTCTTACATTATGTCAAAGTCAAGACATGTATGCATGCCATTATTTAGAGGACATTGTTGGTGAAACTTCTCCTGGCGTTGTAGCCTGTATTTACAGCTTGATTGGTGCTTAGCCAGGCATCTTACAGCTGAGTGCAGCACAGGAGGGAATTGGCTAAATGTCTGCCACGCCGCATCCATGAAATATGTTGCCTTTGTAACAGTTTTAAAAACATGCTGATCACACCAACAAAGGCACTCCATTAACACACTTAAATTCCCAAAGAGGAGACTTTAGTCCACTTCTGCCCCCTCCCTCTTCCAGAACTTGCAAATTCCACGCTCGGTACTCTGTCTCCATTGAAATGCTAATTGTGCATGCTCAGCCCTGGGCGTGTTTGACAACAGCTCTCCACAATCATCCTGTTTTGTCTTTTCATTCAAGAAACATTTCAAATTTGCCATAAAAACTCTTTTTATAATTCTTTTATAAAATTCTGTGTCTTTATTTTGAAAATCATGCCCTTTTGTCTTTTGATTTAAGAAACGTTTGTATTTATTTGCCATGAAAATTATTTTTATCATGGCCAGTCATTTTACGGAGGGCAAACTTGTATACAGTGTCTTTATTTTGAAACAGTATGTATTCTCTGCAGAGTCCTCTTTGGAGAGGTCCCTCTCGCAGAATGATTAATAATTCACAGCTTTACGTCAAACGCTGTTAATAGGACCATGATTTCCTCCGTTTGAGTTATTGTTAAGAATAACAGCACACAGATAGCTGATTTGTCAGACAGGTGGAATACAAAAATAGGTGGTTGTCTTTTAGGCAGTTTAGCAATCATGTCAACATTGTACGCTCTGCTGAAATATCATATTTTCTTAGTGAATGAGCAACGCCTTTCACGACCAGTCACAAGATAAATTGCACATGCACAATCTAATAATCAAAATGGGAATCAAACATCTGTCCTTTACAAATACAAAACGTGCAGTTCTATGTTGGTATTGAATTTTCAGTATTTCATTTTTTAGACTCAAGACGTTTTATTGTCAATTTTACAGTCACAGTTTTGGCAAACGTGTTCAACACTGGCATAATATTGAGTTAACTGATTGTTTTGTATGTGTTTATGTGTTATTTGGCTCCTGGTGACTTCTAGCATAATATAGAGCATTCAAATTATAAATTAATAGTAAGGTATAAATGTCTAATTAGAATGAATAATTATGGACATTTGATGTTGAACAAATGTGCCAGAGAATCTATCCAATGTTGGTCTGATTTCCCCCGGAGTGCAGGTCAAGAAAAAGATAAAGAATAAAATGTAGCGTACTAAATGTAGAGTAGTTGGAGATAGGTTTAGCTATGTCGTCTTTGCAATATTTTGACTCATGTGGATAAATAAATGCAATAGAAAGTGGAAACAAAAAAGTTAACAGTATTTAGAATGGGCAAATGACGTAACTGATTGGCATAAACCTGCATGAGCCGTGAATTTGTGCGTGTTCCAACACAGAGCTTCAAGTGCAACGGTGGTCAGAATCCACACGTCTGAAAATCACAATCTGCAGCTGAGCCACAGCAATCACCTCTCAAAAAGAGATTACATCACCACAAGTCCAAGCATCTAATCTTAGATTAAAGGGATGAGGGACAGCAATTTCTGCTTTCTTACATCTTTTTTTTTTTGCTATTCTTTTTTTCTGCATTGAGCTTCAAACTGGGTGCCTTGCAGAATGACATCCCATGCAATTTAATCAAGCGTCCTTCCATTCTCACCTGCACAGCGCACACCGTCATGTGATTGGGTGTTTATTGGGCCAGCTTTGCCATTGTTGCTCCAACTTGCAGCTGATTGGCATCCCACAGCCCTGCTGGTTTGCCACTTAAGTACTTGTAGGAAGCCTTTTTCTTTTCCAAGTAATGTTTTTTTTTTGTTGTTGTTGTTTTTTTTAACAGTCATCACACTGCAGGATACATCCTAGCTTGTTGCTCCAAAACATACATTTGATTTTGTGCTTTTACAAGGGAGAAAACTCACAATGCTGCAAAAAAAAAAGATGAAAAAGAGCATATTTGAGCAAGTCTGGAACAATAAAACATTATCATAACCAACTACTCCGGAGGGACGTGGTGTCTGTCACAATGTTCCACGGGGGTCTTTGTGCAGTCTCATTGTATTTGTTGGGAATTTGGTATTCCTGTGACTGACACGCAAACATCACATGACAATTGCAGGGTAACAGCAAAGAAAAAGCAGCATTTTGATTTGGTGATCACGACCAGCAAGAGATGTTTCATGCACCCCATGATACAGATTATGTGATGGCCTGTGTGTGCGTGTGCGTGTGCGCGCGCCGCCACTCTGTAATAAGGGTTGCCTAGCCAAGCGTAAGTGTCAGGGTGGAGACGCCTGGTTCATTAGGTACCATGGCAGGATAATATATGAACAGAATTCTCAAATGCGTGCACAGGTAAGAGGGAGAGATGGAGTGAGCAGGAAATAGGCAAGCAGCCATTGTTCTTTCGCTTCTCTTATTTCTGTCGTTATCCTCCGCCGCCTTTGCCTCAGCGTCCCTGCTGCCGGTTTGTTCTGGCGCGCGCGTGTGAGTGATTGTGTGTGTGTGCTCGCAGGGTGGGGGGTGTGGGGGTGTTGAGGCTCCCAGGTCACATTATGCCCTGTTTTGTGATGCAGAGCTCATTGGGTTTATGCCATTAATTCATAAATTAATTTATTTATCGGTTTATTAGATTTAATTTATTGCATCTTGCGTGCTGCTTGTTTTGTGGCTCTGTTGCTGGATTGACAGGTTGCTAGTCATGGTAAGATTCCATATCCCATCAGCGTCACGCAGCCGCACGTTGCTAATTGAGTTGAATGCGTCGCCCGTCTCTCCTCAGTGACTCCATCTGTCGGCGTCTTGTCATCAGTTTGTTCGCACTTGACAGCTTCCAAGTCAGCCTTTGTGTGTTTCAACGTGCGCCTCTGTGGAGGTGTGCTGGGGGTTTATTCTTGTTGGGTTTTTTTTTTTATGGAAGTGTGTGTCTTTGTACCTCCGCCAAGACTTAAACATTTGTTGACTGCAGAATCATTGAGGGAATGATCTAGAACCTTAGAAAATTACTATGATACTATTTGGGCCCGACCGAGAAGGGTTTTTGAGGCTGATGTCGAATTTCATATTTGGTAGATATTAATCAGTCAGTCAATTTATAAAAAAATATATATACGATGAATAAAATAACTTCTTTTTTGGTCCCATAGCACTTAAAATAACAAATACGAGAATTACAAGCAGAATATTTGAGTTTTCAAATGCGTTGCCCTTCAATATTTGTCTAACTTTACAACAGAGAGGAATTTTCAAGTACAAAAACATGCAAAAAAGCAGAACTGATGAATTTATATTGAGGTCATAAATGTTTGCTGTATAAAAGCAACCTAATGAGTTACGGTAGTTACTTAGTTACTGCCGAAACATAATACATGCACGTGTTCCATTCTAAAAATATAATGA
Source organism: Filicampus tigris (assembly GCF_054856515.1). Taxonomy (NCBI): domain Eukaryota; kingdom Metazoa; phylum Chordata; class Actinopteri; order Syngnathiformes; family Syngnathidae; genus Filicampus; species Filicampus tigris. The sequence continues at coordinate 8,203,972 of NC_141233.1, forward strand.
ACAGAAAGAGAATCAAACTGAAACTGGCGCGTACCCTTTTTTCGTATAATTTTTTTGTAAAAAAATTTCCCGAAACAAAGTTCCCCACCAAGAAATGTGTGTGTGTGTCCGGAGACATGCATATGCTGAAACTTAACCAAACTGTTCTCCCCACCAAACACACAAATATCGATCCCACACATCAAAATAACCTTATAAAAACGATAAGTTTATACGGTACAACGAACGTGTTAAAATAAGACCACTTATCATGTCGTAATATAATCACACAGCACTACATTGGCACAGGAAGGAGTTACAGGTGAAGCCGTGGGGCGGGATGGCTCACCTCTGATGATGAACATCCATCCCAGATGAACATTTTAATTTTATTGTTTGTTAGAAACAACATCATAGAGGTAGAAGGTGCAAAATCACATTCATATAGGCTAAAATAATTGAAAATTAATTTGAGTAATTTCTCCAAGACTGTTAACAGAACCGTTAAGGGTGCAGCTTATTGATTACTGCATTTTTTAAAAAATACAGCCCCGGTTCCACTTACCGGTGCTCGGTACCCATCCCGAGTGTTCACACATGGCCACGCGATAAATGGCGCATACGTCATTGTCTCCCTAGATGATAATTGCTTTAAATGGAGGAAGAGATCCATCTAGTGGAAAAATGCCACAAGGACATTATTGTGAGTGACTCCAACACTGAACAGCATTTACTGTTTCATGAGATTGTAACACTATACATGCTATATATACCAAATCTACCAAATGAAAGAGTAGACTCTCTCTTAACCAAATAATTCTGGACTTTTTCCTTTCTTTTACTTTCTTTTACTACTTGATGTTTTGCATCAGTAAAGTTTGAAATTTACAGTGGGGCAGCATCAGACGCTCCCCCACCCATCTCCACTGAAAAAAACATAATTGACGAGTATACATTCACTGTACAGAAATGCTAAATCGAAAAAATCGAAAAAACTCTGGCCAAATATGATTCTTTTGAAAAGGGCAAATATCCGCCGATAAAATCGGCTGGTTAATCTGTCGGGCCCTAACAACTTATAAAAGTTTCTGTGTTGACTTTAAATGCTAAGTCTGGTCAGATCCAGATGAAATTTTGTTTGACATTCGTTTTTCCAACCCTGCCTACACATTGCAAATTATTTTCAAGCGGAGACGAAAGTTATGAGTACAAATTCCAAAATGAACGGCAACAAAAAAAAATATATAAGTCTTAAGTGGATTCCAAAATTCCAAAAAATGCTTTGAAGTCCTGTGCTCCGTAGAATATGGCCCAAACATCCATCCACTGTGTGTACAACACGGCTGCAGTTCATAACAACCGGCAATAAATCTGAATTTGCAAAATGATCGGGGTCAGTGGTGGCGTCCGTCACCATCGCACTCTGTTTTTGGCCGATGCGAACACCTCCCAGCTCTCAGGGACCTTGATATAGCAGCTCATCAATAGTTCATGAGGTTATTTCAGGAATGCATGTGGGGTGATTAAGGGTGATTAATCAGCCTTGTGCGCGGTGGCCTTTATTTGGCTTTGCTCTGCATGGAATTGGCAACACAAGTGGGAAGAGATGCAGTGGAAGGTGCGCGTTTACCCACACGGTAGTGGAAATATGTGCGCCTGTGATCTTGACTGGCTCAGGTTGAAAGAAGCCCAACTTAAAAGACAGCGTGTGATGCGTTTGTAGATAGAATGACATCAACTTTGGAGACCGTACCTTTATCGCCGCCGCCAGCTCCTCTTTCCCTCTCTTCTCTGTTCTCTGAGGGCCTGTTTACGCTACACTGTTTTCAGACGTGTTGCAGCTGACGTTTTGGCCAATAGCAAGCATTTAAAAGCAGAGGTGGAAGTTTTTAAAAACTAGACAAGTTGTCCATGCAAACGCTGAAAGCATGTAGGGTGGATTTGTGCGAGGGAGTGAGGCGAAGTTCACATGTAAACTTTTTATCCATCCATCCATTATCGATACCGCTTATCCTCACAAGGGTCGCGGGGTGTAGACTTTTTAAAATCGTATAAATCGTGCCTTCCTTCAGGGTCCACACAACAAGGTTTCAAAAATCTCTGTCCACATGAAGTCAGCTCTCAAGCACATATTGAACAGTCGGAAGCCGGAAAACAAAACATCAGATGTCTCCATTTGTTAATATAGTTAGATGTATGTTTATGCATAAATTACGTTATATGGGGGGAGGGACCGAGCATTATTTGATAGCGAAAGTAATTTGTTGATCATCCTGAAAAAGTTGCATGCACTGTCAGGATGTTTATATACCACTTATTTTCAGACCGATACCAGTTTGAGTATTCGCTCTGAGTACTCACCGATACCAAGTGCTAATACCTCTAGTACTTTAACAACATTTCTCGTAACACAAATACCAAAAATTGTCAACAAAGACCTTTCTTTCTGACGCAGATGATGATTCGCCAATGTGTCAAAATGCCGCAGTATAGTGCCAACTACTGCCGTCGAGGACTTACTTTTTTTTGCCTTAAGTATCTGTGGTTGGTGTCTGCAGCCTCCATGACTATGATGATATCTGATATCAGTACTCGGCTGTGACTATTATACTGTTTATAGTATAAAGTAATCTTAGAACATCACGCGTAGAAGTAAATAAATGATTTAGAGATTATTTGATGTAAAAAAAAAATAATAATGCCCCTGATCCATGCGTGTACAAGGGAAATACGTAAATGGCAAAGACTCTCCTAACTTCCACTGACAACCCAGGCTCCTCTCCGACATACTCAGCTTGTCTCTCAGAGGGCTATCTTTTCAACATACTGTACTTCCTTGAGACCAATTCCTATTTCGACGGAACTTTGGCTCCATCTTGTGGTATCTTACAGTGTTAATTAACAACAAAAATGGCACATTTTGAAAGAATCACAAAGGATACGTTAATTAAAAAAAACTCCACTAGGTGAATTTGCGACCAAGCAACAATTACTGTTTACACGAGTATGGATCTACATGTGATCAAAAAGCACAGGTCTGCCCATGTCCATAAAAACTCAGAAGACAGAGTGTTGGAAAATTTGTTTCAGACAAGTCCTGAGGGAACAACCACATTTTATTTTCTTCCATTGTTAACAACTGGCCTAGCAGCGTGTTTACAGTCTCACCTGTTGTTGTCCCAAAGTTTAATCTTTTGTTGCGCATGCATGTGCATGGAACATCGCATATGATACATTTTGATGGTACTTGCCACGGTGTGGCCTGCCTTTGATACAGTCTGCTGTAAGACACGGCAAATCAAGACCGAGTTGTCTTTGAAAGCTTCGCTGTACTCGTCTGTCACGCAAACTTCGGTTGTGAAGTGTGTTCGGTATATTTGTGGAACCCCCCCAGTGGCAACTTCAGTGCTTGTGTACGCCAAGCATGCACTTTCCAACTTCTTCCGCACTACAAATGAGCGGCTGCCTTATCAATCCTGTCTTTACACGCCAGTGTGAACTTCATCATAACAGATAGGTTAGCTCAAGCGGTCGCTCAAATGCATGCGTGGGCTTATGCATACGCAGACAAAACCACACACCCAACGCGCACGTGCACGCTCCTCCTTCCAAACTGCCACAGGTGAAGAGCGGTAGCATCAAAGGCACTTGTCACTCTTCTGGCTTTATCGCCATCTCTCATCTTTTCCTCGCTTACTCTTTCTCGCCTCTGTCACTTCACATATTTCTTCTTATTCACATTTTTTCCCCATTCCCTTGTGCATCTCGCTATTCTCCGTTTGCTTTTTTTTTTTTTGCCAATCTCTCCCTCACCTTTTGTCTTTTTCTGCTCCAGTTTCCTGCCAGTAAAATCGCCTTGAAAAAGAAGACCTGTTTTTTATTTATCGCTTTATATTCATCTCCCACTTCTGGAGAGAACACTTTTGTAAAAAAAAAAAAAAAAAATGCGGCCTCAAAGGATCCATATCACATGCTCTCCTCTCTCCACTAACCCCCCCCCCCCCCCCACCAAAAAAAAAAAATCCCACCTCCGCCCCCGAATCGGTAGAGTGCGGCCGTGAGCCTCGCCAACTCCCGTCATTTCTCATGAATTAGTCTTACCTGTCACACACTTTCTTCTTTTGTTTCTTGCTCTTACTCATTCCATTCTCCCCATGCCCTCTCCTGCCTTTCCATCTCTCTCCGGTCCTCACATTTCATTTTTCTTCCTACACATGCCACACAGCAGTCCCTTAAGAAATGTCATTTCTGTCTTCTCTTTTTGTTCTGTAATTTCTCCGTGTCCCTCCTTTTGGCTTGGGAATTCGTTTATCGTCCGCCGTTCTTCTGTCCCCGGCCCTCTGATCTCTCTCTCTCTGGTTCTCCCTCTCTCCGTCTTTGTCCCCGACACTCCTCCGCTCCATTTCTCTTTTCTATTTTCTCACACTTTCACATCTGTTCCTCTCAGCCTCCTTTCCCGCCTGTCAATTTGGGGCCTTTTCCGAAATGCCACGATACCATGAATATTAGATGTACTATGGCCACATTGTAATGATTTCACAAAAGAAATATTGAAAGTGTTGGCATAAATATGTGAAAATCTTTGTTTCTCTGACTATTTTTGCCAGGTGCCTTTTTGAGTAATTGTGTAAATGTCAGCTGTCTTGAAGTCACATAACAGATTTGACAATTGTTGAGTTTTTCAACAGTTCTTTTTAAATTGGTGATATGGATCCTTTTGGATTTGAAAAAAAAGAAGAAAGGAAAGGAATTTTATTACAGTTTACATTTTTAATTAGATGTTCCAAAACAGGCAGCAACAAAAAATAAAGGTTTGCCTTTCGACAGCTTACATAGTTAAAAAGTCAAATTTTGTGTCAAATTATTTTTTTTGTTATATTTTGCTGGACATAACACAGTCACAACAGACTGTAAAATTTTATTCTCGTGTTTTTGTCATTGTATGTCTATCAAGCAACCAATAGAAATCAAACCTGAGGAGTTATTGTCAGCTACCCATCCCTTTTGTATCGATGTAACAAAGTGTCGACATACATTGGATGCTTAAAAAAGAAGCCAACCCAAACATTTATTTTCAAGAATATGTTCTATGCGCCCCCACGAGTCTAAACATGGCATTCTGATTAATGTTGTGTTTGTGGAATACGAATTAAACAGCAAAATCCACCCGTTTTTAGCCATCTCGGGGGGGCGGCCATTTTGTCTCTTGCTGTCGACTGAAAATGACATCACAGTTGCTCAGGGCGCCGATAATGACAAATCATGGCTCAGCTTCAGAAAACAGGTGAGCTGTTTAAAATTTGGATTTTACTGCTTAACTCATATTCCACAAAGGAAATATTAATCAGAATGCCTTGTTTCAACTCGTGGGCCTGCATAGAACATATTCTTGACGAAAAAATGCTTGGTTGACTTCCCCTCTGAGAGAAAACTGCTCCGATAAATCATAGAATCTCAATGCATCAAATTGAATTCCATCAGACATATGTATGTGATCGCTTTCCCTCACCAACTCTTAGCCTGTTTTTGTCAAGGCAGATGGGACAAGTCTTCACTTGAGAACAGTTCTCATGTACACAGGCACAAGGCACTTTTGTTCCATCAAAATGCAAATATTATGTTCTGCAATATCTAGGACCATATTATTGTAGCGCTAATTGGTGCAAAATTCTGTTCCTGGCTGCACCTGCCCACCCCACTCCTCAATTAGGTTTAATTGCAATTGCTGTAATAAAATGGGACAAATTGTGTAATGATCAATGTTTCCTGAGTGAGCTGACAGTTGTGCTTGTATTTGCTTTAGCCGGCTCGTTTAGATGAATGGGATGAATGCTAAGTGAACACGCACCCTCAAGGAGGAAGGGGCTTCTCTCTCCCTGGTCTCATGCAGCATGATTTATTCATCGCGCCACATGTCTGTAGAAGAGATGCTCATATGTGCCATGGTACCCCCGCGCTTCCACTTGAGATGATTTCGTCATCATACATGCGCATGGAGAGAGAGAGTGATAAGAGTGAAAAAGATGTAAATTGAGAAATATAAGAATTCTGTCATGTGAGGGGAAAATCCCTTATTTTTCAACAATCCCTCTCTTCCAAATTGTCAAATTAACTTTTTTTTTTCTGCAGCAGTGAGAGGGGATAATTAATAGGTCCTCTTTGGGTTCTTTTGGGTTTTTCTGGCTGCCTTCAAAGTGATAATTCTCTCCGGCTGTTGCCTCCGGGGACTGCTCCATCTTATTAACTTGTCTTTCCAGACAGCAGGGATGGAGAAGAACCGCTAAGTCCTCCTCTGACATCTCTTGCCCTAAACATGCACTGCTCACTGCACATGCTTGTGATTCCATGTGAACTCTCACATCGACTAAGATGAGAACAAGGCGAAAGATTTTAAAGCAGGCAAATTCACCATTATTGGTGACCTCATATTAGGAACAGAAGTGCGTCATGAAAGCATAGCAATGTGGAGTGCCACAAAAAAATATATATTTTGAGTGCAAAAAGAAAAAACAGATGACGAGTGGTGGGAATGTATTTAACTGTGGGCCCTTGAGACAAAAATGTTGATCCTCTCTATGTATATACACATGCTATGGATTGACAATAAAAGTGTGCCATATAATCACGTTAGTTAATGATGTGAATGCAGTCTTTGGTACATCATCCATATCCATCTGTACGAGTGCAGACAGGTAGCTGGTTGTAGCGTAGGATGTTGAAGTTTAACCCATATGTGTACTTTCACGGGAATGCATCAGAAAGTTGTATAAAAAAGGAAAATAATTGCAATATGAAAATAATAGGAAAGAAGGATAAATTCAAAAAGTTAAGAACTCTGTTGAGTTCATTCTGTAACATAAGCCCACCAAAAACTATTTACACATGTTTTTTACGTGGTTAAAAAATAGTATCTTAATAACAATATCAAACCGTAAAATCAAGTTGCCATGTAAATATGTGATTAGGTGCGCTACATTATGTGTGATGGTTTGCGCTTCCTTGATGAGAACAGGCTGAACCATCAAGGTGCTTGAATTGATTTCTTAAATTGAAACACTAAAGCAGGATTACAGGGAGAACTACGTCTTGGCTAAACACAGCAGGTAAACAACTTACTAAAGCTCCAGTTCATCTTTTCCCTTGAAATCAATAGATGCATTGATGGTGTCTCTCAGCTAGCCTGAGTAGGTCTTTCTGTACATTTTCTGCCATGCCTCCTTTTGGCCATCCCTCTTGTCCTTGTTGGGGGGATAAATGACATAGTGTACATGTATATCATCAATCAATCACCAAAGCAGAGGCTGTCAAACAAAATACTTGTTAAAATGTATCATGTCAGATAACATACATCACACCACATGACATAATACATATTTTGATTTGTGAACTCGCAGTGCATTTAGTCACAAAAACAACATTGTTAGCGAGCAGCAAGCCATAAAACGCTTTGGTAATTGCAGAACACATGTTGGAAGGCACATCTTTGTTTCCAAACAAACCTCACGGCTTTGCAGTCTGCTTCCAACAGATCCGAACGACTCGATTTGTCCTCGGAGCCTCCGGAGCTTATCTGACCATTGGACATAACATGGTGCTCGCTCTCCATCACTCTCCTCTGCTGTAAGAGGATGCCTTCACGCTGCACTGTAGCATTTTGTAAGCTGTTGTCACGGCTGGGGGGCTTGAATGTACAGGGAATAGGATTGGCACAGACAAGCAACATGACATATGAGGAGAGAATCGTTCAAGACACCTGAACAAAAAAATGCTCCAAAGCTAAAATGCGGATGGATAAAACGCTTTAATCTATGCCCTGTGGGAAAGAATTTATTAGGATATCATTTCCAGGTTAGGTTTACCACATTAAAAAATATAGATATGGAATAAAAATTGATGCTTTTACCCCAAATGGCCAAATGTCCAGATTGCCAGCAAAAGGATTCAGCCCTTATTCAATTTCATTCTGTACGTGTGTTTCTTTTGAAAGAATTTCTATTAAACTCCTCTGAAAAGTTGCGTGATGTGATATTGCGCCAAATAAAAAGTCGCCTGGCACACAGGTCAATGTAATACTCCGTGGCCAACTTTTCCGATGTGAGGCCGTCAGGGTATACCATTTTCAAACTTGAACATAAGAGTAGCAACGTGTAAACGCGGCGTTTGTTCACTCTGTGCTGAGCCGAGGTTTTCTTTGCTGAGAAAAGATGCTCCAAATTAGTGATCATAAATTAGCCAGTGCATATTCATTATGCCAATCTCTGCAGTCTCTTTATCGTTTAACTGCGCTATCATAAACATAATCATGGGTTCTGTCTTGAAGTCTCTGGTGGTGATAAAGCCTCTCCACTCTCTCATAGTTTATACAAATATGCAACGTTATGAAGCTATAAGTATGAAGAAACGATTAGTTTAGTCGTGAATGTGAACCAAGATAACCATTTATTCTAATCAGCTCAGTTTAGCCTTCACTCCATTTTTTTTTTTTTTTATGAAACCACTTCTTATTCTGCTTGTGTTCAGCTGCCGTGTTATTGTCCTGTCTTTCATGCATCAATAGAGGGATTATTATACATTCTTATTTGTAATTGGAGGGCAGGTTAGACAAGGGGATAATTAAAATAGTGTGTGTCGCTACTCCATCTATTTTCTGTCTGTGTCTCTTGGCGGTGTGTTTGCGTGCCCCTGCTTTGTCCTCCAAGCTAATGCAGATAATGTGGTACTTAGTGTGAACAGTAACAAACAAACGCATGCACTTACACATTGTTGAAGCCGCTGAAAAAGCACAACAGCGTACAAAAACATCAAATAAGGTTTACATTCACCCAGTAAGGATTGATTTGTTGACAAATGTTGATGTTCACATTGCTGGGATTGTACAATGAATTATTTGATGACTGATTTATAGTGATAAGTCAAAGAAACGCCCTCCAGTGGAGACAAAATTGGAGCGAACGTGGCAAAGTGTGAGAAGGGACCCGTGTGTCTATGGGTCTTGAGACCAACGCTCATTACAGTGGCTGGGAAAATATTAGAGTTCAGCTGACACTGTCTAAGTGAATTGTGGAGAAGACTTTTGACAGCAGGGTGAAGGCGGGCTAGATTATGATGGATGATGACAACATCTCACAAGCAGCATTGTATTTGTTTGTGTGTTTTTTTTTTTTTTTAAGCCGGTGCCAAAGTGTTCATTCAATGCAGTGGCTTGGGTTGGTGCCACTCTGGGCTAAATGAAGATTCCTGATGGGTGTGTTCAAATGTTGTTCAAAATGATGTTGCAATATTTCAAACCCACAAAACGCATCCATTACCCAGCCGATGCTAGTGTGACAGCTCCGAAAGCTTTCATGAAATGTGTTGCCGTGGTCTGATTTAACGTTTGATCAGAAAATAACATTCATTTTTTTTTTTTGTGTCTACCAACACTGTTGCTGAAATGCAGGGAAACCACCTAGAATTATACTCTAGTTACTTGTACTTTGTTTGCTTTCATGTACATGAAAAGTTAATATGGCGAGTGAAATCTTAATTAGTTTGATTGAAGAAAACTTCTTTGCAGTCTCGCAAAGCCTCCTCAGTCTAGATCACAAAATAGAATTCAAAGGAAACTTTGGCAAAGAATGATCAATGTATTGAAAAGTTGTTATCCAGAACTTAGCAGCTTTCCAAGTTTACTGATATCTGTGTGAACTATTGAAGGTTAAACACAGAACAGAGGTTGCTTTCACTGCGCAGCCACACTGTGGTCATAGCCTCGAAGAAAGCAGCACGCTACACTGTATTGAAAGATTTTGGAATTGAGGATTGCTAATGTGAAAGATTGCGGTTGGCCCGTCTCAAATCTGAACTGTCCAAGGGTATGTTTATACATTAAGTAGAAGCAATTTGATTTCCCTTTGGGTTTTTGAAAGGTTTCAGGTACATAAGGCGCGTTTACAAGACATGAGCAATTCAAAATTTGTAATGTGCATGCCAAGCCAGTAGTTGGCGAAGTAAGGAAACATTCAACTGTGTGTCTTACCAGAACACTCCTTTGAATGCTCACTGTTGGCATTTTTCTGGGTTTAGAAGTTGACGTGCAAATAAGGTAAATATCATTGTCATGTACAGTACTTTATATGAAGGACCAAAAAAACAACAACAGTTTGTATACAGTTTCAGTTAGAAACAAAATTAGGATCAACGACATGCGATGGACAAGAATTTTCTTTACAATAATGTGTTTGATGCAGCCCTACTGGTGTAAAGACAGTATTCTGATTGATATTGTGTTTGTGGAATATGAGTTAAGCAGTAAAATCCACCTGTTTTTGTCCATCTCCGGTGGCGGCCATTTTGTCACTTGCTGTCAAACTGAAAATAACCAATCATTGCTCAGCTTCAGAAAACAGGTGAGCCTTGATTGGTTGTTGCCTGAGCGCTGAGCAACTGTGATGTCATTTCCAGTCGACAGGAAGTGGCAAAATGGCCGCCCCCTGGGATGGCTAAAAATGGGTGGATTTTGCTGCTTAATTCATATCCCACAAACACAATATTAATCAGAATGCCTTGTCTCAACTAGTGGGGCTGTATAGAAGATATTGTAATGAAAAAAAATGCTTGACCTCTCCTATAAATATGAAACAATTCCAGGAAAATTGCATCTCCCTTTTTCAACATCTTTGTGCCCATATGTTGATCTATTTTCCCGTCACAGACAGAATCACAATATGACTCAGTTGCGATTCCTCCGAGTTTTCTCTCTCTGTTGCTCTGAGGAGCAGATGGAACAAGGAGAGCACTTCATCCGCAGATTTCTGTCTCCTTTGGCTTCCTCTGGCATCGGCAACTCATCCCGTTGTACTCATTGGAAGATCTGGTTTCTTGCCCGCGATCCATCCCTCTTGTCTTGCCTCCAAACACTGACTCATTCAATCATTCAGTCTCTTTCATTCACTCTCCTCCTCCTGATTTGGCCACCAGGGATGTACTCTATGTAGCAATGGAGCAAGCATCATTGATAGAGCATCTGTTTCGACATGGTGCGGGATCTGTGGCATGTGGGCGAGCATCTGGGGGCTTGAGCGTGGGGCACATTACATCCTATTGCATATCTTAACATGCCTTGCTCAGCCGCATGTGTCACTCACACGCACGGCCACTCCCACAGATTCCAATGGTCCCAGCAAGATTACTGTGGTTCGACTCCAGCTGCTTCTATAGAGGCATTGCATTAATAATGCATATATCATGTGCTGGTCGTTGAATATGACTCCTGTGCAGCAGCGGGCACACATGTCCATTTTAGACACTCACGCAGACAGGCAGAAAACATTTTGGCATCATGAATGCATTGGGGAAGCCAGACAGAGAGAGAAGCCCAATCCAAATAATCACCACACATCTTTTCTAGATGGCCCAACTTGTCAAAGCTCATCAAGACACTCTGCCAATACACTTTCACCCTTGGCAGCAGACAAAATGAGACTTTTTATTACCCCAAGTGCTCTATTTTCACAGAGTTTTGATGAAGTGGCAATATGTTTACCACTAATACACTTTCTTGATCGTTTTTATAGCAATGTATTTGCCTGCATGCAGCTCTTGTTGAATCTCCTACAGGCAACTGCAGGCAGTAGGCTGAAATAACTGTTTGACTGTTAAAATGTGTTTATTCTATTGACCAGGCAAATTGTTACAGACAGCCAAAAGGGAAAAATGGCTTTTTTTGCTGCAAATGTTACCTAATGAATCAGACTGTTGATAGAAAGTGGTAATAAAATCTAAATATCCCCCCGTGGGTGCTTTCCCTCAGTAAACATTTGCGGCTGAATGGCTAAATTAAACATCACAACTTGTTTTTTGTCTCGCCTTTCAAGAAGAAAGGAGACAGTGTTTGTTCATTTTCCATCATATGATTTCTGCATGTAGCATTATAGCTTCCAAAAATACTGTTGGGCAGATTTCAGCTTTTTGTCACATCTGGAAGGAACATCCTGAATTTTGAATACATCTTGACGGTTTAAGTATGTAAACGGATCAATGCACACCTGATCTCTGCTTGGAGTGGCAGAGATCAGGTGTGCACAATCATTTGATCCGACTGAAAAGCTTTTCATCTTTTTAAGCGAGTGTACTTTTTTGAAAAGGTGCAGGTGCAAGTCTAGTAATTACATGCAGCTTCGCTTTTTCTCCTTTACACAGATATTTTGCAGCAACAAAGCACTGTATTTATGTGACATCTACATGCTATAAGCTACATGACGGAAATAACCGGTTCTAATTGTTTCCGTATAGTAATATCTTGAAACGATAGCCTTAATGCATTCCTATTGCAATGATGCTTTGAGACACGAGTTGAATTTATTCCATGACCAAAACACACGTATCTCAAGTCATCCTTCCCCATTGAAGTGCCTTCAATCAGTTACCGCCTCCCCCAAAAATAAATTTTAATTTTAAATGTTAATAAGAAAAAATGCACAATTTAAATTGAATGTACAGAAATAAACCATTTTAACACATGTTTTTGCTTCAGGTCAACGAACTTTGTGACGCACCTCCAATGTATGTGCCTTGGCCACCCGGGGTCGCTATAATGCAAATTTACGCATACACTGGAAATGGAGCTGAGCTCAGCTCCTCAGGAAGCCGCCGTATTATTGGTCATTCTTTACAGAGGATAAAGAATAGATGCCTAGAAGTATAGTTATATTATCTGCCTGCAGACGTTGCTTCACTGTTTGTGTTCAAATATCTGTCGCTTAATGGATTGGAATGGAACGCTGCGACACCGATGCAAATTCTTCTTTGTGAAAGCTGTAATCACTTTCTCAAGTTTGATGATGATGTATTGTTACTAATACACCTAATTTTAACATGATCCAAAGCTGTCTCTGGAGGGTACAATTATTATATATACCGTATACAATGCAAATAAAAAGCATGCTCCACCATCTGTTACAGTTGAGGATCTTGTAAAAAGTAAAACAGTAATTGATGTGCTTTGTACATAATCTTCTGATATCGCACAAGCGCAATTGCTGAAAATAGTCATGAATTATTGTACATTAATTAGACAAATCTATAATTGAGGCTAGAATTCTTTTCTTTTTTTTTTACTAATATGCCATTTTCATTGCCGTTACTGATGAAGACAAACATAATTACATTTATTGCTATATGATATTACAATACTAGGTCAATTATAAAATAAGTAAGTAAAGATCACTTCTATTAAATAGCAGAACCTAATTTCCAGTCTTATCTTTCCCTCTCCACCCCCATTTGTCATTAAGCTCAGAAATAGCGTTTTCTCTGTACAGTAAAAGCAACAGTTGACAACAATTCATTTCTAAATTGTGAATTGAGGGACTGCCCAGTCGATATTTAGTTGCTGGCCTCAACCTGTAGACCAAGGGTGTGCACACTTTTTCCATCGAGGGCCACATAAAATATTTAAAGGATGCCGGGGTCACTTCAACATTCTTTAGCTTCTGTTAATGAAGCACACTATAACCAAGCAGTCAGTGCGGTCACAGATATGCTAAGTAATATTATTTACAGTTTATAAACACCAACCAGTCACAATAATATGACTACTTGCGCAATCCAATACTATGTAATACAAGAGCTGTATGGAAATGTCTGCCTTTATAATGGTAATAATGTTCAGTTTTGATTGACACACAAAGTGGTATTGAATCAACACAATCTGTATATTTATTACTGTAGTTGACGTTTACAGGGCTATTGTAAAATCGAGCAATATTTTATATCTTTCTGTAGGCGTTTTTTTTTTAATTCAACTCTTGTGTTGGCTCACTTAAGCGTTTGCATTCGGTCATAATGCTGTGGCAGGTTGCTTGTGTATTACATATATATGTGTGCATGTATTTTTTTCCATGGTCTATTTAGTAAAAAAAAAAATCATTTAAAAAACAGCCCACATCACAACTTTCTGTCCTCACAGGATAGGTTTACAGGTGACAAGGCAAATAATTTAGGATTTATGGATCGCCAATGGTCCTGGATCCCACTGGAATAAAACTGCCACCGCAGTGAGCAGAACACCCAGAAGCAAAACAACAACTGTACCAGGCAGACAATATTTAGAGTCGTCTGACGTTCAAGTTGAGCAAAAAGGCGGGCAAATGATCATGATTCACAGTATGTGCTACTGTAGATAAATTACTTTCATTCATTTTGGATTTATGAATTGATTTTGGCTCATTACTTTAGTTGTAAATAGTTTTACCATTAATGTAACAAATTTCCTCTGAAGATGAATTCTAGTCAACTATGGTTAAATGTTAAATTTAGTTATCAAAATTGATTACATTCAATACATTGTGAGCTAATTTTCACAGAAATTATGTTATTGCTGTAACTCCTTATCACAAAAGAAATTGTTGTGTCTAAACTAAACAATGTCCAACTGAAGTGATTGAATTTAGTTTTTTGCTCAGTGCATATTATTCCTGGAGCTTCAGTGAGATATTTTGACTGGATATACACTGCAATTAAATGGCTACATGTGAGTTTTTTTAATTACATGTACATTTGACTTCACAATTACGACTAGAATTACACTGCATGGTTCAATTGACACAATTCCCATTTTTTTGCTCTCAAGCGGCAAATTCGGATCTGCACGGCAGCGTAAATAGAACAAAAAAATATATCACAAGATATCTTTGGAATGTCTTCCGTTGGCCCCTTGTCAACGTCCTTGCATATTAAACAGTCACGCTTTCTCTTGACACTAGTCGTTTATTTTACCCTGCGCGCCTGGAACATTGTTTGACACGAGTGACACCACGCCTACTAGATTCAAATGATTGCCTTGTTAGAGCAGCGCAACCCAGTGTCAAATGTAAGGAGTACAGCGCATACAAGCCCATGCTTAACGTGGCCTGCATTAAGCTTTGAAAAAATGACAGTATGCTGCGAGGACGCCTGCTGTGGACGCTCTTCATGGTCAGCCATGGGTTCAAGGCAATGCTGGAACGGAAGTGTCTTCCAAGCTATTTGTATTGTCTGACCTTTAAGATGATGAAGCGCAGGGAGAATGACCCTGGCCGGATTGTTCAAAGAGCATCCTCCAGATAGTGGGGGTCCAGTGGCTGGCAGCATGCTGCGGGAATGATCCGCCCCCTTCGTCAAAGGCCAAATACAGGAAGTTTAGCCAGAGGAGAAGGCCACGCATCCTCTCCTTTTGAAGCTCTCTCCAATACCGCCGTGCTATCCTTGCATGGATGAATACTGTTTGTCAACCGTCTAGTCAGTGAAGGTGGACAAGCTAACAGTGGCTCTGTTGAAGATGCTAACGTTGACCGTCAGCAGAGTCCGCACTCGGCTTTTATTTATTGATGAATTATTTTGCCGTTTTGATTCTATTTTGCATGCTCCTTCTGCTTTTGCTTCTTGCACCTCTTGCTCGGGAATTTCTTGTGCTCCAGCCCTGTTGCGCATGATTAAATCTATTCATTTAGAGCTCACATTGGTACCACAGATGTCAGCTTTGAGATTGAAACTCGCTCCCCCTCTGCAAAGGAGCTGGTTTGAAAAAGAAAACTTCAGAGAAAAACTAAACAGAGACGCAAAGTCCTTTCAGTTCCCTAAGTGTAGCCCAAGTGGGACTTAACACGTGTGTGTGGGTGGGTGTGCGTGTGTGCGCACGTGTATATGTGTGTGGTTGTAAGGACGTTAGTGTATATTACATTTGATAACTGAACTAGTAGTTCTGGGCAATTCTTTGAAATACCACCATGATTTTGAATTTGGCTTCTCACGATCTTAAAAACATTACAATCGACAAAGAAAAACGATGAATCTGTCAATCGAGGCGGTGGATTTGCAAGTTGTGAAAGTACCCTGAATGCACCATGTTGCGTGTGCAGCAAGACTGTATGCGATTTTGCTCTCCCTGAACGTGTTTTAATTAAGTTGTTTAATGGAACCCCAGTTGAACTTTACTGTAAAACTAAACACACACAAAAATAATTACACACATTGTATATTTAGATACAAGACATGCTGCATTTGAAAAACGTCACCAGTGCTCATGCTGCAGTCAGTGTTAAAATCCCGTTGACATGGTAACGGGAAATTAGCATCGACTTTCAGGAGTGATATTCTTTCAAATGACAGATATTTACAAATAAACACTGGCGAACACATACAGACAAGTAATATAAGTACTATAATAATATGGAAAAGCACATATTCTTCTCAATTTCTGAAAAGCAAGCTATAATAATAGAGCCAATGGCTACTTTCATCTTCTACTCTTCTTAAGTCATTGTAAGCGTGTCCTCCATGCATGCCAATGTGCATACAGCATGAACAGCCAATATTTATTTTTTTATTTATTGTTTTTTTTTTATTGCTATTATTTTGTTACTTTCTTTGTTTACTTTGTTACAAATGTATTTACTGGTTATATAGTATTCTTTAAAGTTATATCAAAGATACGTTTTGAAGGAATTAAGGAGCTTTTATTGTCGCACCAACACATGGAACACGATACCCAAGGTCCCATGTTAGCCCGCTATGTCCCAAGACATGTGAAAATAAAAATAGAACAACAGAATAAGATCAAATAAGTATGATAAGCAGAATGAAAATGCAAAAAGTTTGAATTGCACATGATTTTTACAAAGTCATTTTGTAGGCCTTCTTAAAAAAGAATCTCTTTCTCAGGTGTTTGTCGAACCAAGTAGCCAAATCGTTTCATCACGGATATACTCCCAAGTAAAGCAAGATGATAATGGTCATCCAAGACACTTTTTCATCTCCTCTAATTACTGCCCAAAAGCACTGATGAAAGGAAACCGTTCGGTTACTAAGATGTAGTGCTGCTTTGACTGTATAAACACGTTATTATATACCTACTTAAAAAAGTAATTAAACACAGCCTGGGTGCTGTGATGGGGTTCTTTCTCTAACTGAACTATGGTGCTTTTCCTGACAAGTGTGTGTGTTTTTGATGAAAAGGGGTGGTTTAGCCAGTTGATGAGCCATCTCTGACCGTGCAGATCACTGGCGTCAGTGACATCATCACACATTGCTCGATGGTGTAATGATGTCACGATTTGAGTTAGCCTTCAGAGGACAGACTCCCTGAAACTGTAGTGCTCGCTTTTTCCTCTGCATTAAATTGCAACATTAGCTATGTAGGCTATACACTTAAGTGGTATTTTCATCTGGAAGCTCAGTAAAAGCCATTGCTGCTCAATGCAAATGACCACCAAAATGGGATCGTCACTGCGCTTCAGTTCAGACGAACTCTTGTCTTTCTTTTTATAAAAATAATATGGCAAATGCTAGGCCTAATTGACATGAATCGACGTCACTTTGCATCTGATTGTAAAGCTGCTGTAATGCCTTGCTGTTCCTAGACGTGTTCTGCTCTAAGTCTTGCTCCCTATACATCATCATTTTCCATTCAGTCTCAAAAGTCTTCTTATCCCAAATTTTGCTGTAATCTTTTTCCATCACTGCGTTCACGTTTTCACCGCCTATTATTCCCCTAGTCTGATTTGCCACATTCATGTGGAGCAAGAAATGCAAATTAAGTTGAATGAAACAGCTACAGTATCTACTGTATATCAAATGGCCAGAAAATACAAAAGGTGCATGTATGTTTCATTTCATCCAAGTCCCTCATTGCTTCACGTCTCAAAAGAAATTCATCAGAGGGTCTCAAAGGCTTTTAGAGAATACCCTCCTGTCCTGACCTAATGCTGGCACCCTTCCCCTCCATTGGTTGTTACTGCCTGTGATAGAAATGGAGACATCTATTAGGCCTGGATTATTGCTTGGCACAAAGGAGGCTGACATTCTTAAATGAAGCATCCCCTTGTGGTCGAAACCTTCATATCTCATCTCATGATACTCGTTCTAAAGCAGGGGGTGCCTAACTACCGGGCCGCAGAACAGTGCTGGTCTGGCCTATTCACTTGCACAAAAACAAAATAGGAATAGGCAATGGAATCATGGAGGGATAAAGTGGATAACCACCATGCATTTTAGTTTCCCTCAAATATAGTTTATAAATACATCAACTTCTTGTCTGGATCTCATTTACAATAATCAAAGTGAATGATGGATTTTTTTTTTTTTTTTACCTGTTCATAGGAATATATATCCTTTGATCATATAGCTAATTAAGTATGTGCTGTGTCCTGTGTATATAAAGCTAGCCATTTTAATACTAGTATGACATACTTATCTTTCCTTCTTTCTTTCTTTTTTTGGAAGAAATCACATGGTTGTTGCTTCTATTTTGACTTCATTAACGTAACATGGTAGGGCACATGCAGTATACGTTCTTGTTATAATTGTTTGTAAAAGTTATATTGAAGAAGTAGACCATAAAGTTAGTTACAGTTAAATCATCCGAAAGTCCTGTCCTGACCTGCGTCACCTTTTCCATACAAGGGGTCTAGAGCGTGATTAAGGAACATGTGAGGAATCTTGCCATATGACTGTCAGTGTGCGTTGTTTTCAGGCCATTTGTGTAAAAGCAGGTGATCGTCCTCGCTCTTCCCTCATACTTAAGTTCCCTTGTGGAAACTTACGTGACGCCTCATCTGCTTTCACTTCTTTACTTCAGTGTGACTCAGAAAGAGCAACTTTTAATGTTCGTGTTTATTAAAAGTGAATTTGCCCTCATTGCCAAGTGCTCCCCTCAGCCCTTTAAGCCCCAGTTGCTTTTAAGTTTGCTGCCAGTGAGCAAAGGGGTACATGGTCACCTTCTCCATGGGTAATTGCTTCCATTCAGTTGGTGCTCGCAGTCCTCTGATCATACAGCAGGCAGTAATAAACTCTTAGACATATATTGTTTGGCACTAATGAGGCTCTTTCTTAGGTGGGGAAATCTTTTTAAAGAATATAGAGGTCAGTGGAGAGACACTCATTTCCCAGATGCACACACCATGTTGCTATTTAGATGCACATTAATGCTGACCACTGCAGCTCGGAATGCATTAGCAGCCTAAATGTGTGTTGAACAATGCGTTCTCTAGTTGCTGTCACCCGTACAATTAGGCAAGCCTAATACTAATAGGAATATCTGTAATAACGATATAAATAAAGCCGATGCTGCAAGTCAGGGTTGCAGTTTTTAAATGTAATACAAATGTTTGTGTGTGTGTCTATATCGAGGCGGGGCACCTTTTAAAGTAGGACAGTCGAAATTGATGGCCAACTCTGAAAGCTGACCTACTTAGAGGCGCAGACAAACTAGTTTCCTCAGCATGCGTGCGGAGCCAAGTTGCTGTGAAAGAAATGTAACGAAAGCACACATATTGGACTTTAGGAGAAGCATGCATTTCCTTCTCAGCACTTTAGCCAGTGGATGACAAATGCAAATTATGTAAGTCAGGTTAAATTTCTTGAAAACAGTGGTCCGTAGGAAATCACTATTAAGCTATTTTAGTTATTTCTAGTAACACAGTGGTGGACACTGTTCAAGTTCAGTTTTCAAATAAAATATTCGAGGGACAATCTATTTTGATTCAAGCACCATTTTCAATTCATGAACCGTCTTGGCATGGTCGAGGATTTGTCGAGCTCTTTTCCAAACAACCAAAGATGCTTAGCATGGTGCACATGTGTTAGGATTTTGAGCCGAGGATTCAATTGATTCAATTGGTTTTGTGACTAGTACTAAACGTGAATGCGTTTAAGAGAAACGTGGATGGAAAAGGTCTTACTTCATAATTAAAAGTACATTTGTTTCGGGCAACTTCTCTGATCAAGTATGCCAGCATCTAAAAGTCTCTGCTCTTAAAATGGCCTTAGGCCAATCCTTCCATCACCCGATGCTGTTACAGGCCACCCACACATGTCTCGGCAAATTGAGCGTCGACATTGTTGGCGTTGTGGCCCAAAATAATATTGGTCAAATCTGCAGGAGGCCATTTGCACACCTACACCATCACGTATTGTTTGTGATATTTTCTCCGTGTGGATTTTGACGTGCAGGACACTCTGGCTCTTGTTGACTAGTCGATCGTGAGGCTTGATTCCTCAGTCTAATATTCAACCAAGAAAAGAAGTCAAGATATTAATTTCATCCTGATTATTATATACCTATAGTGTACTTCCAGCTCATCTTGAAACCATGAACACTTACAGGAAGTACACATTTTCACAGCCAGCATAAACTAAGCCGACATCATCCATATGTTTTTTTTTTCCTTCATGATCTTGTGACCATCTAAATTATACTGTATAGCTATAGATCCATCTTCTATACCATTTGTCCTCATTAGTGAAGTGAGTGAGCTCAAAAAGAAATATAATTAGGATTTTTATTAGTAGCATTGCACACCTCAGGATGTGTTTTCCATCATATGTGTCCTATGTTCTTGGAAGGTTCATGGCATGATCCGTATTAAACCGGGGATTCATTCTTGGGTCTTTCGATCTGTAGTAATTGCACATGGAAATACTGATCAAAGGCATCAAACTGTGCCTGCTTCTCTGCAGTGCTGAACGATGGGACGTTAGACGCCAGGGCATTCGCACCAACAGTTCAGTGCGGAATCTTGCTCTAGTCTGCCTGCTGATTGGACAGGTGAGGGTTTGATCATGCAGAATTATTGCTGAATATTCAGGCTGGTGAAGGAGAGGAGAATCAGTTTTAACCGCAGGTGGTTTGCAGACATATTGGTAGCACTGTGATTAAAACTTGTATTCACAAGACTTAAGTATCGAAATTACAGGGTTAGCACTTCACAGAATATTCCACAAAATGGCTGCAATTAATCAATACCAAGGCTTTTGCAAATATCTGCCTCCATGTCAGGGGTAAAAAATAAATAAATAAATAAAAAAGTAGTTTTGATCGTATCTGATAGTTTCAGAACTGTATTACAACTTTTAAGACCATCCACAAAGATGTCAATACACAGACACAATTTGTTTCCATCGAGTGAAAGGAGTTGCTCACAAACAGACCTAAATTATCTTTCATGGATCTCTACTTCCTTTTGTGGGTTTTAATCCCGATACAAAGCCACCTAAAATGTAAAAAGTGCAGTTTGTCTTACAGTACGTGTTGCTTTATGTTTTGTTGTTATATTGTATAATGTCCGAGTGCAAAAAATAGAAGGCTTGTGTTTCTCAAGGTGGTCTCAGTGTTTATTTTCATTTTTTTTTATCTGCAATCTGATTGTCTTTTCTTTGAGGTTTCTTAATACCTCAAAGCTGGAAATTTAGATATCCAAACATAGCGGCAATAATTACCAGATTATCAGGAATCATCAGATTGACAGCAAATCATTTTACGTGTCTTTTTATACATGGTGGACTACAGTATGATAGTGGATTATTTGTGGGTCAGAGTATTGGTATTGCGTGATTTATTATTATCATTAGTATTGATTAATAATGTAAATCAACATCAGAAGAATGTCTGCAATACAAACAAGAAATTTGATACTAGCATGACCAATGTAGGGATTAAGATTATGATAGTGAAATACTTTAATTATAAAGATTAGCACAAAGCAAACGGCCACGAAACAAATTGCACCTTGACATAAACAATATTCATTTCGCTTTGCATCTTTTATATTAAAAACATAGCATACGTGTTATCCTTTTTTATTTTTATCCTAATGACAATTGTTTGCCTGTTTTAACATGGAGATTACTCATCCCTGAGCTACTTTAGGTGAAATAAACCCGCCCGAATTGCGCTACATTTTAGACGGTCGCAGTCGAGGCCCGACTATGATGAAGCTGGTAAAAGGCTGTGAACGTCGCCTCCCTGCCAATCCCACGCAGCCAGGCGACGAGACCAAGCTCCAGCTAATAAGTGTGAGCGAGTGCGGTCGTGGCTTCAGCCAGCGGCCCCACAACACCTATTACTACCCATCCTATCAGACAAGCATGTGTTTCCATTTACAGGCCACTGTTTTAGCTGTAGGGAGGTCGCTCATTGTGAGCGTGATGACACCTCTCTCCTTGCGTCTGTCAGGGTTGACACTCTTTAATAGTCTTGTGGAGGTCATCCTCATGTCATGCGCGGATGGGGGAGAGGGACACAACACATGAAGACAATTGCTGTTATTTTGTGCCTGTTATTGTCTGTATAGTGTGGAAAATGGGATCGCTGTGGACAGGACTGTACTGCACCGGCAGGTCCAGACGTTTAGTGAATGCTTAGGGGAGTGACTAAAAAGATGTGTGCTGAATCAAGGATGGAAAAAAAAAAAAAAACACGTTTTGTGTGTGTGGATGCTGTAGTTTACTCCGCAGCAAAGCATCTCATTGTTCTTTTCAACTCATCCAGTCATGTGTAGAAGGGCCCGGCTGGTGGTATCTGTGTTGATGTGGCTCTGGCCTGACCCAAGTGGATATAATGGTGCAGTAGAAAATGTCCTGTCAGTTGATGGAGGAGCTGCCTGTAGCTGCGGGAAGGAGTGTGACGACAGGGGCCATGTGCGCTAACCTCTCCCCCTGTCACTTTTTCTGTCTCGTTCCATCCCCCTCTCCTTTCATTTCCACCTTTTTTTCTCTTTCACGTTGCCCTCAGATACACCTCCCTCCACCCCCCACTTCCCCCGACTCCGCTCCCTCCTCCCACAACCCTCTGTGACAAATTACTCCTGGCGGTTGATTTGTTGGTTGTCAAAAGTGCTCCGTGCGCTGGCATGAAGGTGGGGCGAGCAGGAGAGGAATCTTCCTCCTGTTCCCGCCTGTCGTCATCAGCGTCCCGCACAACCATCCCCCCCCCCGACGCCATCCCCACAAATGCGGGCTGTGCTCTCACCACCGCAGCTCAGTGTACAGGTGCCTCGGTGGAAAATGACGTTGAGTCTCTCAAGATCTCATTAGATTAAATGTTGTCCGTGTTTAATCAGCTCACACATTCACTTCACAATCCCTCTTTTGACAAAGCCGTTTTGATATATTGTCGCCTGTGAGCTCAACAGAGGACGTGATTTGTTTATCGCCATGGGGTTGGGGGATGAGCAGAAAAGTGAAGTATAAGTAAGAGACTATAAAAAAGCTTTACACTGAGTGGAGGGGCAATGTAAAGATGCTAACATCCCATAAACACCCTCAGATGTTAATGAGTATAAAATACACAAAACCAGGGTTTTTCCTGGCCCAAATTGAGCCGGAGGAGGTACCACCGCTTTTGGTGGCACCTCGAGTTAAAATGTTCATGCTATTAATGACGCTGGTCTCTGGCAGTATTAGGGGAGTATGTGTTTGTGTTAAATCTAAAGTAGCCATTTCTGGGAGTAACAAAGACACGTTAAGCTACCAGTGTTTCATGCTTGCTGTGGCGGGCCGGATGTGACCCGCAGCTGTGAGCTTGTCACATGTGACTGAATGGGATTGTTCAGGCTTGCAGGGAGCTGGAGTCTATCCCAGCTGACTTTAGGTGAAAGGCAGACGACACCCTGGACTGGTCACAAGTCATTCGTAGAGCACATGAAGGTGTAGAGACAGACAACCATTCGCACGGTCACTGCCTGCACCGAAGTGATGCTTTCAGAGAATTTGGTGGTTTCCGAATTGTATGACCTTGGCGGCGTTTAGATTTTATTACGGTGTACGACAAAACTCAACATGATCATCTTGTCAAGACTGTTTTTGCGACAGCTCTCTGACTACAGTGTGTTAGTGTACTTGTGTCCAGTGAGTTTCCAGCTATCATTTTCACACTCAGGAGATTTTGCCTCTTATTACCCCAACTGACATCCCGTGGTAATAATTTGATGGTGTTTCCCATGGAGCATGCCAGTTAGACCGGTGGTGTGTTTTCTATGAAATCTCCTGCAGAGTTGGTTTGATTTCATCGTCTGGCCTTGGCCTCTTTGAAAAGAAACTCATCTCCTTTCAGTCTCTCTTGCTGCTTTATCCACTAAATGTTTTCCTTTTTGTGCCGTTTCCTCCTTTGCAAAAGTAATAGAACATCGGTTTTCCTTTCAACCCCTGCTGTAGAGAACCAGATTTCTTTGTGTATCGCCATCAAAACAGAGAAGAGGGCATCACATTCCACTTGTGTTGATAAGGCGTAAACCATCATGACTCTCCCCCTGGGTTAAAAGAGAAGTTGTGCTTTAGTACTATAAATACGGCACGAAAATCCCGGTGTAAATGAAAAGGGAGCCTGCATTAACATAAGGGCAGTGTCTGCTATTGCAGTCAGAGTTCAATAACAGAAGAAAAACACACGCAAAATACATTTAATGAAATTCAGATGCTGAACCCTGGCTTCCTGAATCTCATTAAATGAGCTTTGTGCAGTTTCCCCATCTTCTCTTTGTGGGAGAGGTTCTGGGTTCCCCCTAATAATGTGGCAGATTTCATCCTCCCCCTGATTTAAATAGGACAATGTCTTGTTCCTTTTCAAGCCCGAGCCCACTTGCCACAAAGATGTGCTCCGCGGGGCTGGCTTGCAATAACAATCTACCTTGTTGTGCGTTTCGTCTGAAATTGTTACTAACTTTCTCTCCCCCTTTTCTCCCTCCCTACCATCTGCTTCTCTCTGCACAGGATTCGGTTTCATAACTTTTGAGAGTGAAGACATCGTTGAGAAAGTCTGTGAAATTCATTTTCATGAAATCAATAATAAAATGGTAAGTCCACTCTTTTTTTTTTTTTCAATTCCAGTTGGGCATTGAGGGATTAATATTTTATTTACTTATTTTTCGCCAAGTATTAATAGCAGCACATGTGTGTGGGTGTGTGTGTGTTTGTGTGCGAGAGAGAGCGAGTGAGAGAGACCAGCTCACATGCGCGCACCCCCTGTGGTTCTGTGGTTTTCGGGGATGGGAAAGTAGTGGTGTGTACTGGCCACAAAGCGTGAAATTGTGTGACTGAGTTGTGCCTGTCAGGCTGAGAGACAGGAGACTGGTGTCTGTCCCTTTTTCCGGAATCCCAAACACACACGCAGGCACACTCTCACACATTAACACGGACACACAAAGGTGAAGATGCCCAGGGATGGTGCTAGCAGAGGCTGAGTTCATTAGTTGGGGATTAATGCCTTCCACAGGCTCCTGTGGTGCTTGTTTTATTTACACTTGAAGCTTGGTCATCTCAGAGCACTCAAAAGCACACTTGTCTTGTCGTTAAATGATGATTTAGAGTAACCGATCCTCCGCATCGTGATTGTGAGTCCAACTCCGCCGCACTTCCACCCGGCAAGCCTCTGGAGAGATATATGTGCTTTACATTCTTAACTGTCTTGAAAGTGTTATCAAAAGTAAACCACATAGAAAACTCTTTGGTGATGCCTGACTGAAACATGAGCTGGAATCACTCCCTATCCACTATAATAGCGTCGTATATAGTGAGGCAGTCGGCCATTTTGTTAATACGGAAAAATGAGTTTCGGTTTCCGGGTATTTGATTTTCATCATGCGACAATGTGGATAATAACTTTATAAGTGGAGCAACACATCTCATGACATCCCAATTTTTTTTAGTTTTAGTTATTCATTCGTTTTCACTAACTATAATAACCTTTGATCAAGATTTTATTCCAAACGAGAGAGGTTGTTTTTGTCAATTGTTAATCCGATTCGCGCATGAAAACACTTATTCCCACATTTCGGAACAAACTGTCTTTACTGTGCATGTCTGTGACATCACTATATGCGTTTCTGTTATTCCCAGAAGCTAGTGGAAGCAGAGCGAGCTAAAGACAAGGTGGGCGCAAGACTGAACTGGTACATTTCCAGCTCCATTAAGAAGTGTTAACTCAACGTAATAGCGCAAACCGGATAAATCTGCGAAATAACGCAAAAGTTTAAAGTAGAAATGGACAGAGTGATGTTTGGTTGACACGGAAGTCGATATACAGTTTCTTCGTCTACAACTACTTCCGGTATATTTGGTCAATCTGCGCATGTCGAAAGTGTGATGCATGAACACACAAGTCCTAATCTGATCAATATTTTTACTGTCCATGAAAACAGTGCATCCCATCATAATATTAATGTGAACTCTGATCGGATTAAAGACATTTTATCCATGTAAACGTAGCCAGTGTTCCTCAGCCCAGAAATGGATCCAGAAAAAACGTAACTTCTGGTCTAGAAGCTCTTCCAGCATGACGGTCTCTCCTGAATCCTGCCGATGAATTGGTTTTAACCTTCTTCCGTCCAAGTGGGCATATTGTCAATATGCAAGCGATGAGATGTAAATAAAGTGCAAAATGAGCAAATCCTGTGCGTTCAATTTAGCTTTCATCACATCTGTTTCTTGTCCAGCGCACCGATCCGCTAGCTAACAGCCAGTCCGAATGATCAATTGTCAGCGACGGCCGACACGATTCATCATGTTGAATCTGGCAAAAACTCATTGGTGCCGACAGCATGAGCCTCACCTAACCGACTGCACTCACCGACACTCAACCGACTGCCTGACAACAGAAGTCGGCTCGGTATGCTGTGAGAAGTCTTCAGCTGACACGCGAGGATTTTTTTTCCGTCCCATCTTGTTATGCATTCTGAGCTGTGCTCTTGCATCATCTCTACAGGAAGAGGAACCACAATACTGAACCATTATCCATTTATTGACAGTCTGTCTTCCCGTGGGCTAATGCTCAGGTACATTAAGGCTTTTAGAGATAATTTTGTGACCCTTTCCAGTTTCATACAATTTAACAATTCTTAATTTAAAGGTCTTCTGACGGCCCTTTGTTGTGAATCGTAGTTCACATCAGGCTTCTTTTGAATAGCAAACTCATGACTGGTGTGTGTTTTGAGGGCATGGCATCTTTCGCCAACACCAATCTCATCTAATTGATTAGACTTAACGGTTGGCCAATTTTTCGTCTGTGTTCATTACTGGTTCTCTGTTTATCATCACACTTAGAGTAGAGTTTTTGTGCAACGTATTTTCCCTAAAACAATATGTTTGAACTCAAAATTGTAGGACCTTTGTTGGTCTAATATATTTGAGCAGTTGTGATTGACTGAAGGGAATACTTACTGCCTTTCAGTGAAGCTTTACGCAAAGTGTCCCTCCCTTTTTCCATCCCCCTCTCTGGCCTTTTCCACAACTTGACAGACTGACTGGCTGTCTGACGGACAGGACCAGTGTAGTAGAACCTTGTTCACCAGGGACCAGCCCGGGTCACACATGACCCCGGTGTGCACCCCTCTATGCTTCAGTGCTGCATCCCATTCTGTGCTCGGGCGTATATCTAAAGTGTTTTTGAAATTATTGTATAAAAGATATTCTGTCACATCCTGTGACATTTAGTTGGAGCACACTGTTGACATTTTTATACCCCTACACTGAAGGCTTGAATATAAATGGCCAAGATTGCTTTTTATGTGCCCTAAGATAATAAGCAAAGGGATTGCCATTTGTCCCCTACCTGTGCTCAATGCAATATGCAGGATGAAAAATTGATTAGCTGTTGTTTACAAACTTGTATCCACTATAGCTATTCTAAAGCCTAATTATAGTCCAAATCATTGTCTGTTTTTGAGGAGTACTATTAACACGACAATGACAATTTCACTGTAATAATAATGGTACTCAGTCGTTAAAAATGCATAATGTCCGTTTTCCTTTGCATTTGCAGCAACAACTAATGAGAAAAGGCTTTTGAAACATCAATTTTTTAATAAAAAAAATGTTGCTCATGCATGCGGCAAATGTGTGAACAGTAAGCACAACCACACACATTGCTAGTTCATTATAGGATAACACAAAGGATTTTTGTTTTTTTTACTGAACCAACATTAGTGCAGACATTCCAAATCAAGCTAAAACTATGGCTCCAAACTTGCACGGTTCGTCGATGATGTGATGCACCTTGACCTTGCACCTTGTACTTTACACATCACCCCCACTCCCAGCGTAAGACTTTACTCCAAAAAGCTGCAACGAATGACATGCTGAATCCTTGTGAGTCTTTTGTGAGTCCCAGTAAGATCAGGATTATCGGGCCATGGGGCAAGTGTCAGAGAACCACCACCAGACTCTAGGCCTTTTGGAGGCTTTTGTCACCTTTGCAAGACGCCCTCTTGATAACACCTAAGATAAATGTCCTTGTATGCAGGAAATAAGCGTGGCCCTCACATCTACAAAGTGCTGACATGTGAGACTGTGTGCAAAAAGGAAAGGATGTGGAGAGTGTTGAGCGCATTTTTCAAAGACCCTTCTGTGTTGCCTTGGTTGCAAAGAGTCGCAGAGGAGACTGCTGGTTATTCTCTTTCTTGAAGCACCGGCACATAAAGTAAAAAATGCTTCCTGTCTTCATCTTTATGAAGTACTATACAGAAATAGACCTCATCCATCCTCCCTGTGAGTGTTATCTAAGATGGTCCTTGAATAATTGATGCAGACAGAAATTCACCCAAGTCGTGAGGGCGACGCATGTGTAGGGCAGCCCACCTTCTCCTCCCATGTCCTCTCGTGGGCCATGGACGTACAGAAGGTCAATGCTGGCTCGGATATGAATGAGTGACCCTTTGGCGTGGTGGTCCAACAGACCAACACCCTGTATCACGTGCCACCCAAGCTTTACTCTCAAGTGCACTTTCTCTCTGTCGCTGTGTGTCCTCATTTATAATTCAAATGAGGCCGCTGCTCAGCAAGACACTCCCAACCTTCTCTATGCACTGTACTGATGTCCACTTACGCATTACCTCTGTGGACCAAATCTACGTCATCTGTTGGAGCTCGGGAGTATATAGACAGCCTCACTGTTTTCTTTTAGGTGTGGCTTCGGTTACTGTATGGGTTGTATCATAATAGAAAGGCCTTTAAGGGGAAATTGGAGCAGCCAAAACATCCTTATCCCACATCGACCGTGATGAAAAATCTGTGTTTGATTAAAATGGGCCCAATTTGGTGATCGCCAAGAGGTCTTTCATTTTGTTAATACACAAGCTCAAACAGGAGCGAGGCATTTTGTCTTTGTCATCAGTTTCTCACTCGGGTTCCCGACACGACCACACAATTACTGCTCTGAGGAGAAGGACGAGATGATACATCTCAAGGGGGTTATCCTAATAAATATGTCCTTACTTAGAAATAATCTCTGACTGCCTCACTTTTAGGTGAAATTGAGGTGTATTTATATTAGGTGGTTTGGGAAATAGTGCAATTCACAAAAACGAGGATGTTTACATCTTTTGCAATTTCCCCAAAAAAATGCAAAAAGGTAACTTTTACTTATTTTAAAATATTTTCACCATTAGAAATGAATAGAACCACTGTAGGATCTTAGAATAGCCTGGAAGAGGGAAAAGCGATCCTGTATTATTGATTTATTTTGGAATCGTTATTCAGAGCATGTTTTATGTGAAACCTTTTAAATACTGAAGATGTTTGTTGCCATTAATCCCACACAAAAATATTACACATTGAAAGGACACAAACAAACAGTATGAATTGAAAGATTTGGGCATCACTCATACTAGTGACACACGGGAATGTAACTTTAAAGCTGCTGTTGACTAATCATGTATTAATTTGATAAACCTGTGAGACATATATAAATCAATAAGGCTTTCATCATATTTGTTTTTGGTTTGAAAAGAGAAAGGCTACTTAAACATGTAAAATAAGGTCAAGTGGCATTGTCCTGCATTTTTTTCGCAACAACAATGACATTTTGCATCGACCTGGCCGTGTATTTCATTGAAACCGGCATGACAGCCACTATGATGTGAGCATATCCCCATTAATAATGCTGTCTTGATGTGTTCCTCATAAGACCAAATGTATAACAGCAAAATACAATTCGATGTTTTGATCCGCCTCTTGGCTGCTGTTTCTCATCACTTTGATAAACAAAAAGCATTACTGATCAGAAGCAATGCTGTTTTTGTAAAGCCGCTAAACCAATCCTAAAACCAGTTGTTTGTCTAAGCAAACGTAATAGCTTTTAATTAGTCGCTTCTTCTGAATTCTCAATTGCCAGCTGGACTGGTTGCGCAGTTGCTTGTGAACCCTGCAAACCAATCAGTCACGCTGTCGCTGAACATTATAGATAAGAAGCATTTAAAGTATACATCATGAATCGTGTGTGAGCGCGTGTGTTCTAAAGCCTTCTCACATTGGCTTTCGGAGCTAAATCGCGAATGCCGTAGACGGTATGTATTATGACTATTTTGGTCTGAAACCCCCCGCCCCATAAAAAAAAGAAATGAGCTCAGTGCGTTGTTGAAAATGGCTTGAAAAATACATTGTGTATTTTGGGGAACATGGAAATGTTCAGCAGTGATTGTACATCATGTGCCTAATGAGGGAGAAGGGGCACTGTTTGGGCGAGTCAGTTCCACATGGAAGGTTGCCTTGCAAATTCTGGCCTGTAAGTAATGGGATGTTTACACTTGAGAAAGAAGAAACGCAAGGAGCGGTTAAGGCAGTAAAGTCCACTGTGCTCTATACTTGGGACATTTGAGGAGTGCTCAAACAGTGCTCAGATCTGCAATTGATGGAAGCTATTTGATGATGGTATCACTCGAAAATGTCTCTGTATGTGTGGAGACATTATCATCCTGGAATATGGAAGCACCACAGGGAGCGTATGGCCCTTAAAATGAGCTCATATTCCTCAGCTTTTATATAAACCATACAGAACAAACAACTGATCTAACGATTCCTTTGAGATTCTAAACACTAAAGGCATTTTGCTTTATCCAAATGTTAAATTATCTTTAAAAATAGAATCTGTCACTATTAGACTACTGTGTCCCTCTGCACAGCCATCTTAATGATCTTACCGATCAAGGATCTGCAGGATCTGCAGCAAGCATTTTGCATCTACTAGGGATAGACCGATTATTGGCCCAGCCGATTATTGGCCCAGCCGATTATTGGCCCAGCCGATAATTGGCATTTTGACGAATATCGGCATCAGCCTTTTTCACAAATCTGAAGGCCAATAAAACTGGTATCTCACCGAGCGGCTAACAGAGCGAATTTGGGGTTTTCGTCAGGTTTCATAAAAGGTTGCAAAAATGTTCACAGACGGTTTTTACTTGTTGCAAACTGTTTTGTTTTGGTTTTTGCAAAGAAATCTTGAGCACGTTCAAACAGT
Source organism: Filicampus tigris (assembly GCF_054856515.1). Taxonomy (NCBI): domain Eukaryota; kingdom Metazoa; phylum Chordata; class Actinopteri; order Syngnathiformes; family Syngnathidae; genus Filicampus; species Filicampus tigris. The sequence goes on from NC_141233.1 coordinate 8,234,972, forward strand.
TTTTTTCACTGCCATATTTTGCAACCTTTTAGGAACCCTGATGAAAAAAACAAAATTCGCTACGTTCGAAAGCATTCACCACTCAGTGAGATACCGCTTAAGAGATCCATTTAAATCAAGGTTAACTTCGGGGTACTTTTTATTTATGTACTTACACCTTAAGTGATACTGGGGACTCCCTGCACTTTTTGTTTTTGTTAGAAATGAAAAGTAAAGTAAGTGACAGTTTAACATTTCAATTATTTAAAAATTTTGGAAAACATTTACTGTAGAAAACTTTGGGAAGCTATTTACTTGTTTAGTTTTTCATTTAGATTAAGGTATGGTAAAGAAAGCTCCCTGAACTTTTTGTTAGAATTTTAAACCAAAGACGTTTATTCTCTCTCTATACGCCTAAAATTAAAAGAAAACCTTCAACATGTTGAACATTTGAAAAGTTGTTTTAACAAACATGTTTTATGGCATTTCAACAAAGTTTTTAATTTTGACGCTAATATTGTCACTTATACAGCAAAAGAATATTGAGTCCAAATATCGGTTATCGGCCCATTTCACTATTAATAATCAGTATTGGTATCGGCCCTGGAAAAGATCGGTATATCACTAGTATCTAAGATATATTTCAGGCAACCCTATCCAGGCAGTGTAAGGAAAACTTCAAGAGAAGCCATCGGTGCTGTTCTTGGTTCCGGTTTTAAAAAATAAATTGTTCTACATGAATGTCATTGGGTGGTGTCATTGTTACAAAGATTGCTTTGGATTTCAACACCTACAAACCTGACATTTATAGTTACTGTATCAGTGTTTGACTTTGATGTAATGTTCTGTATCTGTCTTCTGAGTTTGGTCACCCCTTCTTAGAGGTCTGAATGATTCTTTGCTGGACGGGATACTGGTAGTGGAGAGCCTCTCATGGTCAGAAATGCTAAATGGTCACCCTTTAATATCCCTTTTTGTCATTATTGTAAAAAACCCAAAATGTTATCAGAAATGTTTGACTGGTTTTGATAATCCTCTATGAATTACCATTTCCAAAATACTCTTGTCTGTTTTTTGACTATGGTCCATGGAATAAATGAAACACAATGAATGACAGAAGTCTTTTACTTCGCCTGCCAGTCTACTGATGGATCATTTCTCTACTGAAGCTAAAAAGCTCTCTACATCTCACCCTCCACACACACAAACAGCACACCAGCAACGCTTGTCCCTGAAGGACAGTCATTTCCAGTCCAGCTCGCCCCCGCACCTTTGCGTTTTACATACAAGGTTAATATGTATGAGAGATATATTGAAAAGGTCATAACTGGAGGCTTTCTCTTTTCTGTTTGCTCATGAAAAAACAAACACCTTTGTGATATCAACGCAATAAATGTATGCAGTATACTATTTGTTGGCAAATGTACATTCTGTGTAAGGGTGGGGATCATACAAATATATTTTAACAAATTATATCAGCGTGTAAATTGAATGTCCCCGTGTGGGATCACAATCACTTTAATCGATAGAAAAAAAAATAAATAAATAAAATACATGAAGTAGTATTAGTATACCAACTCATTGAATTATTGTCTTGCATTTAACCATTATTCATCCAGTTTGATTTACTCTCAACTGGCTGTAATTGAACTTTTAGGCTCTGGTTTGATTTATCAGAACTTTAGTTAAATAATCCCCATGCAAAGGATCATGATTCTTTTCCAAACACGAAAACTCATCCTCCCTTATTGACTTCAAGATCTCCTGAAAAGTTCCAAGAGCCATCATTTGGGACAACACAAAAAGTTCTGTCTGGAAAAACTTCCTTGTGAAAAATATGAATCTCCTCATTCACAACCTGAGTGTTACTGAGTGTTATCATGTTCAGAATTGACTTTGCATTCGCTCTGTCCTCCTCTATTTCCACCTTTAACTTGGTTCTCTCTTGAAAGCTCCGCACCACTCTACTTCACACACTCCTGACTGTTTGAAGCAGGCGGACACCCACACACTCACACCGCACCAGATCCTGGCTCCTGGCTGGTTTCAAATCCATGACAAGGAGCCCTCTCTCTGAATATCACAGACCCGTGTCTGAGAGCATGTAGGCATGACTCACACCTGGGTCTGTCTTTCTCGCAGCAGGCAACCTGAGCATTCTACTGGAGAACACTGTGAGGTCTACGGTGTGGGCAGAGCCTTGCTGGGTTTGTTGACCCTATGTCAACAATCTGACAAATCCATCAATGCGTTCTTACAGATATGTTCATCCTGTCGAGTTTCAACATCCATGCCAAGCGCCTGTGCTGTTTTTTTTTTTTTTTTCAGTACTATGTCAAACCATGGTGGCAAGTGAGGCAGCCAGAGTTGCTGTGACGGCGGCAAAGTGGCTTAGGGAAATGTGTTCTTCAGCCGCTGTGCTTCAAATAAAGTGTTTTTGAGTGTAAACCGATCACAACTCTGCAACACAGCAACTTTTGAAGAAAGTGTTTTGTTTAGCTTTCTTCCTGCAGTTGTCTCGGTGGGCTATGGCCACCCACAAAAATCAATTTGATTCTTTTTTTTTATTTTTATTTTTTAATTTATTTATGTAGTTGATTGTATGGAATATTGTAGATCTAGCATGTCTTAAAGAGGAAGTCAACCCAAACATATTTTTTCAAGAATATCTTCTATGCAGGGCCACTAGTTGAAACAAGGCATTCTGATTAATATTGCGTTTGTAAGAGTCAATCTACCCATTTTTAGACATCTCTGGGGCGGCTATTTTTTCTCTTCTGTTGACTGAAAATGACATCACAGTTGCCCAGGGCTCAGATAATGACTAGGTTGGATAGCCGATTTTTGCAGTGCACTCCAAATTAATATGTTATATTGGTTATCAGGCTCTCTGACTACCAATAATGGTTATTCGTATCGACCCTGCACTCTAATAACAGTTGGGTCAAAAATAACATCATTTTGGGTAAAAAAAAAAAAAAAATGGACCGATCCACTAATTGGGTCAATTTGACCTACCTTTTTGCATTGTTTTGGACAAAACAGACTGATTCTTTAGGTTGTTTTGCACAAATCTATACCTATTTTTTAGGTTTATTTGGGTTGTTTTGATGAGCACATATTGTCCATCTTAAAGGTGGAATTTAGTGAATGAGTGGTAGATTTGATGGAAGTGGCTTTAAAAGAAATGTCTTAACTTTGGCTCCCATAAACCTGCAGACACTGTTACCAAGAACATAGCTACTGGTGGAAAGTCAACCATCAATTCACTAGAAGGTTAGTGGGACAATGGTTGCAACTGGTTAATAACTGCTAATATTCCATTAAAAAAAAAAAAATTCTATTATTGTCTGTCTATTTGTATTTTCTTTCATTAGGCTAGACGTGGTTTAGTCACAAATTCCAAAACTAAACATCATGCTAGTCCCTTGAGTAATGTTCCACCATTCTTTCAATATGTTTGTAATTGTATTCACATCTTCCGTCGGAATTTAATTGTATAATATTCTTGAAATGAGAATTATGTATAAGTATTTCTGTTTTATTTTTATTTATTTTTTAACTCTGGAGTCAAGCAAGAAAATGCCCAGCCCGACCATTCACCGCACTGTACATGTGCATCTGCAAATATGTTTGTGTGTGAATAGTAATGCGCTGGCCTGTCAAGAGTTGGACGGCTATTTGTATGGATGCCATGCTGTTTCTTAGTTGAGGTGTACACAGCGCGGATGCTCTAGCCTGTCTTGCGCAGCGGGCCAGGTTGACACGTGAACCACAGCAGCCGAGGAAGCCCTGTTTAAGCAGAGGCGGTGGGGAGAGAGAAGCAGAGAAGCCAGGAGGCAAACAGACAAACATATGGACAGGCCGATGCCAAGTAGGCAATGGAGCAAATAGATTGTGCAGCATGGCATTCGCATACGCCCTACCCAAAGAGCAACCCACAACTGACCCTCGTCAGCCGCTCCCGCCTCTACATAATTCATCGCGGATGGGGATAGATACGTGGTAAATAGGACTCTCATCTTCCTCCTTTCACGTCAACTGCCCTTGTCACATCCCTCATTTGATATGTGCGATGTTGGAGGCGGGTCTGTCATTCATGCGGGATGGGAAATGAACAAAGCCACATGTGTTAGATTTGGAGCGAGAAGAAGAAATGCGGAAGAGAGGCGAGCGCGGCGGGTGGAATTGAACAGTGGGTCGCTGGGGAGCGACTGCAGCCCGCACACTCACACAAGAGCACTATTTTTATTTATTTTTTTGAATATACATTTCTTCACCCGGCATCCACACCGCCTTGTTACATGACACACAACACCAACGCCAGAATGCTAAGTTTGATTACTCAGCTAACACACATATGTCAAAAGTCAAGGCCCGCGGGCCACATCCGGCCCGCGAGAAGGTTTTCTACGGCCCCTGGGAGGAGATTGCTTTATTATCAGATCCGGCCGGCAGCAAGCCGGTGTGGGTAGCAGATGTGATCGGGTCCTTTGCGCCTGCCGATGACATCACGCTTTAAAATATATTGTAGCGTCTTCCAAGAACACAGACGTAGTTTAACTATCACATTTTTATTAGTCCAACCGGCTACTGTGGGCCGCAGCCGACGCCAATACAGTACGACAACCGTTCGATCAAAAAAGAGCAACGGCTTTCCTCTTCGTCCTCCGCTCGCATCCCCTCCCATCCAGCACGATGCATTCATAAACCTCTGAAACAACACAACTTGGCAAGACACAAATTCGACCACAACACAGATCACCCAATTCGTTACACTATTTCTGTAATATATTTCTTTGCATCTATATTTGCCACCCCCTCGCTGTTGTTATAACGAACATTACCGCTACTTTTTGTCCTTCGGTCGTCTACGTGCCGACTGAAGACTTCACGTCACTTTTCGTGGCTTTCAGAATCGGATTGTGGTGAAAGGTTATTCGGAGTAAAACACGCTTTATTAAGAAATACTTAATGTTAGAAATCTCGCGTTGTTTTAGAATTAGTAATTGTTGGCATTTGATAAATTCATTGAGTTTCGATGTAGTACTGAGATGTCCGACGCTGTGAACAGGCAATGAACGCTCCTCGGGCGCTAAGTGTTGATAGCGAGTGACGTTTCTTTCCTTTTTCTTCCTTCGACACAGCTTGTAGTTTGTTCAAACTCAGAGCAAACTCAGTAGTTGCTGATGTTTCACCACCTTTGTTGTTGTGTGTAAATTAAAGTGTTAAGTGTTAAAAGGTGAGTTGAATAATTTAGGTTCGTGTCAGGTAACTGCTGTACATAATAGCCTAGATATGTTCTCGTGAGTGATGTCACGTTGATGAACACTAGTTAGTTATTTCGGCTAGTATGCCAACTATTCTAGTGATGAAACGTGTGAATGTGTATTGTATGTATTGTTTGGCTGTTTAATTGCTTAATACAGTGAATTGTAATGTTTAGGCATATTGTTAACCAATGGATGTGCATTGGATGATGTTGCTAGGTTATTGTTTGTCTGTGCTGTTGCAGACCACAATAAATAGACGTGTCAGGTGGAATACGGGCCTGTGTTCTGACAGGAGCACCCACATCCATACCTTGCCACTCTAAAATAGAGTCAGCTATCGTATGATCCTCTCCGTTTTACTTCACATTATGTACAGTTCATACAATCTTGCAGCCCGAGTCAACCAGAAAATTGTTTCCAGTTTGGCAGGAGAAATGCAAACGTTCCGCTTATCTTGTTTCACAAGACGGGCAGCGGCTTCTTCTCGGGTCATAAGCGGAAGTGACATACGAGCTGCCTCGCAAAATTAGCAGTAATGTACTTTATTTTATATTTAGTAACTCCTAACATAAAAACACAGCAGCTAGGGGGTGACAAACATAGAGGCAAAGAAATATATTACAGAAATATAAAGCGTGACATCATCAGCAGGCGCTAAGGACCCCATCCAATCTGGAAATTTTCAAAAATTTCAATGAACATTCTATCAGTCCGGCCCTTGGCTTGTCGCAAAATGTTTTATTTGGCCCTCCGTCCATTTGACTTTGACACCCGAGAGCTAACAGATTAAACAAAAAGCGTTGTCATTGGAGAGAAGAGCTGCTTCCACCTTGTATTCACCCAAAGTCTTTGAAGGTATTTAGCTTGTATTTCCCCGAAGCATTGGGCACATGCCCACCAGAGCAATAACCTTTGCTTGAAAGCAGCCAGAGCATGATTGTAAAGTTTTCCACAGGGACTTGGCTCTAAAATGTGAGGTGCTTGGATTGACTCTGTCTTGTTTTTCTCCACGGAACACACCGTGGGCTCTTGCAAGTCAAATAGAAAACTACCTTAAAGAGCTGAGACAGCCCTGTCAGATCTGTCCGCTTGTGTGCCTGCACAGTCTAATGGTTTGTCTCTGCGTGTGAATGTGTGTGTGTGTGTATGTGCGTGTGCGTGCATGTCTTTGTCTGTCTACATAGGTAGAATGTAAGAAGGCCCAGCCCAAGGAGGTGATGTTCCCGCCTGGAACACGAGGGCGAGCCAGGGGTCTGCCCTACACCATGGATGCCTTCATGCTGGGGATGGGCATGCTGAGTGAGTCAAATACTCCTTCATACACACACGTAGAGATACAAACAAACAGTATAAGTCCCCAACAAGTGTGTATCGAAGAACACCGATGAACAACTTGGCTCTGGAATTGTTCATTTTTAAATGTTACCTTTAGCAGCACAATTTGGTTCCACCTTTGTACAAAAGCCATCATTGCAGTACAAAAAGTACAGATTTGTCGCCCATTACTTGAAAATGCTTTTGGGAATTTCTTTTTTGATGCCAATGAAAGTGGCAAGACTTATCGAGCCTTTTCATGAGAATTTAGGCGGGTTGCTGGAAAAAGTAGCCTGTGGAAATAATATGCAATAATACCCTCAAGTATTTCAAATTATGACCTGATGGATTTTTGTCTTGGCAAATATGACATTTTCTCCACAGCATCTACGTAACGTGATTGTCTACAGCGGTAGCCCCTCACAATTTTTGGGAGGGTCGCAGCAGTTGCTTTAAATTAGTCCATTTCTAAAAGTAATTTAGCGCTCCAATACGGTGAACGCATTAAATTCCTCCATCCATCCATTATCGATACCGCTTATCCTCACAAGGGTCGCGGGCGTGCTGGAGCCTATCCCAGCTGTCTTCGGGCAGTAGGCGGGGGACACCCCGAATTGGTTGCCAGCCAATCACAGGGCACACAGAGACAAACATCCGCACTCACAATCACACCTAGGTGCAATTTAGAGAGTCCAATCAACTTACCATGCATGTTTTTGGAATGTGGGAGTAAACCGGAGTACCCGGAGAAAACCCACGCAGGCACGGGGAGAACGTGCAAACTCCACACAGGGAGGCCTGTAGCCGGGATCGAACCCACAACCTCTGAACTGTGAGGCGGACGTGCTAACCAGTCTGAGGAAATGTATGCCGTTTGGTCATCAATTTATACCTGCAAAGAAAGACTCAACCAAGGCAAACTCTTGTCAAGAAAGCCCCATTAGATGAACACTGGCCCTAATTAGGCGGCTTCAAGGTGTGCCACCAGTGGCCACCGTGGTCTATTTCTGGTGAAGTCTGGTACAGACAGCCCCTGGCCATATAGGAGCAGACCAGCACATTAGCAGGCTAAATGAAGAGGAAAATTGGTGTAATGTCATATTAAGGATTCATCACTGTGCCCCCCTTAATGGGTAATGAAGGGGACACACATGTCAGGGAGAGATCTCATCTACAGGGACCTCAGCTGCTGGTCTACCCCTCTTCATTACCATCCTGCCCATGCCCGTGGCCCTTTTTATTTAACACTATTTCACTCTCTCCCTTCCTGCCTCCCCATCCTTCCATCATTTCTCTTTCTCTCTCTTCCTGCCCTTCCCATGCATATAATTTGTATGTGCGACCCACCCAAATGGGTTTGCCCTCACATAAAAAATTTATTTTTCATTCAAAAGCAAAAGAAACATGCTGCTGATTGCATGAGCCTCGTTTTGCTCTGCGAGTATAACGCCCCCCGCACCCCCCACCCCTGTACAGCAGGTGCACACTGT